>NW_026997875.1:0-535000 GCF_035044405.1 Drosophila montana
TATATAGTGACATATGTACCACACCCACAACATATACTATAAGCACACACACACATAACATATGTCCACAGCACCTAATGCATACCCCTTATACATAAGCCCTAGCAACTAAGCGCACTAAATATGTAACATGAGCCACCCCAATTTGTAACAATAAACCTAGAGCCCCAAAAATCATAAATTCTTGGTGAAAATAACAATTCTGGCGTGGGACCGATCGTAAAATCGAAAACCATTAGACATAAACATCCGCCACAATCGTTATTCCCACCAAATGCCCAAATTGCCAACGCAGCTCAAATTCAGGCTCTTAGAATATTCCAGAAACTCATTAAAGAGAATGAGAGCATTGTTTAAAGAGAGCGAGCTCATGATCTTGAGCCCTCAGCCGAGGTTTGCTAAGCGTTGACAAAACTTCAATAATTGAGTTCTACTTACGTCTTCGACGAGTCAAGTTGTATCTTGTACATTTGTAAAATTCCAATAAGTCGCGCCTACTTTTAATAAAGATATTTTTTTTCAAGTAACGCGTAGTGACTTATTTAATTGGCGCAGCCGGTAGGATACGCGAGTGATATAAGACCATTAAAGGACAATTGTAGTCCCAGGCCTTAAAGCAAATCGTAGTCGGCGCTGACGATCGACGCGAACGCACAATCATTCGAAATCGTATCCGCAAAAGGACACACGCGAAACTTGCCGCGAGTGCCTATTGACCGTTCACGGATTCCATATATCCCAGGTCAATCAAAAACCCGACATTGCAATTCCATTGCAATTAACTAGTACTCAATTAAGTATTGATCCTTTGGACAATCAGAGTTACTAGGTAGTGAATTTTATTCACTACACAACAGTGAGTGTGCCCTTGGTTTTGCATATCCTTTGATCCCTGCAAATCGCACTCATTGGTAACGCGCGCGAAATAACGCCATACCAAAATAAAAAGACTACACCAAGAACAACAACAACAAAAAGTGAAAGTGAAAACAATGGCACAAGCAGCAGAGCCAGTTTTGCAGTTGAGTGAACAACACCTTTCACAAGCACTAGGCCAGATAAGGCAAGTGCCAAACTTCCATGGAGCCACAGAGGAATTGAGCGCATTCATAAGGCGCATCGATTTCATTATGCAACTGTATCCAACGAGGGACATCCGCCAACACAGCGTCCTGTTTGGAGCCATAGAGATGCAAATAGGAGGAGACGCGCAGAGGGTCACGCAGCTATCCGCTGCCAACACTTGGACCGAATTGAGGTCGGCGCTCATCTCGGAATTCAAAACACAAACGCCATGTGAAGAGCTGCTGAGAAGAATCTACAATACGCCTTTTACCGGAAGTATTCGTAAGTTCGTAGAAGAGTTAGAATATAAATCTTATGTTATATCGAATAAGCTTATATTAGAAGAAAACCAAATGAACACTATGTTGTACACTAATGCATTAAATAACACAGTTAAAGACGTGATTATGAGGAAGTTACCTGATAGGTTGTTCATGACATTAGCCCGTCATGACATAACAACAATTTCAAAGTTAAAACAAGTAGCACAGAGAGAAGGTGTCTATGATTTAGCATGGTCCGATAGAAACAAAAATCCAAATAACCAAAATAATCCGACTAATTCCAACAAAAATCGGGGTAACAACGATCAACGCGAGTATAAGAAAAACCAAAATTATAGTCATACCACACAAAACTCAAAATCCCAAGTTGATTATAGTCCGCAAATAAATCAAGAGTTTAGTCAAAAGTTAAACCAAGGCAGGGCACAAAACCCCCTTAATTATCAACCTCAATATAAAAATTCGTCCGCCCCAAATCCGCCAACAAAAAGGCAACGCGAAAGCGGCAGTGGCCAAATAAAAATGGACACGTCCGAAAATTTTCTTCAAACTGCCTCGGAATCAGAGACCGAAGAAGAACCAACCCATTCATCAGATTAAACATGAATAACAAAACATTAAAATGTGTAATAGACACGGGGTCGTCTATTAATTTAATGAAAGAAAACTTTTTAAATTTCCCCATAAAACCTTGTAAATTAGAAGTCCATACGATCAATGGTACCATAGTACTAAATCGAAGCATTTCGCTGAACCCCAGCAAACTGTGTCCCACACATCAAAAATTTTATTTACATAATTTTTCAGAAAATTATGATTTGCTATTAGGTAGAGACTTCTTAGAGAGTACTCAAGCCCTAATAGACTACAGAAATAAAACCGTGAGAATAAACGAATATACATTTACAATGCAAAACAATTCGGAAATCGAATTGCCAACGAACGAAACAAAAACTGAATATCTCGTTCCACCCCCATCCGATGACGAACAATTTGTGTTCGCCATCAACAACGAACTCTCAGAGTTCAACGAATTCCGCCTAGATCATCTGAACGATGAAGAGAAAGGCAAACTAACAAAAGTCTTACATGAATTTAGTGACATTCAATACCGAGAAGGTGAAAATTTGACCTTCACAAGTACGGTTAAGCATGTCATCCAAACTAAACATGAAGACCCGGTTTACAAAAAACCGTACAAATATGCCCAAACATTCGACCAAGAAGTCGAAAACCAGATCAAAGATATGATCAAACAAGGGATAATTCGCAAATCGAAATCCCCTTACTGTTCGCCTATTTGGATCATACCCAAAAAGAGGGATGCATCTGGCAAACAAAAATTCAGGATAGTCATTGACTATCGAAGCCTTAATGAAGTCACAGTTGATGACAAATACCCTATACCAGCAATGGACGGTATACTAGACAAACTTGGTAAATGTCAGTATTTTACTACCATTGACCTCGCAAAGGGCTTTCACCAAATCCAAATGGATGAAGGTTCTATTCCTAAGACAGCGTTTTCAACCAAAAATGGACATTACGAGTACACTCGAATGCCGTTTGGTCTGAAAAATGCACCTGCAACGTTTCAACGCTGCATGAACAATCTCCTTGAAGATTTAATCTACACGGATTGTCTTGTCTATATGGACGACATTATTGTATACTCCACTTCATTGGAGGAACATATATTGTCACTGAGGAGGGTATTCAACAAATTAAGGGAGGCCAATCTAAAATTACAATTAGATAAATGTGAATTCATGAAAAAGCAAACTGAATTCTTAGGCCATATAATAACAACCGAAGGTATAAAACCTAACCCAGCTAAAATTGAAGCAATTCAAAAATTCCCAATACCCAAAACAACAAAGGGAATTAAATCATTTTTAGGACTTTGCGGTTTTTACCGAAAGTTCATCCCAAATTTTGCTAAAATAGCAAAACCAATGACAGCAAGATTAAAAAAGGGTGCCGTCATAAATACAAAAGACAAACAATACACGGAAGCATTCGAAAAGCTAAAATTACTTATAATGTCCGATCCGATATTAGTATATCCCAACTTCGAGAAACAATTCTCACTAACCACTGATGCCAGTAATATTGCTATTGGAGCAGTATTATCACAGGATCACAAACCAATCTGCTATGCAAGCAGGACATTAAATGAACACGAAATTAATTATTCGGCAATAGAAAAAGAACTTTTAGCTATTGTCTGGGCCACCAAATACTTCAGGTCCTATCTATTTGGAAGAAAATTCGAGATCCTTAGTGATCACAAACCCCTAGTATGGCTAAGCAGCATGAAAGAACCCAACATGAAGCTACAAAGGTGGAAAATCAAGCTAAATGAGTTTGATTACCATATCAAATATGTCCCTGGAAAAGAAAATTATGTAGCAGACGCTTTATCGCGAATCAAAATAGAGGAAAATCTATTAGGCGAAACCCCAGATAGTTTAGCAGCAACAATCCATAGTGCTCAGGAAGATAATGAGAATTATATTCCCATTACAGAAAGACCCGTTAACTATTATAACAGGCAACTTGAATTCATAAAAACCAATAGCAACCAAGTAGAAACAATACGCTACTTCCACAAACTAAAAATTAAAATCTCTTATCAAGAAATGACCTTAGAATACGCTAAAGAATTAATCAAAGAATATTTATGCACTAAGAAAAGTGTAATTTACTTCCATAACGAAGCAGACTTCATAATTTTTCAAAAAGCTTACATTGAAATAATTAACCCCAGTAACTTAACCAAGGTAATGAAATCTACCAAACAAGTCATAGACATCCAAACTTATGCACACTTCAAGGAAATCATCCTTAAAAAACATAAAGACTTATTGCATCCAGGCATAGAGAAAGTCACAGCCCTTTTCAAGGAAAGATACTACTACCCTGACCACCAAAAGTTGATACAAAATATCATAAATGAGTGCGAAATATGCAACGTAGCCAAAACGGAACACCGAAATACTAAACTCTCCTTTCAAACGACTCCAGAAACGTTTAACCCCCGAGAGAAATACGTCATGGATTTTTATATCATTGACAACAGACAGTTTCTATCTTGTATAGACATTTATTCCAAATACGCTGCATTAATAGAGATAAACAGTAGAGATTGGCTTGAAACAAAACGAGCAATCCTCCAAGTCTTCAATCTAATGGGTAAACCAATAGAAATCAAAGCCGACAAAGACTCAGCATTCATGTGCGCAGCACTCCAACTATGGTTACAGTCCGAAAACGTCCAAATAAACATAACCACCAGTAAAAATGGAATTTCTGACATTGAGAGATTTCATAAAACAGTTAACGAAAAACTAAGAATTATAAACAGCGAGTCCGACCCAGAAAACAAATTAACAAAATTCGAAACAATACTTTATACATACAATCATAAAACGAAACATAATACAACTGGTAGAACACCAGCCGATATCTTTATATATGCCGGAACCCCCGCATATAATACCCAAGAAAACAAACTCAACAAAATAACAAATCTAAACGAAAAACGTCAAGATTTTGAAATAGACACTAGATTTAAGGAATCACCTTTAGTAAGATCTAAAACTACAACCCCTTTTAAGAAAACAGGAAACCTCAGACAAGTAGATGATAAGCATTTCGAAGAAACTAATAGAGGTAGAAAAATCACACATTACAAATCTAAATTTAAAAAGAAAAAGAAAATTAATGTAAGTAAATACGATAATTCCAGATCGAATGGCCAAGAAAACCCAACTTAAACTGACAGCATACTTAATGTTATTCATAATAAGCACGTTCGTCCGAGAAGCCCAACTCCAAAGTATAGAAATCAACCCGACCCAAGCCAAAAATGGTTACTTAATCTTTAAAACAGGAGAAATACATCTACCCGTAAACTACGAATACCATTATCTGTCCGTCAATATAACTAAAACAGAACAAACCTATAACAAATTAATCAAACAAACCGAAGAATTCGAAACATTTTCACAAATAAAATACTTAAAAGAAAAATTAGAAAGAGAAATGAACGGCATAAGAATAGCAAAACGCAGCAAACGCGGTCTTGCTAACTTTATGGGTACAATTTATAAATATCTATTCGGCACATTAGATCAACAGGATAAAGAAGAATTAGAATCCAAAATGAATAACATAGCAGAAAATAGCGTACAAGCAAATGAATTAAATCAAGTAATAGAAGCAGTTAATACAGGTATAGAAACTATAAACTTTTTAAATCAAGCAGACGAGGAAAACCAAAGACTAGCACTTCTCATTTTTAACCTCCAAGAATTTACGGAATA
The DNA here is from genome assembly GCF_035044405.1 of Drosophila montana. Classification (NCBI taxonomy): domain Eukaryota; kingdom Metazoa; phylum Arthropoda; class Insecta; order Diptera; family Drosophilidae; genus Drosophila; species Drosophila montana. The sequence continues at coordinate 5,678 of NW_026997875.1, forward strand.
CATAGAAGACATAGAGTTAGGTATGCAACTCACTAGACTGGGAATTTTCAACCCAAAACTATTAAAACATGACACTTTACAGCATGTCAACTCAGAGAAAATATTAAACATCAAAACCTCAACTTGGTTAAAGACAGATACTAACGAAATTTTAATCATCTCACATATTCCAAGAGAAATAATCAAAACACCAATTTTCGAAATATTGCCTTATCCAGATAACGATAACAATATACTAACAGAAATTATCCACGACAAATACTTCATACAAAACAAACAAGCCTACACGGCAAGCACCAAAGAATTAACTACGAATAAATGCATAACAGGAATTTTAAATCAAGTCACAACAGAATGTAGTTACACTAAAACAAGAAAGAACTTTGAAATTAATTACATCGAGCCGAACATGCTCATTACTTGGAACCTACCCAAAACACTTTTAAGACAAGATTGTAACAATAGAGAAATAATAGTTGAAGGTAACAACCTTATAAAAGCGTCAAACTGTTCAATCCAATTAGACGAAATAATAATCACAAGTACATTATTAGATTATACACAAACAATCTATGTAAGCAATAACGTAACCAAATTAGAACCATTGTCATATATTCAAGCCAAAGAAATCGTGAAAGACCAAACAAAAATGCACAATACTTTCCAAATTGTAACTTTAACAATACTTTGTATAATCATAATCATTATAATATTGTATATTATCTATAAGTTCAAAGCATTACCCCAAAGAATAATTGTCAAATACAAGAAAGAAAAAGAAGAACCACAAGCAATAGAACCAATTAATATACAACCACACGAAAATATCATAAATAATAGCAACTTAAATGAAACTATTGTAACTAGTAATAATCCAACGTTATACCCAAAAATGTCCGCCTGAGGACAGGCTAATTTCTTAGGGATGGGGAAGTGACATATGTACCACACCCACAACATATACTATAAGCACACACACACATAACATATGTCCACAGCACCTAATGCATACCCCTTATACATAAGCCCTAGCAACTAAGCGCACTAAATATGTAACATGAGCCACCCCAATTTGTAACAATAAACCTAGAGCCCCAAAAATCATAAATTCTTGGTGAAAATAACAATTCTGGCGTGGGACCGATCGTAAAATCGAAAACCATTAGACATAAACATCCGCCACAATCGTTATTCCCACCAAATGCCCAAATTGCCAACGCAGCTCAAATTCAGGCTCTTAGAATATTCCAGAAACTCATTAAAGAGAATGAGAGCATTGTTTAAAGAGAGCGAGCTCATGATCTTGAGCCCTCAGCCGAGGTTTGCTAAGCGTTGACAAAACTTCAATAATTGAGTTCTACTTACGTCTTCGACGAGTCAAGTTGTATCTTGTACATTTGTAAAATTCCAATAAGTCGCGCCTACTTTTAATAAAGATATTTTTTTTCAAGTAACGCGTAGTGACTTATTTAATTATATATATATATATATATTGTTATATATATATATATATATATAGTTGCATTCAAGTATTAGTACGCGTACAGCTACGTACTTCTTGTACATAGCGCTCCCTTGCCCGTGGGATGCATGGTAAGACGGTTTTCGTCAAGTGGCTGATCATATTACATTTGATCGAGTCACTGACTTCGCTTATGTTTTGATTTTTTTGCTTATATCCATTGTTGTCAATGGCAATATTTAAGATTGTAACAAAGTGTTACAATGCGCAGGCGTGAATACACTACAATATGGCATCATGTTATCTTTTAAATGCTGACTTTAATGCATTTTACGATTGGAATCTAGCCAACCTCATATATTTAAACTGCTCCAAGGTAATGATTTTTTATAGAAGCCCTCCTCAATTGGTTTCTTACATCCTTGATATGAAGGTAATTGTCTAGGTGTCACTCTGGCATTAAGGCACTTATTGTTTTGGGTTTCATCAAGCGATGGTCGAAGGACAAATGCCTTTTACATATCTTTGGTACGACCTATACTTAAATATGCCTCATATATCTGGTCACCACAATATGCTATCCATCAAGACAGAATTGAACTCGTACAGAAACAATTCTTGTTGTTTGCCCTTCGTGGTTTAAATTGAGATCCTCGTGTGTGGTTACCGTCATACTCCATCAGACTTTAGATGATTAATCTGCCTTCCTCAATTATTCGTAGAACCATGCTTGGTGTAATATTTATAAATAAACTAAATACTGGTGAAGTCAACCTTTGTGTGTTGACTAGCCAAATAAATTGTTCTATCCCTACTATACTTGCATCGGGATTCGCGTGACAAAAAGCGTTTCGGTCACTACGACACAAACGAGTGTTCTTGGCGCGAGCGAGGAGTCGAAGAGGACACCAACAACATCATCTTCGAGTGTGGACGTTTCTCAGCGAACAGAGAGGAACTGGAGGACAGCATGGGTAACATGGTCACGAGCATGCTGGAGACCAAAAGTGGGGCGCAACCAGCACCTTTGCAGCAGCAATAATGGTGAAACTCAGGAGTTGAGTGCCGTAGATGGAGAACGGAGGAAGATTAGGTAGCAAAAACAGTCCTGTGAAGCAATGCTTTGCGGCCGTTCCGCATGCAATCCACGCTACCTAATCTCTATTCATCCCCCCAACCTTATTATACCTAACTTAATTTATTTGTAAAAAACAAACAGAATAAAATATACGACAAGGAAGGGCTATCTTCGGCACGCAGAAGATTTAATACCCTTACAGAACGAACCCTTTCATAATGCTCATAAGGCTTTACTTGTATCTATGAAACACAAGGAAAATAGTTAATGCCGAGTTTGGTCAAGTTATCTATATAAACAAAAATGTATTTCATTAAACAACTTAATTTTCTACCGACCGTTCCTATGGCAGCTGTATGATATAGTGGTCCGATCGATCTGGTTTCGACGTATGTACTGCGTGCAACAGAAAGAGGGACTTTTGCAAAATTTCATAAAGATAGCTTTAAAACTGAGAAACTAGTTTGCATAGAAACAGACAGACGGTCAGACGGACATGGCTATATCGACTCGGTTGTTGATACTGATCATGAATATGTATATTTTATGGGGTCGGAAAAGTCTCCTTCTATGCGTGACACATTTCACGACAAAATTATAATACCCTCTGCAAGGGTATAAAAATAAAACAAGTAAGAGGTTCTAGTCGGGAGCCCCTGACTAGGGGATACCCTGAACACTCTTAGTTCAACACCAAATGCAACTCACGCTACGCGCTCGATTGCTTCAGTACTAATAAAGATAAATTAAAAATAAAAAAAGTTCCCTTGGCAGGGTTCGAGCTCGCAACTGACCGCATTACTTACGGCCGCCTCTACCCAACTGCCCCAACAGCCAAAAAAATAAAAAAAAATATACAGAAATTCTTCGAATTTGCAATTGCTGCCGCTGAGGAAAGCCAAAACACGTTTTCTTTAATAACTTTGAAATTTTGTGTTTCTAAACCGAAATTGATGAAATATTCTACAGTTCATCTTTTTGTGCTATAGAATAGAATTATAGCTATGAGGTAGTAGCGGGGAGGTGGTGATAGCTATAAAATGAAAGATTCTTGATATATATATACTATTCTAGAAGCTACATGTCAAGTTTGGTGACCCTAGGTCTTATTAATTACCCAATTTGCTAAAAAAACAGGATATCGATTTTCATAGATTGCTTGGAAGCGGAGTAAGATATCGATTATCGGATACAAACACGTGCTGTGCATGGACCAGGAGGACCATCAACTAAACTTTCAAGTCTCTAGCTCTTATAGGTTCTGAGATCCTTGCGTTCATACATACTGACGTACGGACGGCCAGACAGACGGGCATGTCTAGATCGACTCGGCTGTTGATGCTGATCAAGAATATATATACTATATGGGGTCGGAGAAGCATCCTTCTGCCTGTTACATACACTTTCACAAATACATTATACCCTTTTTACCCATTTTCAATGGGTTCAGGGTATAAATAAACATACATTTATGTAAACTAGCGGGTATAACTCGGCCTTGTACAACAAATTCTCTCTAAGATAGTTGAAAATAAGTTTGAAACCGATCGAACGACAACAAGTTTCATACAATTCCCGAAACCCCGTCTCATCACATAAGGTAACTACAGTGAAAATTTTAACTTCCTTAATCTTGTGGCTTGGGCTGTGCGTTGATCACCAATCAGTCAGTCAGGACAAACAGTTTTATTTATAGAGAAGATAACACACACATATCTATTTCTGTTTAGCTGCTGTCCGGTGAGGGATGCCTTCTCACTGGAAGTATTGAGGCTACCGCCAAACGATACGGCACATTCGCTAATGATTATGTAAATGGGAACGGGGGTAGAGTATAAATGTCAAATTCTTAGTTTTGATCCACGCCAAGGAGCCGTTATGTTTATGGCCAAGATCGCGGCAAGGAGCCGTTGGCATTATAATTTTATAGCTATTTAGTTTATAAACATTTATTATATTAGAATAAGATCTTAGCTGAGTAAACGGCAAGGAGCCGTTAATATTATAATTGACTTAATTAAGCGTTATTGATTAAAGGGCAAGGAGCCGTTAAGCTTATTTTTCATGTCGTGCGAATTATTAGAATAAGTGTATGGTTAAGGGCAAGGAGCCCCTCATAGCTTAAGTTTGAATTTAACCGCCGGCCGCCAACCGTTGCGCTGTCGATCGGTTGCCCAGCACCGTCTTTGAGAGCGCAACTTCAATTCGGCGACGAAGACCGAAAGCTCCGAGGCGAAGTTGCGAAAGCTCGCGGTGAAGATGAGCGGCCGAGGCAAGCGAATATCAGGGTGAGTAGACGTGTGTCGCAAGAGATAACGTGAGTGAAGAAAAACACAGAGTGTATAGCGAAGCGCTAGGGCTCCAAACAGAGCGGCAGGATCCTAGCTTAGGAAACAGAGTATAATAGTGTTTGATAAATAAGAGCAATACAAGTGAATAAAATGAAGTTAGAAAAGCTAGTCTGCTAGTTTTTTTTATACCCTTGCAGAGGGTATTGTAATTTTGTCGTGAAATGTGTAACGCATAGAAGGAGACATCTCCGACCCCATAAAGTATATATATCCATGATCAGTATCAACAGCCGAGTCGATATAGCCATGTCCGTCTGTCCGTCTGTATGTCTGTCCGGCTGTCTGTTTCTTTGCGCACTAGTCTCTCAGTTTTAAAGCTATCTTTATGAAACTTTGCAGAAGTCCCTCTTTCTGCTGCACGCAGTTCATATGTCAAAACCAGCTAGATCGGACCACTTTATCATATAGCTGCCATAGGAACGATCTGTCGAAAAATAGGTTCTTGTATGAAAAACATTTTTGTTTATAATGATATATCGATCAAACTCGGCATTTAGTAGTTTTACTGTGCTCCTCAAATACATGAAAAATCATGTTAAGATCGGACCACTATATCATATAGCTGCCATAGGAACGATCGGTCGAAAATTAAGTTGTTATATGGAAAACTTTTTTGTTTTTCAAGACATCTTAACCATACTCGGCATTAACTTTTTTCCCTGTGCTTCTTAGATATGAACATTATGAAAAGGTTGGGTCTGATAGGGGATAGCCCTTCCTTCTCCTCTCATTTAAACTCAATTATCGATGTGGCTGTTTGTAGCGAATTCGAACCCTACCGAGGAAACTATTTTTTTTTTGGCTGATGTGGCTGTTGAGTGGAGGCAGCATTAAGTAATGCGGTCAGTGGCGAGTTCGAACCCTGCCAAAAAAAAACTTTTTTTTTATTTTTTAAATACTTTTTATTACTACTTAAGAAAACAAGCGCGTACCTCGAGCTGCATTTGGTGTTGAAGTAAGAGGGTTTAGGGTATGCCTTAGTCGGGAGCTCGCGACTTGAACCTCTTACTTGTTATTATACCCTTATATATTTATACCCTTATAAAGGGTATTATAATTTTGTCGGGAAATACGTAACGCATAGAAGGAGACATATCCGACCCCATAAAGTATATTTGGTTTTGACATATGAACTGCGTGCAGCAGAAAGAGGGACTTCTGCAAAGTTTCTTAAAGATAGCTTTAAAACTGAGAGACTAGCTCGCATAGAAACAGACCGCCGGACAGACATACAAACGGACAGACGGACATGGCTACACAATGGTGATTGCTTTCATTAGGGCATATATATTCCGTAGAGGCGAGGTCTTGGATGTAAGCTGACTCTCGCGATCGATACCCTCCCAGCCATGATCTTCAGCGTTTAAGGTTTTGAAGATCCCTAAAAAAAACTTTCTTCTACGACATTATATCACCATGTCACCAGGAAAGAAAACTACGCAATTCATATTCAAAATCAGTAATTAATATTTATAATAAACAAAAGCATTATTCAATGAAATCTTATCCTTCCGTTAGATAATCAGCATCTTAGTACAAGTGGCATTAACGATTCAACAATAATTCAGTAACTAAAACTAGTCAGTTAATATTTTTGCAATGGCTCAAAAATTCTTCAAAAATAAGTCATTTCATAAACTGATCAGTTAATATTTTTTTCTTATTGCACAAATTAAAAAACAAAATCCCAAAATTTCGCTAAGTGCATTTAATAATTATAGAATAAGGCTAGGCAATGAAAAAAAATTACATGAGTAAATTGAATTAAAGTGTAATCGGCAAAAGCAAAAAAAAATTGTATTATAATAGAGTCAATATAATTTTTGTTGATTGTTAATTGTATGGTCGGAAAAAAGGATGGGCAACAGAAGGTTAATCTCGAAGCGCATGGGCAAATCGGAGCGCAGCGCAACCAGCTGATCAGTGAATACAATTATACTTATTTGTGTACATATATTTGATTCTGTTAAAAATCTTTCCTTTTAAGTGGCTTCTGTTTCAGCAAGTATTTGAGCGGGGTGTAGATAGAATCAAAGATGATAAGCATTCACCAGACTGACACGGCCATAAACATATTGATCGGAGCTGAAGCGTAATGTGAAACAGAAAGTCGTAAAAAGCTCAGCAGATAAGCATGTCAGCTTGGCTGTGCTTATCTGTGCCAAAATAAGAAAATATAATCAAAACAAAAGGTACAGACTGACAGTTTGCAGCAAATTTTATTTTTTCTTTAATTTGTTTTCTTTTGCCTTCTGTGGGGCTTTAAATTGTTTTGATTATTTATTATGGCACAGGAGGGTTTTTAAATTGTGAGTACTTAAAAGATATAATCTCCGAAACTAAGTGGGAAAAATTCTCAAAAAATATAAAAAAATTTCAGTAATTACTTGGGACTCTACCCCAACAAGAAGGGGGATAAATTTATACTATTTTTTCTTCTTTCTATATATATAAAGATATATAATTAGATGTACATTTTTTTTTTTACTGCACTTGCACTAGGTTTTTAGAGGGCCCTAATAAATGCACGTTGCGCAAACTTTTGGAAGTCTCTAACAAGATTTAATTTACTATTTTTCTACTAAGAAATTAAACAGAAATTTTCATGCAACTGCACGCTCCGGCCAACTTAATGGGCGATGTCATCTGGACTTCTGATCAGCGGCGCGTCAATGGGGCCCAAAAGCCCAAAAAGAGGGAGTTCCGGATTCCAGACTGTGGAAACGGCGCCTGCCCTTTCTTGCTGGTATGACCAAGGGAATGGCAGCTGATCCGCAGTTGAGGCTCACTTATATTTAATGGGGGCAGAAATGACACTGCCGTCCCAAGAAATTACAGTGCCGCCCATTGGCACACGTGGCGGTTGACTCAAAATAAGTGGGTTTTTTCTGTCAGAGACGGCGGCGGCAAGATTGATTCCTCATAAATTACTTTCGGCATGCAGGCAAGAACTGGTTAAAACTGTGACCAGATCTTAACACAAAGAAATATATGCCGGTGAGGTGCTGGTGGCCGGGTGGCGTAGCGAAAGGTTTATCGTCAAACGAACAAAAAAATTTATATTTCGCCAATCGACCACCATTAGGGTTTTTTTGTTCAATTTAATTGGAATTTAAATTTGAAGTACGACTGATGCCCGCACTTGTTGCCTTTCATTTAAAAGAAGGGTTATATCCGGGACCTACAGGCTTATATAGGGTCTCAGCGCTTTTTTTCTTTCGCGGATTAGATTGAAAATAGCTGCACTGCCAACGTGCACGCAGGCGCTTTACAGCGGCAGCGGCAGCGACAGAATCATTCGCAGCTGACCGTGACAGACAAAAGCTGATCGCTATAGCGCCGTTACACAAACGCAAGTTGTTAGGATCGCTTAGGCGGTTTGATTTAAATAGACGGGTATATTGGCGGGAATTAGATTCTAATGTCCTTGGCAGGAAAAGTGCCAATATCTTTTCCTTGCTGATTTTCAAGGGAATAAACACAATTGCCGAGTTTTTTTGACACGGCATTTAATAAACTGGGGAGCCAGTTTACCATTAAAATTGTGTGAGAATTTACTAAGCGCAATATTTCGACAGAGCACCTCCTGTCCTTCACGAAAAGAAACAGGCTTGCTGCCTTAATTATATTGAGCCACATTGCGCTCATAGGCTTTTCTGAATATCTGTCCTTAGCAATGCCAAATTGTCAGACCGCAACAGGGGGACCAGCGGTTCTTTCAATAGGGACAACTCCTTCAATAATTTGTAATCGGTACATTGAGTGATCATATCCACCCCGAATAAGGCACGGTATGGAGAACACCCAATCGATTGGAGCAGAGCAGACCTAAGGAGCATGAAATCCCTGTAATATGTTCATCCCAATGGGTCTGATCCTGTTTTAAGTACGAGCGAATGTCGGCGAGTATTAAGCGGTTAACTCGTTCTGCAGCATTGCTCTGCGGTGAATATAGAGCTGTATACAGATGTTCAATGCCAAGTTCGGCTAAGAAGGCATTGAACTCACGAGCTTTGAACTGGGTGCCGTTGTCACTTATAATAGTTTGTGGCCAAAACAATGGAAAATTTGTTCAAGAAGAAATTTTTGTATTACAGCTGATGTGAATTTCTTCAGGGGCTGCAACCAATGATACTTGCTAAAGTGATCAAGTTGATCAAGATGCAAGTTGGGATGTGGCCGAAGGGTATAATTTGGAGCCTTAGTTTCTTTACATATCTCGCAATTTCGTATGTATTCACGTACATCTTCAACTAATCCTGGCCAGAACAAATGTCTGCGGATTTTCTCAATAGTTTTTCGCATGCCGGCGTGAGACGACCTTATGATGTCATGGGCTTGTTTGAGCACATCGACTTTAAATCGATCAGGCACCCATAGTTTCCACGAAGGACTTTCTTGTGTCAAGTCTCCTCTCGAATGTTCGGTGCGTACATACAAAAACTTATCAACGATTTTTATGTCCGGAAACTGAGTAAAATTTTGGGAAAATTTGTCTTTAATTTGTACATAGCTAGCGTCCATAAATGTATCGGACTCAAGATCTATTACAGGACCCATGTCTAATTGAGCGATTTCATTCTCTTGTGAGCCGCACCACAGGAACGTATTAGAGCAATAGACAGGCCGGGGTATGACGCAGAGTCACAATAGACCCACCACTATTATAAAAAAAATACAATAATCATAGGTTAAGTGTAAACAATGGAGTATAGCGAAATTTGAAAAAAAAATTATTTAGCGTTTAAGAATACATGCATTAAATTAAGAGAGGCCGATTGCAAATGAAATTAAATCATAAGGAATGATCCTATAATGTTAACAGTAGGAGTAGAAGGGAACAAATGTTTGCGAGAGAGTTTTCGCCGGAGGCCGAAAAGGGCGAAAAAGGGTTGAAAGCTGCTGAGGCTGATCAGCAGCATCACTTGGATTTCAGCAAGAGTAAGTACGAGACGTGCGCGTGCGACGACGGACAACAAGACTTAGGGGAAACGCGAGGTTAGGAGTATAGAAAAGGAGATAAGAAGTGACGCTGCAGCAGGGGAAGTTGAATAGAAATAAAGAGCGAACTATAATACATAAAGTGTTTCGGTGTATGCATTATTTTGTACAAGTCGGCGGTATAGACCGTATAGCGTCTGTGTATCTCTTGCAGGCTTTTTGATCTGCGGCGGTGGGATCCCAGCAGCACCCATCACGCTGACCTACCCTAACCTAACCGCAGCGGAGTGAGTCCAGCGGTTCCCTTCCCTCTTCCCAAAGATATAAATCCCTCTGTGGCGGAGTCTTCCCTACAGTTCTCTAAACCCCCTTTATCAGCTTTACGTCTCGGCAAACTACAAATTTCTTGTAGAGTTCACCTGGTAATATTGAGTTTTACCACCCCGGGCAAGTTGCTACTTTACAATTTATTGCCCATATTTTTAAATTAATTTAATGATACAAATTAGAAAATTTTTCATTTGGTTCCGGCTGCTGAATTAAGCTTTGAAAAAATTGACCTAAGTCGAATTTTCCATTGGAGTACAAATCATTAACTGAAAATTGTGAAATGATTCGTTTCTTCTTTTAAGTAAATTATTTATTTTAGTTCACAAATTTCTTTACGTCTTTATTGCTAACGACTTCATAGACATTGGGCTCTTTTAGATCCGTTTGATCATTTTGCAATTTTATTTTATCAGCTGCGCAGATATTTTCCTGTCTTTTTGATTATCTTGTTTGTACCATTCTGATGTTTCTATTTTTTCTATTAATGATTCTATATTATTTCTTGACAGTGCATCTGCAACATGATTGCCTTTCCTCTTGAGATATTTTACTGTGAATTGGTATTCTTCTAAGTCTTGTCTCATCCTGGTTCATTTTGATGTGGCTTTTTTCATTGAAAACAAGTAGGTTAGGGGTCTATGGTCTTTTTAACTAAGTAATGCCTCTATAAACATATGGTCTGAAGTGTTTTATTGCCCAGTGAATATCAGCCAATTCCTGCTCTGTAGTTGATTTATTTCTTTTTCTCTGTGTGAAAGCTTGGGATGCGTATGGAACTGGCAATTGCAAACCGTTGTACTCTTGGAATAGTACAGCACCTCATGCATGTTTACTTGCATCTGTGGTTATACAAAATTCTTTGCTGAAATCAGGGTATTGGAGTAATGCTGGTTTCCTTAGTGCCTTTTTTTGGGAATTAAATGCGTCATCGCATTCTTTTGTCGATTTGAATTCGACATTCTTCACACTCTAGTGAATATTGTGCGAAATTTTGAATAAATCGTCTGTAAAATTTACAGAACGCGATGAATCGTCGTGCACTATCCGCATCACATCATACTTTTTATCATCCGGAAGGATGCCATGGTCTGTGCATTTATAGCCGAGGAATGTGACCTCATGCATCAAGAATGAACATATCTTAACATTTAATTTTAAATTGTGTTTTCTACACAGGTCAAAAATATTTGACAAATTTTTAAACATGTGCTTTTCAAAACAGCCAATGACTACTGTGTCATCCATTTATGGAAATGCTTGTGATGGTTCGAGACCGGTAAATGCGAGTGTAATCATTCGCATAAGCAAATTCGGGGCTACTTTTAGGCCGTAGGGTAATCGCGTCAAGCGGTAAGTGCCGGAGCTCGTGGAAAATGATGTTATATTTATAGATTTCTCATATAGTTCTATTTGGTGGAATCCAGACATAAGATCGAGACATGAAAAATATCTAGGATTTCTTCGATTTTGGCAGTGGATAATTGTCTGCTCAGAGTTTTTATTTATTTGAAGATAATCAACTACTAAACGAGATATTTTTTCTTTTGAGTTTGGGAGAGATTTCTTGGGACCAATAGAAGTGTGCTATTCAGAAATAGATGGTTCAACAATACCATCTTTTGTTAATTTTTCGACCGCTGCGTTTCTATAATTTTTAATGTAAACTGGAGTTTTGCCTGCTAGTCTTAGTTTTTGTTCATAAAAATTATTACAGGAAATTGCTTCTGTTTTCAAACCAAGTATGTCACTTTATTTAGTACATAGATTAGTAAGCTTATTTTTAAATTGTTCAGGGAATTTTAATTTTTTCAGGACTTCATTATTATACCCTGAACCCATTGAAAATGGGTAAAAATGGTATTATGTAATTGTGGAAATGTAAAAGCATCTCCGATCCCATAAAGTATATATATTCTTGATTAGCATCAACAGCCGAGTCGATCTAGCCATGTCCGTCTGTCCGCCTGTCTGTTTCTATGCGAACTAGTCTCTCAGTTATAAAGCTATCTATATGAAACTTTGCAGAAGTGCCTCTATCTGTTGCACGCAGTACGTATGTCAAAACCAGCTGGATCGGACCACTTTATCATATAGCTGCCATATGAACGATCGGTCGAAAAGTAGCGTCTTGTATGAAAAACATTTTTGTTCATCAAGATACCTTGACCAAACTCGGCATTTATTAGCTTTACTATGCTCCCATATATATGCAAATTCCTATTAACGAACGATCGGTCGAAAAGTAGGTTCTTGTATGAACAAATTGTTGTTTATCAAGATATCTTGACCTAACTCGGCATTTATTAGTTTTCCTATGCTCCCCATATATGCAAAATCCTATTAAGATCGGAGCACTATATCATAAAGCTGCCATAGGAACGATCGGTCGAAAATTAAGTTGTTGTTGTAGTAGGGCGTCCGCAGGGCTTCCAGGTAAACTTGGTCGAACTGCTGAATAGTTGTGCTCTGCACAAAAAATATTTTCGAGGTTTAAGAAAAACACGTTTGTTCACTCTTAGGTTATTTTTCGTCTGTCTGTATTTTCAGAATATATATTGCATGGTGTTAGTGTAAGTGTGGTGAATTTCATTTTCCTTGTTTCAATTCCGGAGTTACATTAGCGGTTGGAATGATGTATTGCAAAAAAAAGGGGAGAAGTAAGTGGCTCTGTTCCTACTGGTGAGCGCAGTAGCCGGACAGTATCCACCTCTAAGACTGTGTTTTGGGCCAATGGTACGCCGCCATGGCTCGGCAGGACACCTTGGCGGATCAATTCGGGGTAGATGTCCGACACCAACACCAGATTTGAGATTTCCGGCTGGAACCAGCAATCATCTGCCAATCGGACGTTGTTGAAGGGCTCATTCAATTTCTCACTAATGAGCTTCGATGGAGTCCGGTATTGAAGGTGAGGCATCACCTGCAGGATGACCTCTCGCTGGAAGCTGGAGGTCCTGGAACGGATGACGGCCGAGCAAGCGCTGTCTGTGCCGACGCGGGTGACGGATAGCCCGAAGGCCTTTGCCAAAGATGCGTCGATAAGACTTACCGGACAGCACGGGTCTAAAAGTGCCCGAGTGTTGCGGGTCGCCTTGCCGTTTCCACGTCGGATTAGTGCGCATTGGCTGGGATCGCTCCGGAGATCGTGATGGCGTGCGACGCGCTTCTTTGAGGTGAACAGGGTGTGTTGGTCGCCCTGGCAGTTGCAGCACTTGTCCTTGCGTCGACAGGACTCCCCGGAGTGTTGGTGAGCTAAGCAGTTTGAACAATATTTATTCACCAGAACTGCTCGGAGTCTCTTCTCGGGAGACAGCCGTATAAATGTCTGGCATTATCGCAGCGCGTTGACTCCTCGGCATACTCGGCATCGGAACGACCTCGTTGCCGGGCGGCTCTTAGATCGGCCTTGTTGTTGGCGTGGAGACATTGTGCTGTTACGTGAAGAAGGTTAAAAAACATAATAAAGATTAATTATGCGGCTTTATACGGATGGTCCACAGACCTGTGGATCTAGGATTCTAGTCTCTTCTCTAGGTCTCTTGGAGACACCTTGGGCGGATAGCACGTCGACCACTCGGACTCTTTGGTGGTCGCCAGGATAGGTCGTTTGGATTCAACTCAGACGCCAGTCATTAACTGGAAGATTATCTTCTTTAAAAATGACTAGATCGCCCCGTTGTAAGTTAGGCGTTGGGGTTTGCCATTTGTTTCCTTTTTGTAGTTCTAAAAGAAACTCATGTTTCCAACGGAGACAGAACTGTTGTTGCAAGGCATTCGAGCGCTGCCAACGGCTGATGATGGACGTGGCGTTTTCCTTGATCCCTGGCTCGTGGCGGAAAGTAGAGGACCCCCGACTAGAAAATGACTAGGAGTCAGAGCTAAGAGTTCAGTAGGATCTTCCGACGTTGGAGATATCGGTCTTGAATTCAGGCATGCTTTAGTTTTGGATAGGAGCGTGGAAAGCTCTTCGAAGGTGTATTTGGAGGTCGATGTAGACTTATAAAATAGAGTTTTGAAACTCTTTACACCTGCCTGCCACAGGCCACCCATATGCGGTGCACTAGGAGGGTTGAAGAGCCAGGACAGTTTCTGGAGACTGTAAGTGGCCTGGAGTTGACTTGGGCACCGTCGTCGTGCCACAAATCTCGCAAAAGCCGCAAGGAATTTTTCTGTAGTCAGGTCAGATGTTGCTTCTAAGTGGATGGCTTTGGGGCTGAAGGGGCCTGCAAAATCGACTCCTGTATGAATAAACGGCCGAGAGAATGTGACTCTCTCCACAGGCAACTCGCCCATGAGCAGCGTTTGCAATTTCTTTTTTTGGTTGACGCAGATTTTGCAGGAATGGATTATGGATTTGACCAACACCTTGAGCTTTGGAGTCCAGTACTGTGATCGTATTAAACGCATCATGAGCTGGTTCTCTCCATGCAAGGATCTCATGTGTATGGCAGTATTATTATCGCTCTTACGCGAGCACATGCTCGAATAATTCCCTTACCATCTAGAAAGGGGTTCAAATTAAGGAGTTTGCTGGAAGTGAGCTGTTTTTGTGCTCAAGCAAGTGTACTCTGACGAGTATGCTTGTCTCTGGGTCAGGAGAATGAGTCTTTCTTGGGCATAAGAAATCTCGTTGCTGTCAATTTCAATAGTTGACGGGAGCGACAATCGTTTGCAATGCTTGAAGAAACGAAAAATGTATGCCAACACTCGCAGGGCTCGGTCGAACTTGGAGAAGCGTTCGAGGTAAGGAAATGAGGGAGCCGTGTTTGCGAGGTTTACTTTAATCGTGCGTTGCTCTATTGTCGTATCTGGGAGGGGTTCCGAAGGAATGGGCCATTGGTTCTTAGGTAGGCGTTACCATTCTGGCCCGTGCCACCACAGCTCATTGTTGACTAAAGCTTAAGCACCTCTGCTCGCTAGGTCAGCTGGATTGTACTCGGATCGTACATGACACCATTTATTGGAGTCGGTGGCCTGAGAAATTTTTGCGACTCTGTTTGCTACAAAGGTAGTCCAGGCGCTTGGTGGCTTATGAAGCCAGGCTAGCACAATTGTGGAATCTGTCCAATAGAACCAATCGACGCCAACGGAAGGTAGCTGGGGACTGAGTGCAGCGGATAACTCGGACAGAAGTGCTGCTCCGCACAGCTCTAGTCGTGGCACGCATACCGTCTTGACCGGAGCAATTCTCGTTTTCGCTGTTAGGATATGTACTGAGATGCGATCTTGTATCTCAGTGCGCACGTAAATGGCAGCCTAGAATGCCCGCTGCGAAGCGTCACAAAACCGGTGGTATTGAATAGTCCCCTGTGAGCGAAATTCGACCCATCTAGGATTGCGAATCGCACTGAAGCCCGCATACTCTTGGAGGAATAAATTCCACTTACTGAGAAGACTTTTAGGTAGTGGATCAGATTCAAGGGCTTTGCAGAGTTCTCCAATTGCTTGACCTGCTGTGGGTTTGGAATGGGCTTCCGCTAGTACATCGTCGACATACATATTGTTTGCGATAATGTAACTTGCTAAGGGATATTGCGAACGAACGTCATCAGATAACTGACGTAGTACCCGGATTGCCAAAAAGGGGGCACAGTTAACTCCAAACGTGTCTGTGTTGACCTCGAAGTCAGGAAGCTCGCTGTCCTTTGTTCGGAACAGAGTTCTCTGGTAGGGAGTGTGTTTGGGATGCACAAGTATCTACCGATACATTTTCGGGATATCGTAATTGAAGACATATCGGAAGAAGCCCTATCTTAGAATTTGAATGGTTAAGTCGGATTGCAGAACGGGCCCTGCATGTAGCACATCGTTCAGACTTTTACTATTGACGGGTGGGAGGCGTTAAATACTACGCGGAGCTTGGTGAACACCATGAACAGCATGGTGTGGTAGATAAAAGTTATCCGAACCATTGGGGACATTTCGCATGTGACCTAAGTCCAGATATTCCTGGATCAGCGCATCGTACTGCTCCATAAGGGGGGCCTTTTTGCCAAACGATTCTCGTTTCGAAGAAATTGAGCTAGTGCGATGGACCTTGAATGGCCTAACTGGATGTGATCGGAACTTTTCAATGGCACTGTGTCCAAGTATCTGCCGTTTCTATATTTTTTGGTTGTTTTTCGGAAGTTGTGCTCACAACACAGGTCGGATTCCTTTTCCAGCTTTACTGGAATATCCTCCACCTCCCAAAATTTTGTGAGCAGTTTATCTAAGCTCGCATTTGGATTCAGCGAAACTTGAGTTGAAAGGAATGCGACAGATTTGGCACTGGTCTTAGAAACGGGGCCTGTAAGGATCCAGCCAAAAATCGTTTCATGACCAAGGAGAGTGCCACATATGTTGGGATAGCAGGAGGGCAAATTGCCTGCTAGCTTTGGAAGAACATAAGCTGAGCCCTCGGATTTATCGGAGAGCCAATATTAAAATGACAAAGTTTTTGGGGTTGAGCCGAAATAGCTTAATTTAAACCGGAGACCTGTGCGTCGACGGGTTGATATGGAAGTTTAACCCTTTTGAATAACCGCTCTGATATAGAAGTATAAGTGGACTGTATAGACGAAGGAGGGTTCAAAACTATTGGTGTTGTGGAAGCGGAGGGCACCTGGGGTCTGTCACGGTGGAGCAGCGTGTTGTGACGTTCCTTGCACGTGAAAGAACTATGTGCGCTAGTGCAATCTTTCAACTGATGCTGTCTGGCGAAGCAGTTAAAGCACAACTTTTGTTGTTTAATGACGGAAAGTCTCTCGGGTACGGACATTTTTAGAAAACGTGGGCATAGACGCACGGGATGGTTTTTCTTCTGGCACAACTTACAGTGTTGTGACTTTGTAGTCACTGTTGCCTCGAAGGTTCTCAGGTGTTTGGACTCCTTTTTTGTGGGTTTTGACAGGGGTGGCGTATGTGCGGTAGATCGTACATCCTCTATCGCCTCCAAGGTGCGATATCGGGCGATCAGAAATGAATTCATCTCGGACCATTGAGGTATCTCTGCCTTATTGTGGAGCGATTGTTCCCATAACGACAGCGTGAGCTTAGGCAATTTAGAGGAGCACAAGAAAAAAGCAGACAATCCCAATTTTCGGTGCTCACCCTGGACAAGTCAAGAGCCGTTAAACACCCCTGGATTGTGCCCTGAAGCTCTTTAAGGGCGGCTCCAGACTCTTGTGTTGCTGAGGTGAGATTGAAAAGAATTTTCAATTGACTATTGACTAATAGTCGCTTATTCTCAAATCTCTCCGTCAGGCTCGCCCACGTTGACTGAAAGCCGTCATTCGTGAGCGGAGACTTGGAGACAATTGCCCTAGCTTCGCCGCTGGTTTTGGAATTTTGGTGGAACAATTTTTCCAAAGGCGTGAGTCTTGGATTTTTTATAAAGACCGCTGTAAACAAGTCTCGGAAAGTAGGCCAGCGTAGGTAGTCCCCACTGAAAACTTCAGTGTCGCATGGAGGGAGACTGCAACCCCTGGACATGGAGAAGTTGGAGGGGGGTTGCTCAGCTTGACAATTTAAGGCCGTGGCTCTTTCTATTTTCTCACTTAGTTGAGCCGCAGATCGCTCCTAAGCAGAGTACGAGTAATCATATTTAGCTTGCATAGCCACCAGGTCACTGCTGCTGCAAGCGCCTTGCTTGAGAGCTTTGGAACATAGCTCGTAATCGCGTTCTAACTTTTCCCACAAAGTCTTAATCTGATCTCGTCGGACTTGGAGAGTGAACAGTGACACGTCACTGTCCGCTGCGTCATTGATCTTCACTTCAAACGAAACGAAGTCGTTCAGTGCCATTTCGCAAGTCGAACGGGTAATTTTTGGGGTAATATCTCTTGTTGGAATCGGACTCACAGGCTTGCGGACGGTTGTGCTGGTACCCTCGACCTTGAGTTTCCCGAAAACCGCTCTAGTTGAGGTTAAAGGTCGCTTTGACTCCTTAACGGACGGTGCTGTGAGTCGTTTGTGGCTGTTTTGATCACCACCGATTGGCATACTAGGCTCTTCACAGAGCCAAAAATTGTAATAATGGGGTGAGATGTGATCAAATACAAATAATTTGAATCAGCCGAGCGAA
Source organism: Drosophila montana (assembly GCF_035044405.1). NCBI lineage: Eukaryota > Metazoa > Arthropoda > Insecta > Diptera > Drosophilidae > Drosophila > Drosophila montana. Next base: position 23,905 of record NW_026997875.1, read on the forward strand.
AACGAAATGAGAAATGGCACAGAAACGATGGAATCGAGATGTCAGAATAAAATGGAATGACCGAAATGTTTTGCACTATTGAGTCCAACGAAATCGGAAAATTTTGCTAAATTAATTATTTTCCTAATAATTTACTAGATTGATGCTTTTTTAGTTTTTTTTTTTTTGAACTTGAGAAAAAAATCTATTTATTTCATTATTAAAACACCAGAGAAAAAAGATTAATTTTCTTTTGACGTGTAGTGGATACGGCAACGAAAAGCAAAAAATTTATGCGTATTGTTTATTAATTGTTGAGCTCAGACAGAAGCACGTTTATTCTAAACGCAGCTCAAGGGATAGATTTTGACATATAATTATTTTAAATGATATGTTGTTTTTAAGAAAAATCGCACGTATATTTGATTTACTACACAAACGCCGCCCAGTGGAAACTTCTTAACTTATAATTATTATTTATAAATTTTTATAAGAATTAAGAAAAAACAATATGTTTGTATTTCATATTGTGTGCTTTTTATTTAGGTATGTGATTATTTTGGAAGGATAGAATGGAGAAGCGCATACACTTATTGTTCATGTATGTACTTGCATACGTCAATATGGAAATCGGTTAAATTTTAAATTTATACATATATCCAGACACCAATATGGCGACCTTTTTTGGAGTCACTTTCTGTTTTATTTCTTTTAATATTTGTCACTTTTTAGGTGCCCTTATGGCCACGAACAATAATGTTTGAATAAAACTGCACCTCGCTTTAACCACGGACAATGTGAAGCGAAAAAATATGTTCAGACATACAAATATTATAAGTCGGACTGGAGTTGCCGGAATTTTGGCAATGGACAAGTTGAGGTAGGTGCACTGCTACTTATCTTGCTTGAATTTGTAGCTGGAAACTTCTATTGTAGATCCACCGATGCTTGCTGGGGCGAACTAGATATAATAGCTGCTGTAAAGGATTCGGCTCGAAGGACCAAATGTTTGTAGTAGGGCGTCTGCAGGGCTTTCAGGTAAACTTGATCGAATTGCTGGAGGAGCGTTTCTACTCTGCACCAAAAAATATTTTCGAGGATTAAGAAAAACACGTTTGCTCACTCTTAGGTTATTTTTCGTCTGTCTGTATTTCAGAATATATATTACGTTGTGTTAGTGTAAGTGTGGTGAATTTCATTTTTCTTGTTTCAATTCCGGAGTTACATTGGCGGTTGGATGGCGACGGAACGATTGGTCGAAAATTAAGTCGTTGTATGGAAAACTTTTTTGTTTTTCAAGATATCTTAAACATACTCGGAATTAACTATTTTCCCTGTGCTTTTTAGATACGGTCAAAGCACTATGAGCATTATGAAAAGTTAGGTCTGCAAGGGTATTAAATCTTCGGTGTGCCGAAGATAGCCCTTCTTTCTCGTTTTCAATTTGAATTTTATTGAGACTTAGGTTAATATTTAGTATGTTTACTGTTGGTTGCTCAAGGGGTTTTGCTAGTTGTCCGAGTTACCTTGTGTAACTCGAACTTGATTTTGTTGTGCGCACCCTCTGTTTGAGCCGCCTCTTTTCTAGCCGCCTCGAGAATTGCTTTTGTTGTTTTTGTAGTTATTGTTATAGTATTGTCTTTGACTACCTATGTTGTAAGGTTGGCTTTTATTGTTACCTCTGCCGCGGTTTCCACCACGAGGAGAATAATTTTGGTAATAAAGGACAGTATTAGTTTGTCCGGTTGCTTCTGAGCAACTATCGACAAATTTGTATATGACATAATTCATGTTATTGAATAACTTTTACCTTATCTATAGCGCAGTTCTTAGTCATGGCCTTTACTGCTTGTGCTGTGCTATAGTTGGTGGCCAAATCTGAATTTAAGCCATCATTAATATAAGCACCAGAAAGAGCCTTTGTCAGTTGCTTAAATGTTGGTAGTTTTGTTCTATTGCTATAGGTTTATGAGTTTGGCTGATAGTACTTCAACTGATTCTCCTTTTACCGTTCTTGATAATTTTTCGATGATTTCGACGATTGTGTTTTCATCTTATCAAGTTTCGTACATGGCCTTTTAGTTTTGTCTTGATTAGACTGACAGCTGTTGCTTCATTATCTTCTATTAGTGAGTCTACAAGACTCAAAGCATCTTTGAAGCTTTGTAAATTTTCTGCCTTTCCATCAAACTCTGGATGGAGCGATGAGGCTAGTTTGAAAAAAATTATAGCTGTTTGGGCCATTGTGTTGTCACTTGATGGGGTATTTATTTCAGTTTCTGATGGTTTAGTATCAGCTGAAGCTGAAGTGTTAAGTGAATTTGCAAGGAATATTGTTATTTTATGCCTATCCGAAATTCGTTGAGTGTTTTCTCTTAACGTGCGAAGTACATCAACTATCTGTTTTAAATTAAGAGGTTCTCGTTGGGAGCTCCCGACTAGGGGATACCCTGAACCCTTTTCTTCCAACAGCAAATGCATCTCGCGCTATAAGAACAATAAAAATAACTTAAAAAATAAAAATAACTTAAAAAAAAAAAGTTACCCTGGCAGCCACACAAGCCAAAACAAAACAAAAATTTCCATCGGTAGGTCTGGAACTCGCAGCAGAACGCACTACCTGCCGCCGCCTTTACCCAACAGCCACACCAATTATTGAGACTTGATGAGAAAAAATCAAACTAAAATAGCAGCACAGAAAACAATTCAATCGCTATTGCAATGCTGTTAATATAATTCAAAGAAAACGCGCATGAATGTGTACATGTACATGAATACAGTAATTCTTGCAATTTGCGATAGCGGCTGCAAACACATGGGCAGCCGAAACACATTTTCTTTTGTGTTTCTTACCCGATCTTGATGTAATTTTCATCAGTAGATCTTATTGTGCTTTAAAATATTCGTAAATTCTCATAATTGCATTTTAATTGTGGCTTATATTGGCGGGCATCATATGTAAATTGGGAGGTGGTTATGGATATAAAAGAAAGATACTGATATATATATATACATTATTCTAGAAGCAACATATCAAGTTTGGTGACTCTAGCTATTATTGTTTACCAAATTTCCCAAAAAACAGTACTTCGATATCGATTATTTGGAAACGGGGCAAGTTATCTAATATTGGGAACAAACTCGATCTGCGCGGAGACTAGGAGGACCTACAGTTAAAATTTTAAGTGTCTAGCTCTTATAGGTTCTGAGATCCTTGCGTTCATACGCACGGACAGACAGATGGACATGGCTAGATCGACTCGGCTATTGATGCTGATCAAGAATATATATACTTTATGGGGTCGGAGATGCTTCCTTCTGCCTGTTAAATACATTTGCACAAATACAGATTCAGAGATCGAACTCGTAAATGACCGCGCCACTTTCCGCAGCCTCTACTCAATAGCCGCACCAATAATTAATTCTTAGTGAGAAAAAAACGATTTAAAATAGCAGCACAGAAAACAGTACAATCCAAAGCAGAGGCGCATGATTTGTGTGTGTACATGTATATAGAAATTCTTGCAATTTGCACTAGCTGCTGCTAACAACACGTGCGCAACCAAAACATATAACTTTTGTGTTTCTTAACCGATCCTAATCAAATTTTCGAAAGTACAACTTATTGTGCCATAGAATATTTGGTTATTCTCAAAATATTTATTGCAATAAAATTGTGGCTTATATTGTGGGCAGCATAAATTGGTTCATTTACTTTATAGCTTAGTGGTGGAAGCGGGAAGGTGGCGATAGCTATAAAATACTTGATATGTATGTAATATTCTATAAGCTACATGTCAAGTTTGGTGAGTCTAGCTCTTATTATATAACAAAAACTGCTCAAAAAACAAAATTTCGATATTGATTTTTATCGATTACTCGGAAACGGGAAAAGTAATCGAATATCGGAAACAAACTCGATGTGCGCGGGCACTAGGAGCACCTACATACCAAATTTCAAGTCTCTAGCTCTTATAGGTTCTCAGTTCCATGCGTTCATTCATACGGGTGGAAGGACGGACAGACAGACGGACATGGTTAGATCGACTCGGCTATTGACGCTGATCAAGAATATATATACTTTATGAGGTAGGAGATGCTTCTGTCTGTTACATTCATTTTCACAAAAATATTATGCCCTTTTTATCCAATTTCAATGGGTTCAGGGTATAAAAAAAAAGTCCCTTGACAGGGTTGGAAATCGCGACTAACCGCACTTCTTGCCGTTCTTCTTGTGTTTATTAACCGATCTTGATGAAATTTTCAGCAGTAGAGCTTATTGGACTATAAAATGACATTTTAAATTTAAATTGCGGCTTATATTGGCGGGCAGCATATATAAATTGGTTTATTTACTTGATTTATAGCTTTGCGGTGTTCGGGCGGAGGTGGTGATGGGTATAAAATGAAAGATTCTGATATATATATACTATTCTAGAAACAACATATCAAGTTTGGTGACTCTAGCACTTATTGTTTACCCAATTTGCTCAAAAAACAGTACTTCGATATCGATTTTTATCGATTACTTGGATGTCTTGTAATGTCTCCGTTTTGTATGACAATGCGTTTACTTATATAAATTTACAATTTCCTACCTACTTTTTTGTATAGCTATACAGGCTATACTGCCAATCGGGCAGAAATGGTTCCGCTCAATTTAAAAAAAGTTTATTTATAAATATTGTATGTATTTAAAGCTCTGTTCCCGCTGCTGATGTCCCGGGCCCATGGGCTCAGGTGAGGCAGTTGCCGGTTATCGCACGGGCATATACTTGTTGCTGGTGTCACTGGCTGTGCAATGTCTGCACGTATATTCACAGAAGGGGCTTACAAGCGGACCTTTGGAATCCTGTGGACAAGTTCTCCTGGGTTTCGGCTAGCTGACTGGGGTAATTGGCTCAACTTTAATAGTTATTATTATTATTAGCGCACTCAGTACATCGTCTGCCTCCAGGCAGAGATTTATTTTTCCTTTTACTTGGTCTACTGCAGGGAATCGTGACCATGTCACGGTCACCATGTGGAATTAGAAGAAGAGTCCGAAGTTGTGTCTAAAATAATTCAGTTTAAATAACAATAAATTGTATTGTATTGGCATCAGTTTATTCGAATGTTCTTTATATCTTTATGTAAGGCACATGTACAAATTAAGAAGTTGCCGTCCCGCGCTGTTGAAGTATGCCTAACAATACGTGTTAGCTTGTATGTGGTCCAGCGCAGTCGGCCGGTCTGTCCAGGGTATCTCGCAGGCAATATGCGAGGAGATTGTAATAAGTCTTCTTATGTTGATTATGTTGGGAGCTTCACTTCGCTCTCTTATCGCTGGCCTTGTGGCTCAGTGATTGTATCAATAATAAGAAAGTATGTTATAGCGGCAAAGCCGGAGCAAGTAAATTTATTGAAAGTCAGATACAAAGTAAACAGAATTGAATTATTGAATTGGATTGAACCCAAAGGGTGGACGCATAAGTCTCAGCTGCTATATCCGGCAAGCCGAATCAGCTTACTCCAACACAGTCGCTTGCGACATAGTGTCGGGGTTACCGCTGCTGGCCGCACTGAACTCATTCGACAGCAGAATGTCGCAATTTAAGCCAAGGGCAGTGCAACGTTCTTGCGACACTGAGGATGATACCTGCTGTAGTCCAAATCTTATGTGACCCGGCGGCCTTCAATTCGTCCTCGAAATTTTGGATGACGCGCAGATTGCTGTTGTTCATCCTCTCGAGTTGGGGCATGCTTAGCACTGGATCGTGGCTGATGATGCTGAGTAGAGGCGACCCTGCCACGCCTGGCGATCTAGTTAACATCTCGCGCTGGTTAACATATTTTGTGCCGTTGATTGTGGCCGAAGAGAGGAAAGTGACGAGATGTGTCCCGTTTTTAGTAATCTCTGGACCATCGTCTGTGCTGACCTTGGCAGCACTCTCGTTGATAATGATAATGCCGTCATCGACTTGTGTGATGTGCTTTAGGTGGCTTGGCTGCATGTGGCAAAGGGCTGTGCTGCCGGCGTGCAGTGCTCGTGCGCAGGTGACGGGTTACGCATTCATTGACCGCTAGAATGTCAACTTCGCATTCGGCTATGGTATCATCTTGTAGCTGTAGAGTGACCTGTTGGTGTGCCACAGGGAAGATGGTGATTTTCTTGCAGTTGAGCTTGACCCTAGGATAAGCTTTTAATATACGGACAATTTTCTCGGACTGTTGGAACCTTGATTTTAGACGCTTCGGTTAGGCTAACTATGGGAACATCGACAGGGTGTTCATTTATAATTGATTTCAAATCATCGTGATCAAAAATAGTGGGATTTATTAAACCCGCTTTAGCTAGTGTAATTGTGAATATCAAGTTCGATATTTGATTTATTAGTATTCTATTTCTTGCTAATAGTGTTTCATACAAATGCGGTGTGTCAACCAATTCATTTCTTTTAGCTTTAATTATTTCGTTAACCGTGTCGGTGAGTTTATTCATTTGTGTCTGTGCTTATGTATTAATGACTACCTGCCTATTGATCGCATCAATTAAATTTGACTCGGACCACCTTACTTTTTCGAAATCAGAGGCGTCTGGCGTGCCTGCTATTACCTTGAGTGCTGAAGCCAAGAAGTCTAAACTTCTTGTCATTCTGTGGTGCACTTCTACTACGGACAATAGATTTATGATATGCTCTGTATGCACGTCTAGCAGTTTTCGCATGTGCGACAGAGGGAATAATTTGGTTAATTTTACTGTTTCATCTGCTATGCTGGCGAGGTCTGTTAAATCCCTTGAGTGCTTCAGAAAATCACGTTGCTCCCATACCAGTACCTTTCCGTCGATTACCGGGATATAGTTGGAGCGGGAATAGTCGAATAGTATTACTCCTAACACTAGTAGGATTGCAAGTTCAATCATGTAAAAATAAAAGAAACAAAGAATGGAAATTGTTGTGCGCTTAAACTCTTAAAATGCTGTTTCAGCTCGTGTGATGATTACTTAAGAGAAACAATCATTTGAGGTTGTAGTTATGGACAACCCTCCCTCTAATAAGAACAGACGTTCCCAGGTCTGCTTCAATTGTTTCTTCTGTGCAAAGCGGTGTTAACTTATTTCTTTATCTTCTGTTATTTTTTACGAAAAGTTTTTCGCCTACCTCAAATACCCTCTTTTGTCTATTCGGTTTGGATCTTTCAATGTTATCGTGCTGGGCCTTTGCAATTTTATTTTTAACCTTCGCCTTCGTTAGACGCTGCGTGTATTATGTCGATGGGTTCGTTATCGCAATAAATTGTCTTGGTCTGTGGAAATAAATTCAACAGCTGAATGCAGTGTACATCCATTATTGTGCGGGACGCCAGTGGCTGGACTACGGCGAATTTTGAGAACATGTCAATGCAAGTAAGAAATATTTTTTCGTTAGTTGAAAAGATATCAAAGTGAAGTATTTCTTCAGCGTATGATGGAATTGGCGTCTCACCAAGTATTTGTTTTTTATGGTGCCTATCTTACTTCGCTTTAGTGCATATTTTGCAATTTGTTACTATTTCGTTGGCCAACTTCGTCATTTGTGGCTTTGTCATAATCGCGAAGGATTTGTTTGGTATTTTTCTGGTCGGCTATGTGCGCGCCCATTATTGCTGGGAAATTTATCACCAAATCATGTTGTATACTGGCTAGTGCTGATAGATCGCAGTTTATTGCGTTTACCGCGTCTGTGTTGATGAGTGGCCTAACTGTTTCGAATAGGGTATTTTTGTGTATGAGAACTCGTTTCAATGGGAATTTCGCTTCTTCAAGAACAATTTGATTTTTGAAACAGTTTAATGACATTTAGCTATGAATCGTTGCAGCGTCTGACTGTATATCGTTTTGTAAGGCGTTTACATTTTGACGGGAAAAGGCATCCGCCACGTAATTTTCTTTGCCCGGTTTGTTCATCAATGAATGCCTTCCATTGTTTTATTTTTGCATTCGTGTTCTATCTGAGCAAAAATAAGGGGGTAAGTGAAAATATTTATTTCCCATAGAGGTAATTTTGAAGTTTACCTAGGGCTGCTTGAAGTCTGGGAGCATAAGTATGACAACTTCTGATGCCAGGATATTCCTCAGTCTTTCGAAGACATTACGTTGAGTTTCGTCAAATTCAATCGTGACCTTTTTGGACATATTTATATGTCAGTATACTCTTTTCAGGGTCAGTCCTTGCCCCGTTTTGGGTCACCAAAAAGCCTAAGAATTCGACGCTCTCTTTAAAGAACTTTGTTTTCTCTTGTGCTACTCTCATGTTGTCATCGGCCAAGCATTTAAAGATTGTGTCAATATGTTGCACATGGTCAATTTCGTTTTTAGAAAAGATTATTACCTCATCCACGTAAACGTAACATATTTTTCCTGTGTTTTCCCTCAGGATGTCATCGATGGCTCTTTGCTTCCTACGTTTTTCAAGCCAAAAGGCAGACGCCAAAACTCATATTTCCCGCCGTTTACTACGAATAAAGTTTTCTGACGGTCTTGTTCCTCAATATAAATTTGGTGATACCTTGATTTCAAATCTAGAGTCGTAAAAAATTTTGATTTTCCTAGATTCGCTAGGATCATTGGAAAATTCGGCATTGGGTATCGATCGCCTTTAGTTCGATCGTTTAGCTTCCAAAAGTCGATCACTAATCGTTTTTTTTTTGTGCTGCCCTTGCTGTCAAGGCATTTTTTGTCAGCAACCCATGCTGGGTTGTTGTATGGGGACTTAGATGGTCTAATGCTTAATGCCGTCTTTAAGTAACTGCTTGATTTCTGAAACTTCCATTGGGTAAGGTTAAAATTTAGTGTAGATTGGCTCGTTGTCTACAGGGCGGATTGTAGCAATGACTGAGGTATTGAATGCACCTTCTCGTTAGAGGTGGAAAACACTTTTATTCTTTTCAAAATCACGCTTCTGAATTCCTTTTTGACGGATGTAGGCACTATTATGTCATCCACATCTGTGAAGTTTACACTGTCACAGTAAAGATACTGCAACTGCTCCGATTTGTTTTTGTAATTAATAGTGTTGTAACGTAAGTTCAACGCTACTTATGCTTGTGTTAACAAGTCGAATCCTATAATAGCATCAAATGAGTTGAGTGTGTCTAGCACGAAGAATAGGGAGAATTGGACAAAAAATTTTATAAGACACTTACTGGTTACTTTTCTCGAACCGTGTATTGAGCTTACGGTGAAAGGGCTTTCGACAGGCTTTTATGGCTTGCCCTTGGGTTTCTTTTTTGTTTTTATCTTGGTGGCTGTTATTGCCCTGCTGCCTTTTGAAATGAGGGTTTCTCTTACCGCCACGATCATCTCTATTGTTCTTACCTTGTTTCGCGTGCGGTCGATTTCTATTATCTTCCCTCGCCTGTTCTCTCTCTGAAATGGCTTTGGCGTAGGATGCCGAAACCATGCTCGATTCTGCTACTCTGGCTAGTGCTCTGCCGGAAGAACAATAGCCTTAAGGGACTTTCTCAGTCCAAAAATAAAGGCGTGGAGTACATCTGCTCTGACTTCACAGTTGAGCAATGTAGCCTGCTCCGCCTAATGTGACATTAACCATTTCAAAACGCTTAACGAAGTTTTATCTGCATATGAGGAATCTAGCCTAGCTATGATTGCGTCGAAATTAAGGATTATATTGTGAGACACTAGCAGTGCCCTAGCTGCACCCCTGATTTTATTTCTGATGATCGTTACCGCTTGGTAATGCATGCAGCTGCCATTAAATCGTTTGAACAGCTCGTACGCGTCTACGGCTGATTGTCTCCATTTCTACTTGTGGCGCTTGAATGCACAAATTGCTAACTCTTTCCCTCATCTCACTAAACTGTGCCTGGAATCTCTGTTCCTGCTGCGCAAATGCTTGGCTGACAGCCTTCTGCACTAGCTCTTGTAGTTGATTTACATTCATTTCGCTTGGTGTGTGGCTATCACTAACTTCTATGTTCACTTGATCGTCGCTTTCCTCTGGATACCACTCTGGTTTAATATTTTTAATCGCTTCTAACCAGCTCTTATGCGCTATTATTTTACAACGAAATTTTTATGTTGCCGCGAAATGCATTACATGGACCGCTTAAGAATGAAGCAAATATGTAAATATTTATTTGTGGTTTTGTTTTATTTAGAATGGCTTGATATATTCACAGTACACTTTTGCTGTATTCAGCAGTTTGATTTCAATTCAGGTTTCAATGATTTGAAAAAAATTTGTAATGAACTTACATAGTACGTGCCAATGCAGACGCTCAGCGTTGGACCCTGTTGTGGAGGCACCCAAAACTGCCAGCCATTTTTTGAAAGTAGCCACTGTCACATACTTAATGTTTATATGCCAGGCTTATATCCCACTTCTGAGATTGTAATAGTCTTTTATTTTTATCTGTATCTCTGTTATTTTCACAACCTAGTACCAGAGCGCATTCAAATACATCCCGTCTTTTATCAACTCTGCTCAAAAAGTGCCTCTTTCCTCTTTTTCTCAACAATGTCAAGCTAGGGATGAGTTAATAGCTAAGAGCGAGCATTTATTTTTTTTTATCAGGCTACACAATTATAGTTCAACACGTAAGTGAATTTCTGTAGATTTAGATTCTCTTAAGTTAGTAACTAAGCCCAAGCGTTTTAGAAAAACAGTTACAAATGTTTTGGAAATTAGTACGTGAAATTCGTAGGAATATGATTTAATCTACTTTTATAAGTTCAGATGAACGACTGTACACTTCTGGTAAAATCGAAGGATATGATTATATAGGGCTTTTGGATTCAGGAGCTACTTTTAGAGGAGGATAAGCAGTTCAGCAATTGCTAATGCATAGCAAATGGCACCGCTAACAGAATTGTTGCTAAGCTACACACGCAAATCACTTACCGACAGTTAATTAAAAGTCTCGAGTTATTTATTATCCCAGAACTTAAACAGGATATTTAGCTACGTATTAATTTTTGGCGGGAATTCGGCTTGTTGGGAAAAATAACTTAACAAGCAGAGATATCAGAATTACAGGTTGGAGCGCCAGTAGAACCAAAGCAGCTCCCCAAATTTAATCTTCCTTCTAAATAGGAACAGAAGCTTCCCAATACGCCCAAAACACTTCGTCGCCCTATACATGAAGGTATTCCTGCACATTTGTGTACAGAAGTCTTCGTTTACTGGGACGACTTATAAGTGCCCTCAGACGATTTTAATTCCTACCTTGTTTTGCTTCAGGAGATTGCATTACATTTAAGTGAAGCAAACTTTAAAAAATCTAAGTTTTGCATGACAGAGAATACATTTCTCGGGGTTGTCATCGGAAAAGGCCAACCCAAAGCGGATCCTAAGAAAATGAAGGCAATCAGTGAGTTTCCTGTTCCGAAAACAGTCAAGCAATTACGTTGCTTCTTAGATGTGGTTGGGTGGTATAGGCGTTTCGTAAAAAACTATGCCGTCATCAGTTATCAGTTAACTAAACTTCTCACAAAACCAAAGTTTCGAGAATGGAATCACAAATCCACCTATTTAAAAAACACCCACTTTTTATTTCCTGAACCAATTAAAAATGAGTAAAAAGAGTAAATTGTTGTTGTGCAACTGTAAGTAACAGGCAGAAAAAAGCATTTCCGACCCCATAAAGTATATATATTCTTGATCAGCATCAACAGCCAAGTCGATCTATCCATGTCGGTCCGTTTCCACGCAATCGATAAAAATCGACATCGATATCCTTTTTTGAGCAAATCCCTAGGTTTTTAAAGTTAGAGTCCCCAAACTTGACATGTGGCTTCTGAAATAGTATATATATATCAAGTATTTTTCATTTTATAGCTATTGCCACCTTCCCGCTACCCATACATAGCTATAATTTATATTTATTTTATTTATATATATATTTATATCCTAAACCCATTAAAAATTGGTTAAAAGGGTATAATGTTTTTGTGCAAATATATGTAACAGACAGAAGGAAGCATCTCCGACCCCATAAAATATATATATATATTCTTGATCAGCAGTCTTTTGAGCAAATCTCTAAGGTTTTAAAACTGGAGTCGCCCAATTTGTCATGCATATGTATAAAGTATCTTATATCATATTGCCATCGAAACTTTTCCGTCACCAATTTAAGCCACAGTTTTAATATAATTGTCTCTTTGAGAATATACGAATATACTTACTATAGAACAAACCGATCTACTGCTGCCAATTTCATCAAGATCGGTTAAGAAACACAGAAGTTATTAAAGGAAGCGTGGAATTTTTGTACACGTGTTTGCGTCAGCTATCGCAAATTGCAAGAAATTATGTATACAAATTAAGAAGTGTTACATCACGTTTTTTCTCAAATTCGGGGTCGGTTCGAAAATCAAAACTTTTTTAATGATTTTTTTGTGAATATCTCGGGTAAATACTGTCAGATTTTGAAATGTTATACCTTTTTGAATTCGTACGGATCCCTACTATCAATTGGCGATTGTGTTGTTGTCAGTGCTGAATGCATGTGCTGCTATTTAAATTGTTTTTTTTTTGTCAGTAATCATAAGTTTTGGTTTGGCTGTTGGGTAGAGGCGGCGGCAAGTGACCTGGTCTGTATCGAGCTCAAGGGAACTATTTTTTTAAAATTTATTTGTATTACTACTAAAGCAAACGAGCGGTTTGCGCGAGTTGCATTTGATGTTAGTAGAGTGTAGTAGAGTGTTCAGGGTATCCCCTAGTCGGGAACTTCCGCCTAGTGCCTCTTACTTGTTCTATTTGTTCTTCGACTTCGCTGAGTTTTATATTTGTTTGAATGTTGAGCAAACAGCTTACCAGGTATATAAGGCTTTTGATTATAGGACGATTGTTGTTGTTGGTTGTATGTATCGACCGCCGTTGCATTGCCATTAATTTGGCTGCTGTGCTGATACGGCGCCAGGCTATGCCCAGTCTCTGGCTGTAACTGTAGATCAGTGCTATTTATGGGACTCATGGGCGTCATTTCGCGATCCTCAATGAACAGTTCGCTGGCATCGTCGGGCACCTGGCGATACTGAGACCAGGGCCAGGAGGCAATGCCCGACAGCACCAGCGCCTCCAATGCGCAAATAAAGCCAATTAGCTAAGCAAAAGAAGTTAATGATTAGTTCGGTAACTTAACGGGACTTCAGGTTGATCTATGCTTACGCCTGTGGCTAGTAACGTATCCTTGGAGTGCTTGGATACCCATGTATACTCGGTCGCATACAGCACCATGTGGACGAGCAGCGTGGAGCTCAAAATAAATATTAAACCAATACTCAGGTACATCCACGTATTCTGAAGGAAATATTTAACAATTATATATTTATTATTTTAATAATATAAAATTAAATTTCAACATATTATAGATGAAAATAGGGAAAAGTAAACTAATCGTAAACAAAAATTTGATTATCGCAATAATATTAACATTAATTAATAGTATATTTTTTATATGTTCTCCAACCAGGGAAACAAAATACGAATTTATGCAAAATATAAATCATCAAAAGAATTTAAAGTCTTTTTTATAGATCGGTACAGCTTAATTGCCCACACGTACCACTTTCGTCCAATTGAATGGGAACATGAGCGCTATATGCGATATATCGAGAAAGAGCATTAGGCATGTGATGAGTAGCGAGAAGAGCGCACAAAAGACCATCAGCCTCAGGCGTCCGATGAGTGGCAGTAGAAAGAGGCCAACCTGTACAGTGCCCGCGGAGCATTCGCAGGCCAGACAGACGGCGGAGGATAACTACGGGGATAATAAAAAGCAATCACATCATTAACTGCGTTGATTCAACCGGATGGGTTGTAGCTTACCACCAGTAGTATGCGCACAATCCCTGTAGGCGTTTTCAAGTGTTGCGGATCACAGTGTAGGGCAACGCCCCATGGCAGCGGCGTGTGTTGTTGCTGTTTGTAGTTGGCGTGCGAGTCCCAGGAGGTGCACGTACCCAACGGCGATTCGAGTGAGAGCGAGAGCTCGCCGGCCCTGCTGCCAGCTATTTCAAAGTCCTGCTCATCGTCCAGCTGACAGCAGACCGGCTCCAGCTCCAGCTCACGTATCTCGTCCAGCAGCAGTTCTATCTCGTCCGTGCCATATAGATCAGATACAGACGGTATATAACGTTGGGGTTGTTGCATTGCCCGTTGCGGGATGTGTCCCACATCACCGTTGCGTGGCCTGGTCGTGCAAAATTGGATGCCTTCAACGGCGTTCTTGTCGTGTCTATATCTTTCGCTTCTCCACTCTCCCTCTCTCTCTCCCACTCTCTCACTCTCGTGCTCTGTATGTCACTTTCTGGAGCTGCTCACGTCGTTGCCCGTGTCTGCAATAGAAAACAAATCCCTTATGTTTTTGCTCTATATATTGATAACAGACCTCCTTGCTCGCCCCGTTGCTCATTAGTTCCCCATAGACGCATTACCATAACGGTAATTTGATATGAAATGTCACTCATACGCCGTGTGTGCCACAACAACAAACCCCTAGAGAGATGCCAATCATTATGCACTCTATATGGATAGAGAGGTGCGCCAGCTATGAAATGCCATTTACATAAGCCGCACGGATTGAATGTCAAAGTACGCTTAAAGACCAAAACTTAGCCAACACTTTACTTTAAAGTTCAAAACTAAGATTTATGTGGAAATCACAAGTAGTATTTAATGTGGGTCACAACAAAAACAAAGGGCTATTCAGAATTAAGTAAGTAATGCAAAAGTTATTTGATAAAGCGCGTTTAGATTAATTATATATTATATAAATAAAGAAATGTTATTAAATATGTTTTTGATATTAAGCAACACTGTTTTCAATTAATAAAAAGCTGTTGAACATTTAAAGCATTTTCATTATAAGTAGATGAGTCATAGAAATTGTCAGATTATTATCATGAAGGATTCGCAATTGCCATGCAGGAGCATTTAAACGCCAACCTCACCCATAAAGCATATATTGTTTGATATAGATACGAGTTGAGCTGCCGCTGTTGTCAGTTTGGCTGCCAACTCGAAATGAAATCAAATTGATTTCCGCCTGCCTCTGCTTGCCCTCTGCTTGCCCACAATCGACCTGCCGCCTGCGCGTATGCAAAGGCTTTTATATTTTTTATGCCACACAGCCAGGCAATTAACACAGACACAGCAGCACTTATGAGCATGCCAGATGTGAGTGTGTGCGAGCGATGCCTGCTCGAAAGGAACTCCATGGAGAATTTTGGTACATTTCAGGCCCTGCCAAAAGCTGCCTGACTGCCTGCCTGGCTGCCAGGCGGCATTTCCTTGACTTGTCATAATCAGGACACAAATGAAGGTAGCTGTCATTGTTGTTGCAGCACAAGGACTTGCTGCTGCTGGCAGCAGGACAACAAACGGGCAGCTGCAGCTGGCCAATCAACCTGCGGGTAGCATCTCACAGCCAGCTAGCTGCCAGCTTGCTGCACATATGTCTTCATGCTACTGTGAGATTGACTCTATGTAGCTGTGTGTGTGTGTGTGTGTGCGAGAGTCGACAGGCAATGTAACCATTTGTGCTCTCGCTCGTTGTTTGAATGTGAAGTTGTTGTCGCTGTCGCTTTCGCTGCTTCTGTTGCTGTTGTTGCTGCCACCGCAGATGTCCTTGCTCCAGTTTGAGCGCGAGGCTGGCGCAGCTTCTCCGTCTGAGCCCCTCCCCTCTCACATGCTGCTTATCTGTGCCCGTTATCGCTGCATATCTGCTGCGCTGAGCTGTGCCTGCTTCAAGTGCCTAATGAGTGCGCTTGGCTTTCATCACATCTTTCATTATCGTCAGCGTCATCGTCATCACCGTCGTCATCGTCATCATCATTATCATCATCATCATGTGTCCAACGCAGACGTGCGCTATCTATTGAGGCATCGTCCTTATGGCATTAAGCTCTTCAGCCGCAGACAATGAACCTAACCCCAAACTCGCCACCCTTTCCCCCCAGCGAGGCTTTTTGCACAATTTGAAATCAATTATGCTCATCTGCATATAAACCGACTTGGACTTGGAGCTTCCTGTCTGAGCCGCTGCCTGGTGCCGCCATCTAGCAGAAGTGCTTCGCATGCAAATTTATTGTCAATGCTTCATTCGCTTCGACTGGCTTTGGACAACAATTGGGCGGAGAGGTGCCGCAATTAGAGGGCCGGCAGGGGGGGGGGGGGGTGTCACTCAGTTCGGCTTCAGCTGGGGGGGCTTGGGTTCGGTTGAGGTGCCAACGTTGCTGCATTTCTTATTTATGAACGTGCATAGACAATGCCCGACCTGCTCCACGGCCTTTGTTTGAGTTTTGCACTCATATTACGTGTATATGGCTTTATGTGCGTGTGTGTGTGTGCGGATACGAGCATATGAGTGCGGACTACTCGAGCGTCAGCCTTTGTCGCATTCAATGGACCGAAAGTTGCACCGTAAATAACTTTTAATAGAATTTCTAATGGGTTTCAATTGGGCGTGGGGCCAAGCCAGTAAACACACGCACACACATGTGTGTGTGTATGTGTGTGTGTGTGGGTTTTAATATCGCAATGATTTCCAAGCGCATTACTCTGTCTGATAAATCATGGCTTTAGATAAGCTCCAAAGAGCAGGCATAGAATATTTGTTAAACTGGCTTATATTGATGTTCTTTAGTTTTATTTTTTATTGGATCTTGATTTTTATTGATAACGATTAAGATTAGCTTTTCAAAGAGCGCCGATTTTAATTGTTTATATTTCTTATTATATCAATTGTTATATTTTCTTCTCAAAACAACCTTTTTTATATGAACAGTCAAATGAACTGCGGAAACGTTACAAGCAACTGAATATTTTGTTGTTCAATACGTCGTATACGCAATATTTGGTATAGCTTTCTAGTCCATAAGTTTGGATAAGATGTAAGCACACAAGTTTTTATGAAATCTTTGTTATTGTTTTTAAGTTCTTAAAGTTTCACTAAAAAGTCCATTCATATGGCTCGATAAAATCACAGGCATAATTTGAAGCTTCACCCAATATTCTGCTAGGAAATATTCTTAATTAATATTCAGCATAAAGATCATATCTGTTCTTAGATAATAATTTATTTTATAGAGTTGCCGTAACTATTGTTTAACTTAAATATGTGCCTTATATTCAATTTATTTCAGTCTTTTATTAAAATTATTTATTTAAGTTTAACTTTTTAAGTTTCCTGCAGTGTAACCAATACCATCTCCCATCTCTCTCCTATACTATCTCTCAGATCAGTAAATATTGCCTAAACATTTTAAACATTTGGCACTTATGTTAGTTCTAAGCGTTTTTAATTTAAAACTCTGCTTATGGCCCCGCGGCTGATGATGACCTGAACTTATCGCCCATGCGCCACGTGTCCAATGAGGCAGCATAATATGCTTTGGAGCATCGCGATTTATGCGGCCAGTCGGCGTCTTTTGCCCCCCCCCCCCCCCGAACTGCGTATAAATTATAGCTGAAATATTGGAATTTTATTTGGTGCGACGAACGGCGAACGGCGAGCGGTGAGCGTCGCACGGCAAGCGGCATGTGTCCTGTGGCCTGTGGCCTGCAGACAACTTGACTCTCGCCCCAAATTCTCAATGGCGTCGCTCGATGCGGCTGGCGCTGGAGATGGTATAGAGGTCACCAGCCAGAGGAGACGGGGTGATCGGGGGCTCGGCTTAGCTGGCAGTTGCTGTCGGATTGTCGCTGCCAGCTTATTATGCCGCCGCTTTGCTCGTTCGCCTTTTTGCGGAATTATCGATTACGAATGAATATTTCATTAGCAGACATGCAGAAGCGACAGCAGCGGGCCACAAGGGTCACCAGGGAGCAGGCAAATGTCGCTGGCATGCTGATACCTTACGCTTATGCTGACTTCATTGGCTTCCGTTTCCGGCGACTAGTCCGGGTCGCGCCATTTGCGACGTTCAATTAAAATGCAGCATACTTTGCAGCGCATTCCGTTTGGGCCCAACAAATGCAGCTGCCAGCTGCCAACTTTAGCAGCTGTGCAAACATAATGCATAATGATTTTTTCGTTTCTCCTCCTTCTTTAAACATAATTATTCCCAGTGGGCAATTAATGCAGCACAGCAAGAGACCCTACCAAATGAGGTTAACTGCGGCCAGCCATAAGAGGGAAGCTTAGGCGAGGTTAATAGAAGTCCTCATTAGATCCAAAAAAAAAATATTTTTTTTAATTTCTCGTCATTATAACTAAATTCCTTTCCTTTTTTAGAAGCACCTTACAATTCTTTAGGGACATTGAAGCATTTTAATGATAATTATATTATTTCTTTCCTTTCTTCCTCCAAAGTGTGAGGACTTACAGTCTTAATTCTCTCATAGCCTCTACATGGGAACAATAATGATAGTAATCAAAAATAAAGTGAGCCTCGACACATAACTCATTCGATCCGAAGTTTCGATGCCTTAAATATTTCCAGCATTCAAAGTTGTATACAGAATTTCCTGGACTAAACTTCTATTTCTCTCATTTTCTAAAATCCCTAAAATCACATTAAAAAAAATAAAAATTAATAAAAAAAAAGTTCAGCAATATATTCTTTTTTTAGATTTATGACAGCAAATTATAATAGAGGCACATTATTATTCCTCCTGCCCGAAATGAGCTTCGAACTGGTGAGTTTGCCGCACCTCAGCTTTTTTATATTCCTCGGAAACGCATCGAATATATTGTTAGCAAAACTGCGAGCTGTATCCACGTATACGGCCCACTGAATTTTATCGGACGCCCGAGCCGCGAGTCTCGATACAAAGCCGCAAAGCCGAACATCCAAGGGAGAATTTGAGAATGGCATTGACGACCAATGCGAATTTAACAGTCCCTCACATTATACCGCCGCGGACATCGGGAATGCGCGTCCAACGCAACAGTTACTTCTCCTAGGGGTAGTTGACCACAAACATTGGATCGTTATGCCAGGCGTAAAGTAATATAATGTCGATGTTAAATGTTTTTAAAAATTGATTGTGGCATATTTTTTTTTCGTACATAATATAACTCATAATGTAAAATCAATCAATCAATTTCAATCATTATTTAAAAGCTGCTAATGATAATTTCGAATGGTAGATCCGCAACCGGGCCTTAGCAAGAGAACTAAAGGTTCCCTTGGTGGGTGACCTTTTACGACAGCAGTCCACCAGCTACATGGCCCGTCTTTCTGCCCACCCCAATATATTGGCGAGAGGGCTTTGCAGAAGAAAGCGACGGAGACTTCGCAGGATCCACCCCATCGATCTCCCAAACCGGATACTTGGATAAAGGAAATGTAAATCGAATAATTTAAAACTAACGTTAAGTTAATCCCATTATTGTTAAGCTAGGTTAAGATGCTCAAGAATAGTATCAAATAAAAATGTTCATTCCCTCATAAGGAACCCAAGTATTTACATGCAAAATGTGTATAATTGTGATTAAGAGGCTCTCAAACACGTATGTGTATCCGTATCCAAGGGAATAGCTCCTGACAGATCTATTAGGGACTCATTAGGCTCGCGCCTTCGCATGCTCTCATCGCAACTTCTGCCAACGCTTGTTAATACCCGAAAAAAGTGCTTAGAAATAATTATAGGCAGCTTTCAGGCGCAGCTGGCGCTGCTTACGTAAGCTCCTAACGGGATATTTAGCGAGCTTTGTGTGTGTGTGTGTGTGGTTTATGCATATCATTGTTTTATATGTGTTTATGCGCGTCTCACTGAAATGAACACCTCAGTTGTTGTCCCCGGCCCCGGTCCTGGTCCCGCCCCCTTCTTCCTGACGCCCCCTGCGGACGGCATGAACTCACCTGACACGTGAGCTCCATAAAGGAGGCCTCGACATGTCATGGACGCAAACGCCGCGACACGCAAGCCCCAAAGTCCCAGAGCAGCCAGCCGTCGCCGTTGTCGCCGTCACCCGTTGCCACGTTTTCACTTTTGTTGCAAATCTTCGTTTGGCTTTTGTTTTACGCTACATAAATACGGGCATTAAATGAGGACTGCCGACGTGGCTGCGGGATTCCAAATTGAGCCCAATCCGGCTGACCGAGACGAACGGGTTAAGCTGCGTGCCAGTTTCTCGACTTTCTGCGCCCCAAGCCGCCGCACAAGCCTTTCTCCGGGCCTAGGCCAAGTGTGCGACCCCCAAGCGGGCGGTGCAATAACCTCGTTTAGCTATTTGATTACTGCATATGCCTCGGACGACCTTGAACCACTTTCATTTCTAATTTTGGTTGTGCCCAAGCGCTAGACGACGCGCAACTTGGAATAACTTTGGATGTCAGCGTATGTACCAAGTGCCCGTATTAATAATGGCCAAAGCCTAACTGCAACTTAATTGCACACACAAGTGGGTATACAAACGGTGTGTGCGGGTGTGTTAGTGTAAGTGGGTGGGTGTGTGTGTAGCTACTATGACAGCAACTAAAAATAAACAAATGAGCCAAGCGCCCAAAAGCTGTAATAAAAGCAGAAGAAGAGCGTGAAAGAGCGGCAGAGCCAAGAACTGAGCGCTGCGAACCAAGAGCAAAACGAAATGAGCGACTGCGTAGAGAGCGAACAAGAGCGAGCGAGCAAATGAACTGACAGCAGAGGCAGCAGCGCAAGCAGCAGCAGAGGCAGAGGCAGCAGCAGCAGAGCCAGCAGCAGCAGCATAGTAAGCTGGCACAGCGCAGAGTGAGAGAGTGAGAGAGAGTGAGAGCGCGTGTGTGAGTAGAATTGAGTGTGAGTTGTTGTTGGGCAATGGATTTCAAGGAAGTGAAATTGCTGCAGACAGGAGTTTGCCTAAGCACGCCTGGTCGCCCCGCCAGCCCAGAGCCGCCTGTCACTTCCTGTATGTGTGTGTGTGTGTGAGTTTGTGTTTGTTAGAAAACACGTTGGGCTGGTCTATGTACAACAGCCAGCTAGCGCTCCCCGCTCACCCGTCTCCCTCCCTCAACGCCATCAACTCCTGCTCAGCGGCTCCACTTAAAAGTGTTATATTGACATTTGGCTACAATTTGAGCTGTCCAAAGCATTATGATTTATGCTGTGCTGCATATGTAAATATATGTGAGTGGGAACTAGTGTGTGTGTGTGTGTGTGTGCTGTAATCGTTGCTCTATTTTTGTGCTTAGTTGGACAACAACAGCGCGCTGCAAAGCGTGCTATGATTTTTGTTGTAGGCGGCCACATTTCGTGTATACAACTAGTTAAATAAAAAAAAAAATTCTTTTTGCACTTGACCCACCTTCTTTTATTTTTGGATTTTTTATTTTGGTTTCGTGAAATTTATTTGCAGCTGCTGCTGATTTTCTCGTGGCAAATGCGCGGCACGTTCCAGGGCAGTTTCTATTTCGATTTCTATTACTTTGACAAGGGCACGCAGAAATCTACGAAAATGGCCTTTTTATATGCTTTTCAATGTTGGGTATAAGTGTGTGTGTGTGACTATGTGTGGCTCTGATTGTATTTGCGTGTGTGCGCCTGTGTATGTGTGTGTGAATGTGTGCTGGCTTTTCTGGCTATGCTCTTCAAGTTTTATGTCAGTTCATTCATCGGCCAAAATGTTGGGCACAGGACGCAGGCTGTTGTCGCCTCTGCATTTGTGTGTTATACATTTGTATGTGTGCGCGCGCGTGTGTGTGTGTGTGTTGGCGTGTGTGTGTGTGTGTGTGTGTGTGTGTGTGCTGCGTGCTCCTGCCAATGTCAGATTTGTATTTTAGCGTCGATTTCGTCTTGGCTGCCTGCATATTTTCCCCTCTATGATTTTATTTCGTTGGTTTATTTATATTTGTATATTTTTGTCACTTAACACATTTAATTATTGGACTTTCCTTGGGTTTTTTCAGCAGATGTTCACACATTTTGTATTCGGTGATAGATTATTGCCGAAAATGCAATTTGCATTTTTCATTTCATTTGTAATTTGCACACCGCACGCAGCGGGCACACAAAAATCATTATTCAGTGCGCCCGAAAGTATGCAACGTTTTTTGGGCTGTCTTTTCGGGCCATGCTGCTGCTTTCAACATTTGCCCACAAGCACACACACGTGCCCATATAGACGCACTCACGGACACTGGCTGTGGCTGTGGCACGGAGGCACAGAGATAGGCTAGGCAGACACACGCGTTCGCGGCACGTTGCTGCGAGCTGAGCGTGCGGGGCGGGCTGCTCTTAAACGGGGGGCGTGCGATGGTGACGTGCAACGCAAACTAGCAGCAGCAGCAGCAACAGCAACAACAGCAACAACAGCAGCAACAGCAACAACAACAACAGTAGCAGCAACGAACACGGGCAGCGAAATAGCCTAAAATCAGGCGGTCACAAAACCGACGACGACCGACAACGTTGAACGACAGCAAAAGACTGAGAGCCAAATGCTGCTGAGACCCAGCTGCTGAGGCAAGGAGCACCAGAGCAGAGAGAGAGAGAGAGAGAGAGAGAGAGTGAGAGAGAGAGACTTTAAGCCAGAGAGCGAGAGAGTGAGATAAAAGCTGCAAATCCTTTGCAGAATTTCACTGGTTCCGGAACTTGTTCATCGCTCGCAACATGTGTAACAATTTAACAACTAACTTGTTCATTTGAATAATTATGTTAATAATTAAGTTTCCTATTTATCTTATTTTGACGGTCATATCCGGCCACATGTTACCTATATAATAATACTTAGGGTGTAATAATAAGCAGGATTTGTATGAAGTTTTCTCAACTAAAAAGTAGGAATATTAAAAAACATCAAATAAAATAAAAAAATATATTTAGAAGCGATTGATTGAATTTGTGAGAACTTAATCTTTAAAAGATTAATTATCCAAAATTAATGGGTTTTAAATTTCAATACTATTTTTTTTGCTTTACTTTTTTCGGAAATATAAGCTTTTAATTATGAATCCGAAAAGTTGCTAATTAATCGATTCATTATATTTTATGAATGCGTTAGAATCATATATAGGTCGTTAATTTGAATAAAAAGAAATGTGGATGAAAAGGACATCCAAACATTCGTTTATACTTGTTTGACATATTTGACTATTAAAGACCGTGACCTTTTTCTTGCATTAATAATTTCCACTGTGGAGTGCCTTGAACTCCCTCCTCGATTGACTTTCATAAAGATAACTTTATTTCAATTTACTGCGTGCGAGCTGCCAGACTGAAAAGTTTCGATTCAAAAATATTCTGAGAAAATACGAGTCGGGCTGAAGGAGAGAGATTTGGAGACTCTCGAGAATGGATGCCTACAGCAAATACTTAGATGATGAACAGTTTAACACCAACCGAGGCAGCACTCAGACCGAATCGGTAGGCAAATGCTGCAATTACTCAAAACTAAAATCGATTTCTAATGCCCATAATCCAATACAGAATGCGCCCATGCGCAGTCAGGCGAATGTGCTTAGGCAGAGACTGCAATTCAATAACTCTTCCACCTCGAACCCAAAAGGGTCCATGCGCTGCAAGAAGATGCGTCAAGAGAAGTCGAAAACCCAGCCTCGGCCCAACGAAGTTATTCAGAAATCAACCCAGACTTGCATACGCCACAGTCAGCCGCCGCCGGAGCCGCACTCGAGGAAAATCCGTCCGCCAATGCAGCAGCAGCAGCAGCAGCAGAACTCCCGACAGACTGAAATTCAGGTGCATCGATGTCCGAACAAGGCGGCACGTCAGACGGATGCTCCGTCATTCCGGATGGGACTGACCTATATTCAGCCAAAGTCCCTGTTTAATGTGGACTATGCACCGCAATCGCGACGTGCCCTACGTCTGCCCCCGTTGCCGCCCACCAACAAGGCCTCGATGCTAGATCGAGACGGGGCGGGCGGGGATCGTTTGCTGTATAGGAATTCGAATTTTGGCAAGGAGTCCAGTCGCGGTCGCAGCGAGAATAGCGAGAATCCGCTCTTCGGTCCGGTCGAGGTCAAGGAATCGTCTTCCATGCTGGAATCGGCACGCGAGCGTTGCAGAAAGACAAAGGCGCATTTCAATTCCAAATATGCGGATAAGAATGAACGGGGCACGGACAGCGATTCCAAGTCCGATTCTGTGAAATCATCGAATTCGCAGAAGACCGTAATTACCACCAAAAGTGGAGAGAATTTGCGCACCGTGGTGCGTTCCCAGATCGAGATGCAGGAGCTGCTGCATCAATCCATTAATAAAATGACCGAAATGACCGACAGACTGGTGCTGAGTACCAACTCTAGGTTAATCTTGCCATCGCTGGGCTTGTCGGGCGAGTCCGAGTGCAGCCTGATTCAACAAAAGACGCCAAACCTCTCCAAATCGCCCGCGAATCCGCATAGGGATGGCGCCTTGGGGCCAGGAACCAAATCCGAAAATCATCTTTGTCTCGAGGAGCTGGTCAGTACCAAGGTGATTGCGCCTATGATGCGCCGGGTACAGCGAATGTATTTGAACAATCTACAGGAGGAAATGAAACTAATGGAAGAACTTGAGCGTGTGCCATGCCAGGTTAGCGACTTGTACAAATCTGCCGATGTGCCGCCGGGGCTAAGCAAACAGCTCAAATAATTGCAGCAAGCATCGGTTATTTCTCACAGAAACTATCACTTTCAGTTTATTGTTATATATATATTTTTTAATCATATGCTCACTAGACATAATAAACACCAAAACACTAATATGATTTGTTTGAAAATTCAAATGAGGCGCAACATAAACGGAGCAGTGTGACCAGCTATGGCAAATGCCTTAAATGCACTGAATAAACGGCGTCGATACATATTGTTAGTTCAGTGAGCACTGTTATCGTATATCGATATATTGCTGCTCTCTGCACAGCTATCTGTTAGCCAAACAAAAAAGACTTGTTAAAACTGTTAAGCCTGCCCAATTGAATTTTTGCTTAAGGGTGCATACTGTTAATAACATTGTTGTCGAATGTTAATGTTAGTATAACCTCTCGTAGCCCTGGTTTCAAAAGGAAGGGGGCGCTCGCATTCCCAAACATTGATTTTTCATGGTGGACGCCAGTGAATGCTGCCAAATTAGCTAAGTTGGGTCACTTGTTAAAAACTGCAGAAATTCGAGGCTTATAAAATGAGCGGTAAGCAAATGTGTCTAAGCTGGTCAACTGACAAATAATATTTCACCTGCTACTGCTGCTGCCGCTGGCGGCGTTGGCTGTGGAGTCCGTCTGGTTGGCGTGCATTGCAATTCGCAGCCTACTTTGAGGGTGGGTGGGCAGCCAATAGAACCACCCCCAACAGCTGCCAGTGTGTGGCATTGCACAGACGATGACTTCATCACTGTTTACACGTATCCTCTCATGTCCCCCTCTCCTCGCAGGCGACGAGAGCTGCAGCGAAAAGCAGACGCTTAATCTGTCCAAGAAGCAGCTGAAGAAGGTGCCAAAACAGGACGATGCCCAGAATATACGCAAGCTAATACTGGACGAGAACGAGCTGCAGAAGATTGACAACATTGATTCATATCTGAAGATCGAGACGGTGCCTATATAAAACCCATATTGATAGCAGGAGTATTGATTCCTCAATTGTCCTTTGCAGCTGTCGCTGAGCAAAAACCAATTGCTGCGCATGTTTGGCGTCTGCCGGCTGCACTGTCTGCGCGAGCTGAACCTCTCCTTTAACGGCATACTGTCCATTGAGGGCCTGAAGGAATGCGTGCATCTGCGCGTCCTTAATCTGGAGGGCAATAACATTAAGACCATTGAGCATCTCAATACGAATGTGAATCTGGAGTGCCTCAACCTGGCGGACAATCGCATAGGCAGCATCTCGGATGTATCCTATTTACGCTCCCTGCGTGAACTCAATTTGCATGGCAACCGATTGACCCATCTGCGCCAGTGCGACAAATATTTGCCGGTGTCCCTGGAGACATTAACGCTGGCCAAGAACAATATTAACGATCTTAATGAGATTTGCACGCTGTCGCATCTGTGCAACTTGCAAAGCATTACTCTGTCGGAGAATCCCTGTGTGAACATGACGCTGGGACCAAACAGCAGGGAGTGAGTACGAGTTGCACCTTGTTTGGGTCTGCTCTCATATGATTTTCATTTTCCCAGCGGCTTTGATTACCGCCCCTTTGTGCTGAACTGGTGCATGAGCCTCAAGTTCATTGATGGCTATGTGGTGGATCCCATTGAGAGTCTGAAGGCGGAGTGGCTTTATAGCCAGGGACGCGGTCGCCAGTTTCGCGTTGGCGAGCAGTCGGAGCTGGCCAAATACTTAAGCCCCATCTGTCCGCTGGTGGGCAAGGCATTGGAGAACGAAAACGATCGCAAGCTGCGACTGATACTAAGCAAGGCGCAGCACCATCAGCGGCAGCTGCAGGAGGAAATCATGGACAATGCCAACAGTTCGGCCAGCACATCGCCGTCCTCGCATCGCAAGAAACCGACGAGCCGCATTCAGTCGCCGCGCTGTAAGCTCTGGAATAATGTGCCATTGTTGCTTGATTAATGTTCAATTATTGTGTATTCCCGACAGTTTCGCGTCTGAGCGGTCGTCAGGGCTCGCCGGAGTCCATGGTGAACAGCTACCATGGTAATAGCTGCAACAATAGCATCAGCAGCGACAACGTCATCTCGAATCATACGCTGCAAATGAGCACCTCGCTGATTGAGAATATTCGAAATGATGGCGATAACTTCTCGCTGGCCAGCATGTCCGGCATGTCCAGCAGCGTGACCACCAAAACCTACAACTCGACGGAGTCAACACCTCGCAACATAACGCCAAATCCCTACAACGGTACGTGAGATCATTCTAAACCCAAGCCTTAGCCTTAATTCGTGCATCATTTTGCTATGCAGAACAAACGTTTATTGGGCAAACGCCTGTGGGCGGACCTTTGGCTGCTGCCTCAAAAATGGTGCCTGTACCCGAGACGCTAATGAGTCCCGATGTGTGTCCCGCCGCCGTCGCCCAGCGGGCAACAGTCACGGCGCTCAACACGCAGGTGCACAAAACCAAAGGCAACAAGAACAAAGGTAGCGAAGCAAGCTTTCTAAATCCAATGTGTCGAAATTAATATTGAATCACATTTTAATGTACTCAATGCCAGATAACAAACTAAATTTGCCGCGCGTGCGCAGTCCACAGCTGCGACGCATGCAGAGCCCCACGAGCAGTCCACGCAAGGCGGAACGAATACAGCAACAGCAGCAGCAACAGCAGCTCCAGATGAATGCCACATCGGTCAGCACAACAGATGCCGGCGGCTGCAGCACTGACGACGACGGCGAACAGATTAACATTGAGAAGCTAAAAACTATACGCAAAATGGCAGCGGAGCGTGCGCAGCAGCAGCAGCAGCAACAGCAGCTGGACAACAATAATCTCAACTGCACAGATCGGCTGATAGAGCATGTAACTGAATCCTCGGCGGTGACCATACAAAAGATGTGGCGAGGCTATCATACGCGCAAGAAAACCAAAGACATTGCCGAGAAGCTACACAAACAGCGCACACACGAGTACATTGAGTAAGTGCAGCCGCAGGCTTATATATATATATATATATATATGCTTATATATTATCTCTCACGACAGTAAACTCAACAAGGACATGCTGCTGACCAAGGCGCAGCTGCAGAACGAGCGCAAAATCCAACAGCTGCAGATGCAGGCCATCAATGCGCTGTGGAAAAAAGTGTCCACCATGCAAGTGGATCCGAAGGCTGGCGGCGAGCATGGCGCCAATAGCAACGCTGGCACAAATGCAGAGGATGCAGGCAGCAGCAGCAGCAGCAACAACACGAATCAGGGGCAATTGTGCCTGGATCAGAACTCGGCAGCTGTTGTAAATGATTTGGCGAAGCGTTGCACAATGCTTACTGATCAGGTGCAGCAGCTGCAGAGCTCGATTGGCACCATTGTCAATTGCCTGACCATGGTCTGCAATTTGCCACAGGATGCGCTCAAGAAGCACATCAACTGCTCAGATGGCGACGAAGTCGATTACACTAGCTTTGAGCCGCGTGACAGCAGCTCCACGCAAACGGATCTGATTGCCGTGCATACGCCACAATTTGAAGATTTGAGCAATTTTCCCTTTACGAAACCCAGGCCATCAACATTGGCGCTGGAATCCAAGCACGATGCGCTGCATGCGGGCAAATTGACAGCGGAGCAGGCACAACAGCAGCAGCAGCAGCCACTGGGCGAGACTGAGGAGGAGGAGCACAAGGAAAACATCGAGATCTGTGATGCACAGGAGTAGGATTTACTAAGCCAAGCCCACTCACTTATTGCTTTATCTAGGCACTATTTTAAGTAGATCTCAGCGCGCAAAAAAACTTGTAGGCTTTTCTTAGCTTTTGCATCAGTGGACGCAGCCGCAGCAGCAACAAACAATTAAAGTGCATCACTTGTGTAGTTTTTTTGGGTTTATGTATGCAGTAAACACACACACACAATTTTCTGTTAAAACAATTGGCGAGGAAAAACAATTCGTTAAAAAATATACATAGCTAAACTTTTGTAATGCACAATCACAAATGCACTGCAATCTCAGTCTTCAGCGCTGCTCTCCTCGGTATCTGTATCCGTAACCTCGTCCTCATCATTTTGTACATTGACAGGTCGATTTGTGTTGGGCGGCAGGGAATCATCCGTATCGGAATCAGAATGCTCGGCAGCATCATCTCGACTTTGCGACGCCTGCGCTGTCTTCTTAGCGAAGCGTTGCGGCCAAATGCCCGCCTTTGTGTATTCCTTGATGTGCTCGGGAGTTAGTATCTTGCATATTTCCGCCTTGACTTTGTCGCCCTCATCAATGGGCTCGACCAGTATGTAGTCGCCGCGCTTGACCCACACATTCTTGCGAAACTTGTTGGGCATGGATACTACAAGATAAGTTCTTACCTGTTGGTTATCAACAATATCAACAGAGACGGCTTCACATCGTGCTCACCCAGAAAGTTATCAGACGCCAGTTCCGCTGGCACGACCTCGTGCAGATTGTTGCCGCGACTGCTGACCACACACACGATCTGCTGCCGCTCCGTGGGCAGCGAATAGTCATCCTCCATCATCTCCTTAAGCACATGCTTGCGACGCGTTGTATTTGGATGCGACATGCTGTCGTTATAGCTGAGATTGTTGTCGTACGAGGCGCCAGTTTTGCGGCCAATTATTTGTTTACTCAAAATGGTCAGCCGATTAATTGTGTGGTGGTCGCCCGATAGCTCCAATTTAGATAATCAAACAAATAGTGTTAAAGTGTAGTGTTGCGAAATCTGTTGTAAATTTTAGCACTAGTATTTTTGTATTTTTTTTTTTGTTGTACAATTTCAAAGTGAAATGTTTTTGAGTAATTTTGAATGGTGCGAGGATTTTTTTGATTTTTATTGTTAAGCTTAAATGAAACTTTACGGCTAATTTTGGACTAAAAACTAGTTTTTGCTGCGTCGCACGCGCGCTTTGCACGAAATTCGATCCTTAGTGGAGCTATCGCGGCGAGTTTCCACCGCCAATTGCTTCGGTTTTTTTATTCTAGAAAAAAATAAAAACAAAACCGTTAGAAAGCTGAGTTTGATTTTGTTTGAATAAGTTGCTTACATTTCGTTTTTCATAATTGTAAATTCCTTTTTCCAAATATCTTTAAAATCGTTTGTGAAATTTGTCCAATAACCAAAGAACTGATCGGGCGTGCACTGAGCCAACGTCAGGGTGCAGCCCTTCGGGGAGAAGTGATAGAAGCGCATGGTCTCCAGAAACAGATCCCGGCACTCATCGATCAGCTGATGTAGCTTGGCTACCGATTTCTCTGCACTAGCGGTAAATTCCTCCATTTTGGATTTAAAAGGCTCGCGGTTTTCACTGGAGGCGCTTAGCACCAGGGCCGTTGTCTGTTTACAAGCTGCAGGGATAAGCATGAGGATTAGTGTATCTATGATATGCATTCCAAGCATTTGCAACTTACCCGTAAGCTTTCTGTTCAGCTCCTTAATCTGCTGTTGGACCTCGTCAAAGTCCAGCTGGGCGGCACGCTCCACATCCGAGGGCTCCGGTATGGGCAGCGTCATCTCGGGCAGCGTCATCTCCTTGCGTCGCTGTGCTATGTAGGTGCGCACGATGAAGTGCAGCAGCGTTGTGTGCGACTCCTTGGACTTGACGTCCTTCAGTTTGCCCAGTATGTCCAGATTGAAGCCATCCGCCTGGCCGCGCTGCCGATTGCCGCCGTTCATGTAGTTGCCCAGCGTCAATATTATGGAAAACACTAGCTTGAGATCCTCGCTCTCGATGAGCTGCTGCGACAGCTGCGACACCGTCTCCAGCTTGCGCACCAGCAGCGTCACAGACTCCTCAAACTCGGCCTGGAAGACAATGCAGGAGATGCGCTCGCTGGCCATCGAGATGAGCGATATGTCGCGCAGGAATTGCTCGGGATGATCGAGCGGTATGTCGCCGCCATCCGCCTCCCTGATGCGCTGTAGTTCCTCATCCGTTGCGCGCATATAGCTGATCTGTTGCAGCGTCTCCAGACTTATGACCGAGGTGTCTATATGGTAAATGGCATGCTCGATTTCGCTGGCGGGCATGTGCAGGCTCCGGGAGAAGATGCCCACATTGCGGGAACGTTTCGGATCCAGCACCTTGATGGACTTCTCACGCTTCGGCTTGAGCTCCTTGGGCTTGCTGACCGGCGCAATGGCCTGTCGCGAAAAGAGCTCGGTAAATTCATCAATATTGTCGAGCGGCGTCTCATCGATCTCTGTCCACATCTCCTTGCTGGGCGCGGCAGGCACAGGCGCCGGCACTGGCACAGCGGACGGGTTGCCAATCGCGGGCAGCTCCTCCGGCGAGCTGACGCCGTTATCCGCACTGTCCGTTGAGTTGGCGATCGAAGGTGGACGGGGCACGGGCGGACAACAGGTCACAATGCGCGTCCAGTAGAGCGGGCGCATGGGCTTCGGCGGATTGACGGCGCTTTTGCGTTGAACTGGAAAGAAATAAAGAAAACAGCTAAGTCAAAGAGTTCGGCTAAACCTCAATCCCCTGCTCCCACTTACTGCTTGTGCGCAGGAACCAATTGCCCTCAGCGGGATCTGGCAGTGGCGCCGGCGCCAAAGCTGTCCCCGACTTGGAGGTGCTTAGTGGCGGCGGCGGCGGCGGCCCATTGCCAGCATTGGCAGGCCCCGGTGGTGGCGGTGGTGGTGGTCCACCGCCTGGCGGTGGCGGCGGCGGCGGCGGCGGTGCTGCTGCAGCTGTCATGCCCGGCGGCGGTGGCGGCGGCGGTGGTGGAGGAGGCGGAGGTGCAATTGCCGGTGCAGCTAAAGCAGCTGGTGGCTCCATTGCGACACCGTCGCAATTCTGTTGACTCTGCACGAGCTGTGGCTCCGGCCCACCATTCGCTGCACCACACTGGCAGGAGCCGAGGCATTGGTCGTCCGTCTGGCTGCCCGCATCCGCATAGCTCTTGCCCTCAATGGGCTTGTTGTACTCGTAGATGGTCGCCTCGCTGGCGTTGAGCAGCTCGGTGAGATTGATGCAGCGCTTCGATGGACGCCTCGGCGGCTCATCCACGCTGCTGAGCAGCTCGTTTACGACGGCATGCACCTCGGCCAACGTGGCGCAGTTGAGCAGACGCTTGCGCAGGATCTGCTGCAGCGTCTTCTGACTATCCGTTTGCGTGGAGCTGCCTTCGTAGTGCTTCTGAGTTGCCGACGGCGTGCTGGAGAACGGCCAGGCGGCCACCTTGTCCAGCTTGCCGGGCGTGAGCGGCAGCGAGGTAGTCGGTTGCTCCGTGTGCGTCCACTGGTACATCTCGTAGGGCTGTGGGTTAAACGGAAAAAAAAAAAACAAAAGAGATCAAGCTTTATTGGCCCATTGACAGCTAATTGCAGCTGGAGTGCATCCCGTTCACAGTTGGTCTCAAGTGTGCCAAGCGACAGAGCTTAAAAGCCATCCGCCCCCCCTCCTCCCTCCCTAGTTGTCCCTTGCCACCCCCAAAGTGTTGAACTCTAAAGCTCAGCTCTTCAAATTGTGCACACGTCATTGTTGTGCACCCCTCCACCCTCCCTTCCTCCTCCCCTCCAGGAGGAGAGCTTGGGGAATATACAGTTGACAGTTTTTATACCTTTTCAGAATGGGGTTAGAATAACTAAGAAATGCAGTTCGCTTGCAGTTTTCTTGGCCGTTAACATCAGGCGCACCAGTCATGTGGCTGGCAAATATTTATCCTGCAGACAAATTATGTGATCAACTCTTGTTTAGCTTTTTTTCGATTCTCAAGCAGATTATACTTTATATGTTTTCTTTATACTTATTATTTGTTTCTTTTTATGCTCTTCAAATATGTAAATTCGTTTTTCATGACGTGCTTTGCAAGTTCAAACTATTCAAATTGTAAGAAATTATATTATCCATGAAGATGCTTTATGTTCAAATTAACTCCGTGTATATCAGATCTATAGAGTACATTATAGAAGATACTATTTAAAATTTCTTTCTTTTAATAAAGACTTTCATAAAACTGAAATGAATTTTTTATTATTATATTTTAATAGTAAATTGGTAAAAATAGCCTATTTTTCAATTATATTTTTTGCCATCTTTATAGAGCATTTTGGGTTCGGTTTTGCCCGACTTTTTTGCCTGCATTCCCTGTTTTTATTGTTGCACTTTTTGCTGCTTACCTATTTGGCGTTGTCATGCGTGAGATTCGGTCGGGTTTTAGCTTGAGATTAGGATGCTTGAGAGCAGCATGCCTGAGAGTTCTCCAAAGGGAGGACAGGAGCGCGGTTGGGGCTTGGGTTTGCTCGAGTTGCGACAGCATGCAAATTGTTGGGCACCGCCAAAGTGCAAACACTTGAGCAAATGGCGTCAAGTGCGATAACGTGACCACGCCCCCACAAACACACACACAGGCACACACACACACCCACACACACACACACATATAGCTAGGTACACTCAGCCCTTTAAGCATTTGAGTGCAGCTGTTGCACTTCACTTGCATGCATCATCCCAGCGGATGCCCCAACTCATCAGCTCGGAATGATTAGCGGCAAGTGCGAGAGTGTGTGTGTGTGTGTGTGTGTGCGTGTGAGTGTGCGTGTGTGTGGCTGTGAAATGGTGCCACATAATTGAATTTCAATTTTTAATTGCATTTCGTGGTGTTAAGCCAAGTGGTTGGAGAGCTATTGTGCCGCAGTTTGAGCAGCGCTTGCAAGTTTCATATTATTAATTGGCTGAGATTTTATTGAATGAAGATATTTTGAAATAATAATTGGTTAATTAGCTATAAAATTACGTAAAAGAAGAACTGCATGGTAAGATTTAACAATTATTTAAATTATAATTCTTTGCATTAAAGAAACTATTCCACATATTGTGCATCTTTGCCAGGCTTGAATTATAGTTTACTATAAACTCAGTTCTTCCAACTAATAAGTTGTACTTAGGAACCAAAAGATCTTCAATCTAACACATGGATAACTGTTAAGATGAATGAACAGTTTCGGACTGACAAGCGGCAGGTCGCCGGTTCAAATGCAGTCTAACAACATGAGGATATATCAAGATTGAAAATACTAATATACTGAAATACTAATATACTACCATAAAGTCTAGCGTAGATCTCAATAAGTGCACTATTTGACAGGAAACAAATATTGAGTCTTAAGACCAGAAATGGTCCCAAAGACACAGCTTTTGAACTTGTAAACATTTTTGGTACAAAATTTAAAATATGTAGTATAAATGATCAAAGATTTTTGATTTTTAATTTTTATAGGAAATTTCCCTGCTAAGTAATGTGTTTGTTTAAGTTGCACATAAAATGGCTCATCCAAAGGAAATTAGTTCTCTAATCAGAAATCAAATTAAGTCGCTCGCCCTCAAGCTGGCCACGTTAATACCCTGTAATTCAAAGTATTTACGTTTCGCTGCGCTTAAAAACCCCGTTGGGTTAGCTCAAAGTTATATCCCTGCTGCATGCCACTTGGCGTTGCGCGGCGTGTGCACACAAAAGAATAATAAACGCTGGAACTTGCCGCAAAGTAATAAAAACGCACAAAACTTTCAATGCGAGCTGCAACAACAACAACAGCTGACAGAGCAGAGGGGAAGGTGGAGAAGAGCAAAAGAAATCAAGCTTAAGCCAAAAGCTGTTTCTGGCCTGTTGCCCAAAAACTTGATGACGCGCACATTAGACAACGGGAGACACGGGGACACGGGGACACCAGGACAAGGGGGGGACACACAGGACACGTTGCCACGCAGGACATGGGCCAAGGAGTCGAGGCGAGGCGAGGCGAGGCGGGGCGAGGCGAGGCGAGGCGAGGAACGAACGAATTTTGTGATATCATAATCTGTAGAGCTCAAGTATCATCACATAGAAAATCACTTAACGCTGTTGTCTGCTCGTTTTTGGCGCCCTGCCCCTGCCCCCCACTCCCACCACCAGCCGCATCCCTCTCTCCTGGCTGGGACTTGCTCGGAGGGATTTTGAGGTTAAGCTGCTGTGGCTAAAACTTTTGGCCTAAACTAATTTGGGCCCACAGACGAGTGCTTGATTATTTGTTAGCCTTGTTGTTCTTCTTTTTTTTGACATTTCTTCAGGCCAATAACACTTGACGTTAACTATAAGGTATGAGCCTAGGCCTGCGCCTGGGGGTTAGCCAGCAATTAAAGCTGGCAAAAGTGTGCCGAGATTTTTGTTTAGCTAGCCAAGCGAAGCGTTGCCAAAAAAGCAAACGTATTACATAGTCCATTAGTCAGCCGCACGCTGAGAGTCAAACAAACAGCTGCAGTTGCCTGACGCCCACCTTCCTCCCCCCCTCCTCCTCCTCCTGCATGACTAGGCGGGTGGGGCAGTCAACTCTTTTGGTTTCATAATTTAGCAAGGCAAAAAAAAAGATAGTTTAAATGTTGCAGTCGGGTGCCAACGACTGCGTGATACTCGTCAAATTCACTTGGAGCTATCTCTCTTCCCTTCTTTATAGATTTTCCGATATGCTACGCGCCAGTGGGAGCTCAGCATTAATCTTTCAGGTATATCTTTTCGATATGCCACGCCCCTATTGGACATTGACAACATATTTTGTGATGGAACTTTGAGAGAAGCTCAGCCGAAGTCTTCTATTCCCTATTTGCTTGGCATAGCTCTAAAAAGGTCGAATTTACAGATCTTTGCGATTTGCCTACCATGTCTACCTTGGGCCTAGCTATATAATATATATAAATATATATTTTATATACCCTGTAAAATAAATAGTAGTAAATAATTTAAATTACAAGTCTCTAAAGATTAGTCGAAGATAAATGGCTTGATTACTTCCAAAATGTAGCTTCAAAACTGCGACAAGATTAATTTTGACTTTCATAATTTGTGGGCGTGGTCGCAGTACGTTTGGCTCGATTTGCAGAGGAGCTCATACGTGATCTATCTGGCTTTAGCTCTTAACTGTGATAGACAGCGAGTTTTTCGGTTTGACAGCAAAATGAAGCAGACTTTATGTAATGCATCTACTCGTGTACATATTCAAGTCTTAAATCCTTAGCTTCAATTACAGCAATAAACACCAATGTACCCCTTTTCACTTTAAGAACAGAGTATTAAAAGGCTGTTGGCCAATATCAGTGGGCAGTTCTAGAGAGGAAGAGAGAGAGAGAGAGAGAGAGAGAGAGAGGAAGAGAGCGAGAGAGATTGAGCTCTGCAAAGTTGACGGCAAAGTTTTAACAAGTTCTGACACTTGCAGGCTTGTCAGCTGCAGGACAGGACAGAGAGAGGGTGTGGGGGGAAGCTAACAAAAGGGGGGTGGAGGTGGAGGTGCAGCTGATGCAGCTGACATGTACAGCAGCTAGGCTAAAATGAAAGTGCATTGCGATTTGCCCTGGCAATGGAATTGCTAATTTCCGGGCACAACTTTGCGGCTCATTTTTGTAGTCAACTTTAAAGCGTTGAATGTGGCCATAATATGCAGTCGGAGGATGGAGGCTGGGAGGGGGTGGGGGCGGTAGGCGAAGTTGGCATAACTTGAACTGCAGCCCGTAGCTTATCAATAGCTAATGACTTGGACAAAGTTAGTTACATAGGGCAAGTGCGAGGGCTGGGGGGCGTGTCACTCTATTTCCGGCAGCACCGTGACAACTTCCGCTCGCTGACCAATTTCCCGTTAGACAGAAGAGTGCATTGAACTTACGCTAAAGCCGGACGGCGCATCCTGCTGCTGCTGCTGCTGCTGCTCATTGGAGATCTGCTTGAGTACGCCGACATATTTGAGATTATGACAGAACTGCAGGGCCATTGCATTCAACGATTCCGGCCCAATAATGCCCAGCGTCGAGCTGCTCTGCAGCGTTGAGATTAGCCATTTGATCAGCATTTGCCCTGCGAATCGAGAGATGCAAAAAATTTAGTAAATCAATCATAAAATGAGCTAAAAATGCAAAATATATAAAAACTTTTTGAATATAAATTATAATTACTTTTGAAATTTCCACCTACAAGCGTGAAAAATCGATGGTAATCGATTAAACTATTTTGTTTTAAGAATTGAAAGTGAATCGACCCGCGTGTTCCTTTGGATTTTAGAGAACTGCAATGTCTACAGAGATCTAACTCTATAGATATAGTATATAGTATATGAACAAAATGATGTTCTCAATCAATACTATTTCTTTTACAACTATTAACCGAGAAGTTAAAAAAAAGGCTAGAAAATGGTTTAATCGAATGTAGAAATATAATTTTCCCCACGAAATAAGTGCGGAAACTAATACACTAATACACTAATAATTAAATATAAATACATTTTATAATGAAAAGTATTTTTATTACAAAATACAGAAATTGCAGAATATAAGTGAATACGACAACTTTGAAATATTCACACACTAGCGTGAAAAACGGGTGGAAATCAATGTATTTTCGATTAGCTGCTTAACCCGCTTTCAACTTAATTTCTAATACATAGGCTAATATTTATTTAACACATTTAATTTCATTGCACGAATATCCAGCTCAGATATTGAGCTTCAATGTTGTTCGCCTGCTTAAAAAGATACATTTCAATGCACATTTCATAGCTTTAAAAAAAATAAGGAGATCCCACAAAAATAGGCGTATGGAATTTTGTGTAAGACTCGGGTTCGGGTCAATGCCGCGTATTACCCCCGGCTGGGGCTAAACTTTGCCCACAGCTGCGGCTCGAAGCCCAAGTTGAACCCACATACGCGCGGACACAATGATTTATGTGTGTGTGTGTGTGTGTGTGTGTATCTGTGCGTGTGTGTGCGTAAGCAGAAAAGTCAAAAGAAAAGGAAAAGTAGAATTTGGCAACAATATATTTGGGGTGGGGTGGTTGGGGTGTAGACGTGTTGGCTACCAAAACATTAGGCATAAATAAATTTAAGTGTTGTCCAAAGAAGTTCACAAAGAAACAGCAAACAAAAAATAAGAAAAAAAAAAATAAAATTACAAATGCAACAACGAAGATAAGATACTCTACATGAACGATTACTCAATAGTTTTATCAAAAACAAAAAACTGTTGATGTGTGACAATTGACTTGAATGAAAGCATTTCCAGATATATTTGATATGCTATCAATATTATTGAATTGGATCTTCTGATAATTATATAAATAAATATTATATATAGATCGACTATGTACTTTTTTGAAATAATCAAACAATCAAATGATTCACTGCTGAGCAGAAATTAGTTGCATTGAAAAAAATTGCATTCAACTTAACCCAAAATCTAACAAAGTTCATATGAACCTTTATTGAGATACTATGAAAAATCATAAATTATTTTACACCAGTCCTGAAGAATGTATATATTTGGGATATTAAAATTTAAATAAATATCATTATGAACCGACAATCGGATAAGGCGTTATATAATTCTTCCGTTTTATGGTGAAGATAAAGCTAAAATATATATGAACAGAGTTTATAAGATTAACATTACCTCATTCAATGCCTAATACTTTGGGTTTTGATAACCTATTCAAGCGTACAAAAATGTATTTTTAGTTATTTATTTTCATAAATATCCCAGATATGAGATTCGAGCCACTTTGCTAGTTCTGTACACCAGCGAGTGCCAGTAAAATTGTCATTCTAAGAGTAAATGTCATTCTAATAAGGATTAAGGAAATATTGGTTCATGAAACAAGATCCGAATCAATAAGAAGCTTTGATAAAAATCAAGAAATGATTCGACACTTACAATCATTTAATAAAATAACGTAGTATATAAGAAACTATATCTGTTATCTCAGGACTTGGCCGCAACGAATACTGTCACAAACAATGCACTCAAGCGTGAATACCCAAACGATGTTGCGCAGTGTATATAGCAAATAAAACTTACGCTGGCTGTCAGCGCGTGCAGCTGGAGCGGAAACGGGAACGAGAACGGGATCGGGAACGCGCACATTGGCAATGGCCATTGCCAGCTGTGGTGGTGGTGGTGGTGGTGGGTCAGGCGCGTGCGGATCAAACCGTAGGCTGACAATATGCACGCTAATGTTGAGAGCCACAGCCGGGTTGCAGGAGGCAGCCGCGTTGGCGGATGCTGGCCAGTCGAGAGCGACATCAGGTGGTGGCCAGTGCGGCGCTCTTTGGACGCGTTTGCCCGCCATTGACATTAGCTGGAGATAATGTGCGGGCGATGACTCCGCCGACACGATGTTAGCTTCCGGCTGATGCCGCCACAAAATGCCACAATCCGGCACACTAATTGGCACGTGATGGTCCGGTGGCTGCAGCTGTTGCTCCGTCTGCTGGTCCGCCTGCTGGGCGTGCCTGGCGAAGAGCGGGCACCAGACGTTGCTCAGTGCCGGCATTGCCCCGGAGCTGCTGGACATGCTGTGTGACTAGGAACTGGTTGGTATTCAAGCGCGTTGTTGACTGGCAGCGCTTCGCAGTTTAGTCATGTTTTCGTTTTTTTTCCTTTTTTCAATTTTGTTGTTTCTTTTTCATTTGACAAAATTAAAAGTGTCGAGACTTATCAAAATTATCAACAACAAGTTCTGACTGCGGCTGTGGAACATGTCAGAGTCAACGCTCGACTTTTAGTTGGTTGGTTTGCTTTTGCTCAGCTGATAAGTGCCAGCTGTTGGAACCAGAACTATATACCTATATAGGTGGTATACCCAAGTCGTATAAAATGACATACCTATTGCAGTTCCCCTGAACGCCCTTCCGAACACCCTGGCAAGGTCGCTGGCTTATCAGTCATGGTCTGATAACAAGAGCTGCAAAATTAGGGTATTTTTAATTTATACCCAGTGGCCACTAAAGGGTATAGGGTATATTAAAGTTGAGCCTGTTCAGGCTCGGCAAGCCCAACAAAAGTTTTCGTTGCTTTTGTTCGCGCTCCGAACCAATGCATATCCTTAAAGTTCGGTTCGTGAACCTTTGTGATTCCTTCAAAAGTGATTTTTAGTATATTTTAGTATAACAACTTTAGTACAGGGTATTGCCTAGTTAGTTACCTTTCTAATTGAATCATGTGCCTCTATTATTTATACCCAGATTTGAGTGTTTCCCAACACTTCAGTCTTAGTTTCGCATCAAGAGTGCGTCACAAACAGTTCATGGAACTGACTCATGCTGAAATGAACTATGATACCACTTAATTAAAGTGCATGTTCATCCAGATAACAGCACTCGATAAGCAAAGAAATCAAAAACTCTTGATGTTATTGTTGATTTCCTTAAACTTTCTTTAAATTTGCAGCTAAAAAACCAAACAGTTCATATTGAATACTGCGTCGCAGATCAATTAAAATGGTTTACGATATTATGACTGTCGATTAATCTACACGGGCTTCAGTCTAATATCCCTATGAAGTGTTGAGTCTTCTGTAACTGATAGCCATGCGAACTGATATGACAACAGTCACTACGTTAGTCGGTTCGATTAATGGGCAAGGCATAAAATAAAAAGAGTGAGAGGGGAGAGAAAATGTGAGAATAGATGAGCGTCAAAGAGAGGCAAAAAAGTAACCATTGATCTTGTTCATCAATTCATAAGCTGCAGTGACTTTTATAAAAAGTTTAATAGTTTATTATATTTAATCAGAAATTTATGTTACTTCGAGCATATATAATTGAATTAATGAACTAGTTCATCATTTTTAACTTGTTTAATTGTTTTTCTATTTAATTAGAAATTAATGCCCATTCTATGCATATTTAAATTATTAACCCAGTTCATCAATAGCTCTAGTTTATATACTAGTTCATCAATTACAGGTTATTATATTTAATCTGAAAATTATTATACCTTAATTTGATCCTCAAAAGTTTTGAGTCAAAACAATCATTTTATTTGTTTTGAACTATTAAACTAGCTAATAAGTTTTTTTCATAGCATTTATGTTATGTTTGTCTTGCCAAAGTTTTACAATAAAAGTACATAAGCTGCTCATATGAACTACTTCGTTGGCTAATTTGCATAAGGTATTTAAATAATATATTATAACATGCTTCATGCTTTTATTATTCAGCACTTAATTTCAAATAATCATTTAACTTAACTATTCACTAGTGAACTAGTTCCGCGAGATACAACCCTGCCTCGCACAGCTCAAATCAAAACGCAATAAATCCAAAACCCTAATCAAAAACCTAACCCCATACACTGATCATTAAGCTCATGTAATCAAAGCTGATAAGCCCACGTCATTGATAGGCCAAACTGGGCAGATAAGGCTTGGCGCTGTGGCCAGCAGCCCAGGGAGTGCAGGGTGCAGGGTGTAGCGTATTTTGAGGGCTGATAGAAGTGCGATTTGGGACGGGGTAGATGCGTCCTCGCCATCGTTTGGCAACTTTTGATGAAACCGCGCGAAACGACGGCCAACAAATTTGCATAACTGCTTCGTTGCCTGGCGAGTGGACAGCGTTTGAGAGTGTGTGTGTGTGTGTGTGTGTGTGCGGAGGGGCATGATTACAGCTGGTAAGGGAGGCGTGACGGTGCACGCATGCATGCGTTGCATTCATCAACGACAAGCGTTCACGCTGACGCTGACGTCGACGCTGACGCAGACGTCGACGCAGACAGCCAACACTTTCGCTTCAAACAACAGACAACAAAACGCTGAAAATGAAACGTTTCACAGAGAAGACCACAAAGCAGCAGCAACAACAAGAAAGAGGGCTTTGGGTGAAAATACTCGACTAGCAGATACCCTGTATTTAGCTTCGATCAGCAAATATTTTATTTACCTTTGGGTTTGCTTCTTCTAATCCACTTGGAATTATTACATTTATAATGACTTGTGCTTATTGTTCGATATTTATCGATTAGGCTGGGCTAAGTAATCGATACATTTATGTAAACTGTACCTGTGTATGCTGTATAAGAACTTACATACTCTTGTGATATTCAAGATATGCGTAAAGAATATCTTTCGAAAATCGATATTTATCGATATTTTTGGAATGGAGAAACAACTGCTTATGCTATTCAAGAACCTACTCACAAACTTTGGCGTCTAACTCTTGCGATTGCCAAGATATGCCTAAATAGTCTTGTTAGAGAATCGATATTTACCGATATTTTGATAGTGGACGAAATAATCTAAGCATGATACACGAGAAAATATTTTACATATTAACGCAATAGATATGCTGGAGAAAACGTGACTGCAAATCGATATATATCGACTTCAATAAAAATATCTTTATCGATTTGGCTGTTGGATGGACGTTAAATTCAAATAAGATTTGCCAAATCTGCAATATACCCCTATCTCTTAGCCTTTCTCAAAGGGTACAGGGTATCGCAACCGCAGCTTTAGCTGCTCCACAGCTCCCTTAGACCGAACCCGGCCAACTTGAGCGTTATATCCGTCCACCAAAATATTGTTTCATTACGCGTTGCCCAAACATTGTTGGGGCTGCGGGTGCGGATGTTGCTGCGGATGCGGATGCGGACGCGGATGTCAGTCGCTAGTTGCAGCGCCTTGATGGTGCGTTTTGGCCCTTTCGAGTGGCAAACGTGACGTTGCCGGGCATATAAATCAGATTTTGGGCCAGTCTGCGCTGCTGTTGGCGCGCGACAAAAACGGCAGCAAAGGAAGAATTGATGGCCACTTCAGACAACTGACAAGCAGCAGCAGCAGCAGGAGCAGCAGCTGCAGCTGGAGCAGGAGCGGAAGCTGCAGCAACAGTAGCTGAAAGATGCGAAGGACAGCAAATTGCGTGGGTTTTTGGATTTCAATGGGACGTCGGAGCTTTTGTTGTTTGCGCAGCGAGGCGTTAAAATGTTTGTTTGCATTAATTTGCCGCAGACGTTGATGCGACTCGTGACGTGGCATGCAGCAGCGGCAAAGGCAGCGGCAGCGGCAGCATGCAACCAATTAGCGTGCCACACAAACACACACAAATAGATACATAGATAGCAAACGTTGCGCCTAACTGGCCACAAAATTGGTGGCGCAAATTTTGTGCTTGGCAAAATAGTTGCCGGCACACGAAATAATTCAACAAGCTGCTAGCACAAAAATGCGACAAGTTTTTCGGGTGGGCGTGGCAGGCGCATTTTTGTGGCATGTTTTCAAAGCGGTGACACGAATGCCGAAGACGCGACGCATCGATTTAAAGATGCCGCCCGAAAGTATGCAGCAAAAATGTTGTCGCAAAACTGAAACTTTAATCTTATCGCCGAGGAGAAATCAGTGGGCGCTGAACTGGGCCCAACTCGGGCTCGGGTTTGGGCTAGTTAGCTGTCCCTGGGGGCACAAAGAATTTGTGAATTTGCATAGCCGTAAGCTGTAACTGGCAGACGCAACATAAATACTCAATGCCGAAAGACCCGTAAATACTAGCCAAGATTCCAGAAATAAATAAAGAAATTGAGTTACCAAAAATGCGGGAACGAGGTTTTAAATTAGGGAAGAGGCGCGTTGCTAAAATGTTTGGAACGGCAAATATTTATGGGAATTTTTAAAAATGTAGTATATTTTCTTTCGCTTGGACCAATTATGGCAATATACTTATAAAAAATATAAAGTATATATGTATATATATTTATTAATGTTGGTTATGGCGGCCTTTCCACTTAAGGTAATTAATATAATATATAATAAACTAACTAAATTGAAATATTGTAGATTTAACGCAAAAAGCCAGATGTTTCTTTTAGATTATTTTAATTTCAATGATTCTCTTATTATTGATAACGATAAGGTATTATTTATAGGCCCCGACTATTACCTTTGGCTCACGTCAACAGAAACAACACGAACTTATCGCAGACATAAAAAGTAAATCCATTTACTTAATATTTTCGTAGTTAATAATTAATATTAAATGTTATCACTTTTTTGGCATAAAAGTAAATTTAAAAATAAAAAATTAACTATTCCATCAAAAAGCCCCCAAGAAAATACTTGAAAGATTTTAAAAACTCGTTTAGCGCGAAATCAAACTTTGTTAATCTTAATAAATTGATAGCAAACCAAAAGTAGCTTATATTGGCAAACAGACGCCGCACCGTCAATACACCTTCGATAGCTCAGTTGGTAGAGCGGTGGACTGTAGAGTGACATGCAATTGTAGAAATCCATAGGTCGCTGGTTCAAATCCGGCTCGAAGGATGGTGTAAACTTTTTACTTTTTTTATTTTTTTAAATAGCGACTAAATCATTAAGCAAATCTAATAATATATTTTACAACCAAATAAGGAAAAATAAAAAAAATTTAAAATAAGGAAAATTGTACTCCTAAATTCAATAGGGCTATACACATATTTAATACATGAGTATTATAAATATGTATATATAGTATATATATAAACCAAAACTTAAATATTTATAGAAGTACCTAATAATTTTTGATAACAATTTTTTGGAAAACAAAATAAACCATGAAAGGAAAAAATAAAAATTGAAGAAATTCGCAAACTACACTTTTCTTATTTCAAAATGCCCTCAAACCCGCAAAAAAAATAACCCAAAATATGTAAGTTTCAAAAAAAAAGCTGTGAGCCAAATTGGTGAAAATATGGAAAACTATAGTAATAAATGCAAATATCTTCAAAAATAGAAACTGAATAAAGATAAAGTCGAGTTCAAGCTCTACATATAACTTTCATACAGTTTTCGCCAATAGATGGCGCCAGGCATGGTTTGTTATTTTTACAGTTACAATAGCCGTGCTAATGATTCACTCAAGTGGCGCATTGTCTTTTGATTGGTTAACTGATTTCTGTTGTTCCAATGGGCAAGAGGTGGGTAAGGGGGGAGGGGGTTGGACGGGTTTAAGGGGGTGGAGTAGGAAACTAATTGTTAACTTTGGGCAAACAACGAAACGCAATCAAACGTGGCGCAAAATTTGCCAAGCTCGACGGAAGAAGGCAAACAGCAAAGCGCACAAAAATTCGTCAAAATATACAGTATAATATATATATAAAATATATATATATAAAACTGGTAAAATAACGCCTCACACTCCGCTGGCTGCGCTTGACTTGAGTCATGTAAGCGCAGGGGCGGGGCGTGGTCGGGGCGGTGCGTTAAAATGTATATTTTTTGCGAGACTTACCTTCGAACTTTTCATATGCAGCGAAGCTTAACTTTTCCGGCACAAAAGATGAACCACGTCGCGAGCCCGCGCCGGCAGCGACGCTCAGCTCCGTCAATGTTGACTCC
Source organism: Drosophila montana (assembly GCF_035044405.1). Lineage (NCBI taxonomy): Eukaryota > Metazoa > Arthropoda > Insecta > Diptera > Drosophilidae > Drosophila > Drosophila montana. The sequence goes on from NW_026997875.1 coordinate 68,467, forward strand.
TTCTCGTCGCCAGGTGGCGTTGGCAATGCCATCACTGGCGCCGGCGACTGAGCACTGGGCACGCTGCTGCCGCTGCCGCTGCCATTGCCGTTGCTGCTGCTGTTGCCCGTCGACGATCTCTCGACCGAGAAGCTGGCCACCTTTTTGAGCACATTGCTCGACAGCAGCGAATTTGTGGGTGTACCATAGCCGGGCGGCGGCGGCAGAGGGCCAGCATCATTCAGCACCTCCTCGGCGAGCAGCATGCCCTCCGTCGCCCCACCATTGTCCGTGGGCGTGGCTGGCCTTTGAGTCGTCGCAGGTGTTTGAGATGATTTAAACGAAATTATAACAGTTGATTGCGTTTCCAGCGCCGTTGATGACGCAGTCGGCGTCGATGTCGACGTCGGAGTCTGAGTTGCTGTTGCCGTTGTTGCAGCTGCTGCTCCCGCTGAAACGAAACGGAATGAAACAATGAAATGAGAATGAAACATGAGCAAATTCGTAGTTCGAGCGTAAAGAGTGGGAGCGAAAGAGAATGCTTTAAGTTTTCTAATAATATATAATATATCAAAATACCAATTCTTAAGCCATATTAAAATATCCCATACGCAACATCTAAACTTTTTTTAGCCATAGAAGGAACTAATTATTTTGTATTAAATTTTTTAAAAGTGATAAACTGCAACTATTTTATTTTTGTAAATTGAAAAGGAAGCAAATATTTATTTTTATTTGTATTATGATCAGAGATTTAGTTTTTTTTTAAGTTACAAGCCGCATCCATTTTATTTTCGTATATTAAAAATGTGGAAAATCATTTTCTCATTAACTTAATTTTTATAACCTGGCTAAAAATGTTTAAATGTATTTGTGCATATGTATGTAACAGGCAGAAGCAAGCATCTCAGACCCCATAAAGTATATGTATTCTTGGTCAGCATCAATAGCCGAGTCGCTCTAGCCATGTCTGTCCGTCTGTCTGTCCGTCTGTCTGTATGTATGAACGTAAGGAGCTCAGAACCTATAAAAGCTAGATACTTGAAATTTTGAATGTAGGTCCTCCTAGTGCCCACGCAGTAAGAGCCTTTCTTCCGATAATCGATAACTTGGCCCGTTTCCAAGGAATCGACATTGAAATACTGTCTTTTGAGCAAATCTCGTATGTTTTAAGAGCTGGAGTCACCAAATTTTACATGAAGCTTCCAGAGTGTATACAGATCAAGTATCTTTTAATTTATAGCTATCGCCGCGCCCCCTCTCTCCTAGCGCGAGCTGCATTTGGTGTTGGTAGAAGGAGGTTGAGAGTACCCCTAGTTGTTGATGCATACAATATTTAAACCGTCTTCAACATCAGTTAAGACTAATGAAGTCTATCAAGAGCAGCTCTTTAAATATGAATATACCCAATAATCGCGCTACGTGGCAGCCAATTTGCTTTGCCAGAGCAAACAAATCTAGAGCAAATTGTAAGAGGCAACATTTTCGATAGAAATGCGTTATTAAATGCTGCGAGGGAGAGAGAGAGAGAGAGAGGAGGCCAGGCCTTGACTTCCTCTTCTGCCTGCTGCTCAATTGACTTGGCCAATTTTGGAACTGGTGCCTGGTGGCCCTGGGCTTGGTCCTGGTCCTGGTCCTGGTCGTGGCCCCAGTCCGTGCCTGAGCACACCCAGCGGAGCGCTTATCGCGGCCATCATCATTGACTGACTGTGTGCCCAAGTGGCAGGCAGCCCCGCCCTAATGCCCGCCGCCCTGCTGCCAGTTCCCACGTGCATCATTCTGTACAACATGATTTAATTAAAATTTAAACTTTGTTTTTTTTTTCTCCCTTTATTTTATTTTTATATTTAAGGACTCACAACAATGGGGAATTGGAAAATGGAGCCGGGCGCTGCTCGGAGCCCTGTTTCCGGCCGACATTTTGTAAACAATGAAGACGTGTTTGCAATTTTTAAGTTTTTTACAAATGTTTTCGGCGTGCCGGGCCCTTTCGCCCACCCTCTCTGGCCCCTTTTGGAGCCGACTTTGGCCCTGTTTGTTAGCCAAGCGACGGACGCGCAATTAGACGGGCATTAGGTGCCGGGCGACGGCGGGGGCGGCGGCGGAGCAGAATTGGCTGGGGCTGCTCTTGTAAACTTAAGGGCATGCCGGGGATTTTATATACATTTTAGCTGGCAATTATATATATTTTAAATATCATGTGCGACCGGCACGAGCGCGAGCCTTTGCATAAATGTGCCAATAATTACCTTGGGTCTCGACTCGGGGTTTTTTTTTAAATTTTATCATACTCTCCTTGAGGGTATTAACAATTTATCATGATAGGAGACATGCCCGAACATATAAGTGAATATATGAATTATATGCTTGATCGGCATGAAAATACTTTTTGATATAGCCATGTCTCGTCTTGTCTATGCCAGCTAGTTCTCCGTTAAAGCTTTCGGCTGGGAGAATCGTATAGTTTGAAAACATTTAATTTTTAAAGATATTTTGAGCAAATATATAAGGCACGGACAACTATAGCTGTTGTAGGAATAATCAAACGAAAATTTATTTCTTGTCTTTAAAAAATTATTTCTTTTTCAAGATATCTCAACCCACAAGTTTCACTATGCTCCTCAAAATCAACATCGGTGCACTATATCATAAAGCTGCTATGGGAATGATCAGTCGAAAAATAAATCCTTCGTTTTTGTTTTCAAGATACCCAAATCAAAGTCTATGTCCCCTATATATATGCAAGAATCGTATCAACATTTATTTCTCTTCACAATAATTTGCCCAAAATAAGCATTTACGAGCTTCGCAATTCTTCACACACATCTGCAAGTCCGTAAGTCACATTGTCTACAAGAGAATTTAATATTCGGCTAGCCGAAGAAAGCCCTTCCTTCTCATTTCTTAAATAATAATTTGTATTTCTTTCTTTTTGCGTCACTTTTTCGGGGCATTGTTTTAGGCACCAAACTGATCGGATCAGTTGCAAAAACAATAAAATGATGCTGAATGGAGGAATAAGTTGCATAGGAGTGAAGGGGGAGGGGGGGGGGGGAGAGAGAGGCTGGCCTGGAATAGGCAAGTAGTAAAAAGGCAGCGACACGAGTTAATTAAAAAACTTGACACAAATTTTTCAAAATACCCTTGAGTAACTGGTTGACTTCATTTGAAACAAAGGCAATTAAAGGGGAAATGGTGACAACGCGGAGCGGGGGGTGCGGAGTGTGATGTGTGTGCGGGATACGCATGGCTATAATGCACGTATTGTCAAGTACATAAAATTTACAATTGTGTACAAACTGCAATTAGGGAATGTAATTAAAATCAATCGAATCCAAACCTAATTCAATAAAAATTAGATAGAAAATGGGAAGTGTGAGCGAGAGAGAGATAGAGAGGAAGAGAGAGAGTGAGGGAGAGAGAAAGGGAGAAAGAGTGAGACAGATGGAGAGGGAGAGAGAGAGCTTAACTATAAGATGCCCTGTTTTGAATCGTTCTTACAGAGTAGAATATAAATGTGACTGAAAAATATATTTTAATTCTTTTTGGCAAATCAAGCCTTAAGGGATATATTAACCTGCTCCGATAATGTTTTTTTTTTTGAAGACCTAGGAGAGTCTGGTGATTAACATCGCTGGAAAAACTGTTACTCCTGTCGGACTTCAGAGCCCAAAGGGCATTGCTTAACCTTAACTCACATAAGCCAAAGGCTAGAAACAATTTATCATTTTAACTGCATTTTTAGACGCAGCTCTGATTGGAAATATTTAGAGTTTGCCTTCAATTACAAAATATATGCAAGGCTTTACATTCGCGAATATGTTTAATGTTTAATAAATAAACCAAACATTCGTAAGCATTCAAATTTCTAGCTGTCAAACAATATCTCCATTGGTTTTTCCCTTTAACTATCCTTGTAATAGCAACTAGTTTTGAGCTACTTTTTTCTTCCTGCTACTCCTTAAAAATATTGTTATTCTCTTTTCAATTGTGGTCCTTGAACGTTGCCAACTTCAATTATCTTTTGGCAACCTTTGGGATTCCAGATGTGGACCCTTAAACCGTACAGTTTAACAAGCACTTCTCCTCGATGCTGGTGTTTACCTTTGAAATTGGCGCTGAGCATCAGTCGGAGAACAAGTAAAAACGTTGTAAACGCTGCGAGTAGCCGACTAAGCCATACCCTGTTTTACTCTACAAACAAGATTTTACTTAATATTGCATTATTCACAATTTTCATGCTCGATTTCTTTTAATTCTTTTTCCCTCTCTCTCCCTTCTTTCACTCTCCCTTTCCCTTCTCTCTCTCTTTCTTTCCATCTCCATCTCCTATTCTTTCTCTTTATCGAATTTAAATTCTAAATTTATTTCAATTAAAAAACCAATATACCTCTTCTTTCCTTTTGCGAGCAGCGTATAAAAAGGGACAAGGCTTTTAGGTATTTTTTTGTGGATGCTTTTTTTATTTTCGGACACAAGGGCCACACACTTGAGCATACACATGGCTTCAAGTGCGGCACAACAACAACAACAACAACAACAACAACAACAACAACAACAACAACAACAACAGGCCGAGTTGCGAGGAAGTGGAGCAGGTCGTGAAGCTGAGCCCGGCACCGGGAAGATTGGGTTTTTGGGCGCCGCGCGGCGCGTTTCGTTTGATTTGCAAGGGGCCAAGTGGGAATTTGAATAATTCCCGAATTTCGCCAAAAGGCACAAACTGTATCCAGCCACGACACCGCACCCAACCGCCCCCAATAGACCCCCCGCCCCCAACAGACCCAACCGCGGCCAACTCCCGCTCGGCTAATGCGTTTGTAATGGAAAACGGCGACCCTCACGTGACCAGCTCGTCCCGGAATGCGAAATGAGCAAATAAATGCTCGCTCGACTCACCTGGCACGCCCCCATCCGAAGCATGTGTGGGCGTTGTAGGATTAACGGCAGCGCTAAAACGCGACGATAGATTCTGCAGCTCCACCTTCTTGGCCTTGGATATGTTGAAGAGCTCCCCATTGCCCAGGGGCGAGTCGACACGCGGCGTTGCCACCGCCACAGCCGCTGCGGCAACACCCGCTGCAGTTGCCGTTGCCGTTGCCGTCACACCTGATTCCATGGCGGACGGCGGCGGTGTGCCCGTGGTGCCCAGCACCTGGGCCAGCTTCTTGCCCAGCTGCAGCGCCATGCGCTCATCCGGCGAACTCTCCGGCGTTATCAACAGTTGTTCCTTCTGCAGCAGCTCCGCCTCCTGCGCCTGCTCCGGCTGGTCATGGGCAATGCTCAGGTACGTGATCCGGCTCAGGCTCAAGCACGCGATCTTATCGGCGCGACAGCGACGCTTCAATTCCAGCAAGTCCTTGTTATTGAGATCTAGCGAAAGGGAATACAGTCGAGGATCAGGATAAGCAACTTTTATGGTATATTTATTTTATTGCATTTTTTTGAGCTTTAAATGAATTTTAAATAAAGTTAGAATTTATGGAGGAGCACTTGGCTTATATCATATTTAATGTCTGTTAAAAGATTTGGGAAATACCTGATTCAGAGTTCGGAAAATTTAATTTTTATTTTTTTGATTTCACTCATTTTATTTGCGTGTTAGAAACTCTCGACTATATATAATTGTTTAAAGGGTTTTTTTTCCATTTCCAATTTGATACTCCGAAGGAAACCTTTGAATTCTAGTCGAAATTTGACTAAAAAAACAATCCCTTTTGGGCGAACAGCCTCTTCTTTAGATGATTAATTATGTAAGACAACTATTTTTATTCGTTGGAGAAAAAAACATTTTTTTTTTTCTCTGGATCAAACAACTTTTATGATGTATTCATTTTAGACTTTTCCATGTTGTCCAACCAGCGGGAACTATAATTTTCTCAGTTTGCACTCTGAAGCCGTACATACATGTAATTACGATCAATATTGGTAAGGCAAATAACTTGAAAGGAACTTCTCTATGTGTGTCTGCTTCTAGAAAAACTAATCTCTTATTTGTTGCTGGGATTACAAACATTGGAATCGGTCAGATCGGACTACTATGTCATATAGCTGCCATAGGAACAGATGGAGAAAAAATTAATCATCGGACTAGTCAATCAAAAGCTTTTAATAGCTTTATCAGTTGAAATTGAGTTGTGTGAAATAAATTGTATTTGATGTATAAATCATTTGATATACGTACGCAACGATAATTAATCCCCAACCTCAAATAGCTGCTCTTTTATGTTCTTTAAACTAAACCTTTTTGTTTCAATTTAGACATACAAACTTTAAAACATTTTTTTTTAGAATGAACTAAACTAAAAAATATTTCAGATCAAATAAAAGGCAAATCTGTATAAAAATGCTGCAAATAAGATCTATTCCAATTGGAAATCATTCAAAACTATTTGGGATACAGCAAAGAATGTGAATGCTTATTCAATTCTAATCGGAAACATGTGCCAGTCGAATAAGAATAAGGTTTTGCTTTAGTTACCAAAGAGCGAATCGGAATCATTGCTGGGAGAAGAAGAAGCAGATGAAGAAGTAGACATGGAGAGGGAGTGCAGACGTTGCTGCTGCTGCTGCGTCAATGTGGAAGTCGATGCATAGCAGCAATCGTCGCTGCTGCAGTTGTGAAACTCAGCGGAGTCGCTGTTGTAGTCCAGGCTGACGACGTCATCTGGCGGCGGGCAGCAGAGATGGAGAGTAAGAAAGAAGTAGAGAAAAAAGACAAGAGATAGAAGTGCGCGCAAGATGAGCTATGTTCTCAAAAATTTCAATTAAAACAAAATAAGCCACTTAATAAAAAATAAAAAACTCATTGATTTATGGCTGACAATTGCGGCATTTGCAGCTCATTCAGTAAACACGACATGTGTAAAATATAATAATTAAATAAAAGTAAATAAAAACAAAGCGCCACTGGAAAGCGGCAAGACATAGAAAAAGAGAGACAGAGAGAGAGAGAGAGAGAGAGCAAGTAAAATGGGAGAGTGGAGATTGAGAGAGCGCGTCTGAGCGTTCTCATTGGAATAGGCCAAACAAAAGGTAAACTGAAAACCATAACGCAAAATTATGAAAATCCATATGGAAAATGAACTCAAAAGCAAAAGGTTAAGCATAATGACAAATGACGAATGAAAAGCGGCACAAGAAAAGCCAAAAAATATAAGCAAGCCAAACAAAAACAAAACAAAGCGAGGGCACAACTCGAAACTGGTTTGGTTATGGGTCAGCTGGCGGGTAGCGGGAAGTTTCGGGAACAGGCACGGGAACGGGCACGGGAATGTCGTGGCGGCGTCACTTTTCTTTTATTATATTTACTTGGTTTTTTTGGTTTGTGGTTTATTCTGGTTGACAAGACACCAACAAATTGTTTAATTTCTGTGTTTGGCAATTAAAGCAAATTGAAAGCAAAACAAAAGATAAAACAAAACGTTGAAGAAAACAACAACCTGTAAATGTGTTGACGGCTATATTTATCTCAGTCACTCTCTTTCTCGCGTTCAGATGTCAATTTTCGCTTGTTTTTCGCAAAACTTCACGCGTCGATTCTAACACAACTTTTCACTTTTCATACACACATTTTCCAATTAGCCGTAAGCGATGGAGACGGCAACGACAACGGCGACGACGACAAAGACTGCGACTTGAACGATCTGCGCGGCAGCAAGTGCAAAGCGTAACTAACAACAACAAGAGCAACTGGTTTGTAGGGGCCACATGGGAGCGAAGCCTGGAAGTCAAAGCCGAACGCGTGAGAGCGGCAGAGCGTATGAATGGAAGAGAGCAACTGGAGGTTTGTTGTTGGCGGCTCAAAGCTGTAATTTGAACGGTGCAAATGAACAAACGGCGTCAAAGAACAAAAGCAGCTGGAATCAATATGTTAATTTATGACTTGTTGAATCTTTTTATAACAATATAATCCGTATTTAAGAAGGCGAATGTTATAATATCAATCAGCAGGAAGCGCAGTCCGTTTAAATGCAAAGGAAGACTGACGAGGTAGAGAGAGGCAAAGAGAACTAGCTCACGTTGGAACTTTATGCATGTTGATGATTATGTATTTATCGGAACTGAATAGTTCGAAATACGAAATTGTGTAAGCAACCTTATGTTAATAAACTAAAAATATAAATACTGAATAACTGAATGTGTAGAGTAGTTAAAATCTAACATTAGGCTCACTAATTCGAATACTAAAGATTCTATTTATTAAAAAAAAAAGCTTGCATAATGATCAGTGTGGCTTGGGGCACGCTTTCAGGCGGTTTGTAAAAATACAAATTCAAAAGTTCAATAGTTGACGCAGCTTTTATGCAATTGTTTTTTCAAGTCACAATCTGCATACTTTTAGGTGGTTTTCATATTACATACATATTATTAACTGTTAAAATGATTCACAATATAAAATACATACATAACTAAACATATAAACACAATGGAGTTTGTTAAATGAAGTAAGCCAAAATTATCGCTGGAATTGAATTACCGACACACACAAACTACTATTGTTAACAACATTAAACCGTTGTTTTAGCAGTATAACGAGCATGCAGAGGGAGATAGCAATAGCCAAAAAGTGAGGCACTGAGCGTGGGAGTGTTAGAAGTTTACAACTTTACACAAAAATGTACAAGGAAAACTATTAAAACTAATTGCCATAAATATTAGCGGCCTGCCACGTGCCATGCCAAACTTTTTTGTGCAGCCAAAGAGAGTGTTGGTGTGAGTGTATGTGCTTGTATGTATGTGTGTATGTGTGTCTGTGTGTGTAGTAGGCCCTTAATTGAGCACGTCGCCAGTTGTTGTTGTTGTTGTTAGTGGCTTGCAGTTGGCGCCAAAACTAAGCCGAAACTCAACAGCGACCTGCACGCATCCGACAGCGAATACCCTATCCTCTGGCAGCCCGACCTCCCCCCGCGAATTCCATAGCTCCTTTTTATATTTTTGCAAATGGAGGCCGCTGAGTTTTGCTTAGGGCCCACATGAATTATGAATTTATGCATTGAAAGAGGCTTCAAAAAAAAAATGAAAAACGAATTCTTGTTGTGTGTATGAGAAATGAATAGGGGCGCAGCTTTTTCAGTTGCCCTGTGGGCGGTAGAATGGGGGGTATGGGGGCGTGCCAGCTCAGCTATCTCGCGCTTAAAAGGGAATTTTTGATAGCAGCATTTCGCGCTGCAAAATCGCGCCTTGGCACGTTTACAAATTTTTCGTTGATTTGATTTTGGACTTTGCCCGCTGCAATGGCAGCCATGCAGCCCGCCTTTGAATTGCTTTTTGATATAGCCAACAGCTCTGCGCCTTCCCCTCCCCTAGCCTCCCTCCACCCCTAACATCCACTTGTGTGCCGATCTGCGTGCAGCCTAGCTTTTCATTTGAATTGGATTGGGCTAAGGGAGGGAGGGGGGAGGGGGGGTCGTCTTTGTAAAGAGAAGAAGCAGCGGCACAAAATGCTCGCTCAGTTATTTCGGCGTCAATTTGTATACACTAATTGTTGGGGCTGATCGACTATGACAGCTGTTTTGTAACGCAATTTTAATTATAATTCTTCTTCTTAGATTCTTGATTTGATCAGGAGGAGAAATATGAAATCTTTCGATACTTTATGTATTCTAATTTCTTATATCATGAGTTGGAATAACGCTCTAAATGCAAGAAACCGTTCGGAAAGGTTTACATGGTCTGACTTTTATTAAAAATACTACTGGCTTATTCTTTTTCTTTTGGATTATCAATTCCTGTTAGTTTGGTCGGAAACTAAGTGTTCCAGAAATTGGAATTGAAATTTGTAATGCATTAGATGAGTTTATACTAAGATTTAAATATGATTCTTATCATCGTATAATTGAATATAAAATGATTCTGAATTGGTGTTAAAAATTTAGATTTTACATTAATTAATTATATGATATAAATTGTTGAAAATCTGATTTTATGTTGAAATTTATTACAAAATATATTTAAATTATGATTTTTCTTTTCATTATCATTATTTTCTTTTATATTATTGTTATAATTATTGTTAATATTTTTATTATTATTATAATGATGATAATAAAAATAATTATTATAAGAATGATATTAATAAACCGAACTATTTTACGCTAATACAAATACTAATACATTTATTAACTAATCTAGCCCTCTAACTAGGTTAAGTAGGGAACCCAGCTCAAGTAGTTAGGGCATTAAGAGTTCGTCTTGATAAGAACATATACTCAATGCGGTTCGCTTATATGTCAATTTGTTTGGAACTGGTGAAGGACGCTGGCTCGAAGTCAGTCTTCAAGTTTTTCTTCTTATTTTGATTAAAGTCAACGCGTTTTTTAATAGACAGAGTCAAGTTTTTGAAGTGGGTCGGTTCTGTCTGAGTATCTCAATCCGTTTCTCTGTGTGTGTGTGTGTGTGTGTGTGTGCGAGTATCTGTGTGAGTTATGATTGTGAACGTGCCACGCTTTGAACTGCAGGCAGTCATATTTTCTCGTTTGCTTTTTTTTATATTCTTTTCTTATTTTAAAGCAACATCTTAAAGATTTCACATGAATAACTAAAATCTATAAATTTTTGATTTCACTTTGCCGATGCGTACGCAAGTTAAGATATTATTTTGCCAGCTAACATGCCAATAAGTTAGTCGAGTGCGGGCACGAGCTGCTTGGTGGGTGGGAAGGGTTGCTGGAGGGAGGGAGGGAGTCTACAGTCGGGGGCACTACGATATATACACAAGTACTATAAGCCATGGCCGAAACAAACAGCGCCAGCGGAAAAGTAAAGCTCAAAAATTTTCTAACAGTCAAGCGCAGGCAGAACAACAAAGGCTGCCTGCTGGCAGGATGATGGCCAAAGGGAAGAGGGGAAGGACGAGAGGTATAGCAAAAAAAAGAGTACAGAAAATTTCATAAAACTTCAATGAAAAGTTTGGGTTTTTTATTTTGTTATTTTCGAAAAAAACTTGCACGAAATTCTTATTTAAACTACGCTTAAATTGCAATAAGTCGACGGGCAGAAAATGTGCGAAAGAGACAGAGAGAGAGAGAGAGTGAGGGAGCGAGAGAGAGCTAAAGAAACGAGATTTAGTGCGCGCTCTAGGGTTGCCAGAGTTGTATAATAAAACAAAAGTCAGCACAAGTTAAAAAGAAAATAATGCAAAAAAAAATATCAGGAGTTGCCATACTGAACTGCGTAAAAAATTATACAGACGAGAGACAGCACAACTTTGATACACCCGTAGTCGAAAACAATAAGAAGAAGAAGAGCTTAACAAGTGTATAGAAAACACTTCAATCAAAACAACTCTAAATGGAAATAGGTAAACAAAATGTGGACTGCATATTGAAAAGGCATGAAAAGAAAAATCTAAAGCTTATGAATAAGTGAAATTAAATAAAATTATTATAAAATTGCTTGCTCCTTAGTCAAAGGTCAAGGAATTGTTTTTAGGTATTATGAAATAGGCATAAGAAAATCATGTGCTTACTCTAATAACTAATTTTAAGATAATATGGAATTAATATAGTAATAAAACAACAAACAGATCTTAAGAGGAATAATAAATACGGAAAAATTAGATGGGTCTAAAAGAAAATAGAACGGAAGTCAGGGCTCAATACTAAGTTACCATAATTAATTAGGCACAATATATAGAAAATATACTTGAAAATATATTGGAAAAAATGTTACGATTTACTTTTATCTATTTGCTAACTCTTGATGATTGCCTAAAACATCGTATAATTTTATCCCCTTCAGCTCTATATAGGTATATGAGTTATACAAATGGGATAAGAATATGGATAGACATAACAAAAAATTAACTAAATTAAATTTTATATATGGGACAAAAATGGAAAAAGCCTAAAAAAAATTAAATAAATTAAAATAAACAATAATATGAAAAGGCATACAAATTAAATAAATTATATAAATGGGATGAAAATGGAAAAGGCCCAAAAAAAATTTAATGAATTTTGTAAATAAAAATAAATAGATTATATAAATAGGCAAAAAATGGAAAAGCCATAAAAAAAATACAAATAGCCTAAAAATATGGAAAAGGCATAGAATCTTCTAATTACTTTCGTTATTTGTAAATCTTAAAGACTTATGCAAAGGGAATATAGTTTAAAGTTTAGAAAAAAGAAATATAAAAAATGTGAAAATAATAAAAATGTGTTTAAAAACTGTAGTTAATCGTAGAACAGGGAACTATTTAAAGGAAAGTATACACTCTCAGGCCTGCGGTACGGGTATAAAAACAATAGTGAGCCAGGGATATAAAACAAAAATAAATAAAAAATAGAATTTGCGGACAAACTGAATTTGAACAACGCAAAAAAAAAATGAAGAAGACAGTAGAGTAATAACAATCAAAAGCAAAACAACAAAACAGAAATATTGTTGCTCAACTTCGAAATTGACTTACGAAAATCCATTCGTTCGACGCTGGCATTCAATTGTCCATGCCCCACATCCGGCATGCCCCACTCGGCCAGTGGCGAGGCCGGCGACGAGGTGGGCGACACAGGTGCCGCCTGCAGGAATACATCCCGCTTCTGCTTGACAAAACGGCTAAAAACTCGCGCCTGGTGGCTGCTGCTGCTGTTGCGACGCTCTTCCAGTGCCACCGTTGGTGGCATGCAACCGGGACCGGTGCGCGCGCCCGCCGCCAGGCGCAGCAGGCTGCCGCCCGTTGCCGCTGGCTTTTCAAGGGCCGCTCGATTCTGGCTATGTGCATTGCCCATTGTTGGCTCCCTCTGGCTGCTGGACACCGGCTGTGGACTGAGTATCGCACTTGGTTTCGATTTTCCTGTCGACTGTCGCTGTCGCTGCCGCTGCTGCGGCGCCTGCTGCTGCTGCTGCTGCTGCAAGAGAGAGAGAGAGAGAGAAAGAGAGAGGGAGAGAAGTTTACGAAAATCAATTAAAAAAGTTTTCAATCAGCCGCATTGTTTGGGTTGATTTTCCACTTTTATTTTTTTTATTTTTTTGGCTGCTGCAAAAACTTTTCTGCCCCAAAATGTTGCAGAAATATGAAATGAATTACGTTGCAAAGGTAGCTGCCGGGGCCGGGGGCGGAACGGGGCGGAACGGGGCGGAACGAGCGGAACATTGCCGAACTCTGGTTGACAAAAGTTGCTGCTTTAGTTTTGTCTGATTTCAATAGATATATTGTACTATTTTTATTATTACTATTTTTGTGGTGCGGCTGGTTGAAGGGGCTGAGTGAAGGGAAGGGGAGGGGAGGGGAGGGGAGGGGGTGGCTGTCTCAATAGCATGGCTGGCGGGCACCGCAGCAGCAGCAGCATTGGGTTTTTGTGCCCATGTCCGTTGCTTTGGCAACTTGCAACAAGCTGCAAATTGAACTTTTACTTTTACAACAGTGCCATACAACAGCATCCCAATAATGATCATTAATTAACAATAAGATTCTGCATTTGCAAATGGAAATCTATCAAAATGATGTAGATTCGTTTCATTTGCGAATATTTATTTCAATTTAAGCTTCCAACTTAATTTGTGAAACCTCTTTGTTTTGCAGAGCAACTGATTGTCATCGAGAATTTTCTGTATTCTTCATTAGAATTATCTAAAGCTCGTATTACTCTATATTAAAGCAATGGAAAAATTGCCAAACTTTAAATTTATTTAATATATTGGAAAGGAACTTTTTCGTAATTAATATGCAAATATTTTTGTTTTTTGAAACTGGGATAGCTATTTATGTTGACAAAAAAGTTTTTGAATTAGAATTAATTTAGAAAATTGGTTTAGTTTTTGACAAAGTTGTGGGAGTTTAATTTCTGGACAGCTCCTCAAAATCTTATTTGATAACATTTAATACTAATTTTGAACATTTTATGACCGGACAGGTATCCATCATAGAAATGGGTAAGGTTTGGTTAGGCTTAAAAAGAAGATCGAGTTGCCCGACTAGGGGATACCCTGTAGCTACTTCTACCTACACCAAATCCAATTTAAGCGACGCGCTCCTCTGTCTCAGCATTAATAAAAATAAATTAAAATACAAAAAGTATAAGCCTCCTCTTCTCTCGCTCTTCTGTATATACTATTCTAGAAGCTACATGTGAAATTTGGTGACTCTACCTCTTGAAACCTAGGAGATTTGTTAAAAAAATAGGATTTCGATATCGATTTTTATCGATTGCTTGGAAACGAACAAGTTATCGATTGACGGAGATAAACTCGGACTACGCGGGCAATAGAAGAACCTACGTTTGGAAAGGTCCAGCTCTATAGGTCTCCAGCTCTTAAAAGTTCTGACGGACGGACAGAGGTACGGATCGCCTAGAAGGGCCCAAGTTCAATCTATGTCAAGCCTCTAGCTCTTACAGGTTCAGAGACAGACACAGACATATAGACGGAATGGCAGACGGACGGCCAGGCAGACGGAAATGGCTAGATTGACTCGGCTTTTGATGCCGATCAAGAATATATATACCTTAAGGGGTCAGAGATGCTTCCTTCAGCCAGTTACATACGTTTGCCAAAACCATGCTACCTTTTTTATGCCCTACACAGGGTATTTAAAAACAACTAATAACGTTGGCCCTGCTCAAGAGCATGGCCTCGATAAATCATTTCCAACTGTTCATTGCACTCAATTGAAAATAAATAAATTAAAAACTCATATCGTTCGAGTACTCAGATATCTTGTAAATTATTTCCCACAGTTTATCGTCAACTGATAAACGCGCCTTTGAGCTTCAGTTTGTTGGACCTAAAAAAAAAATGTTCCAGAACAAATGCGAATTGCTTATAAATTTGTAAGATAATCAAAACTGAATATGTATGCGACATATTTGAATATAAAATTTAAACTAATTGAATCTAATTTTTTTGCTGCTCTTTCTCTGATATTCTATAGCTCTCTCTCTCTCTCTCACTCGTCTTGGGTCGCCGGCATAAATCACAATAATAAAACAAATTAGCAACAATATTTTTTATCGGGCCGCCGCGTTGGTTTTTTATTATGCAGTCGACGGCGGCTAATTGAAATACCTGGGCGGGCCGAAGGGGGTGGGGGCTGTTTTGTAAAAATGTGTTTTTGGCTTAAAATTAATTGGTAGCAATAAATTTGTTGTTGGTTGTCCTGGACACGGCGCCAACTGAAAGGGGAAGGGGACGGGGAAGGAGGCACACAATGAGTCACGCGCGCCGTGCGCTGCATAATGAGAAGAAAATATTTTGGTGTGTGTGTGTGTCCTTTTGCGCAAATCAGTTTTCAATTAGGGCGCGGCGTTGGGGGGCGGGGGCGGGCGTGAAAATAATGACGTAAACACTTGGAGCTTAATTGTGTCAAAAGCGCAATTTTGTGCAATTTGGCGAAATGAAAGTGAAAGTGAAAAGCGCACAGCACACACACACACACACACACACACACACACACACACACACACGCACACACAGACACACACATGCACACGCACACGCTGGCAGGCTGTTACAGACCTGAGTCGCACTTCCGGTGCAATTTATACAAATCTGTTTCTCTGGGGCGCGTTCTTATGCTCGTTTATATTCTCAAATTGTTTTTGTTGTTGGCGTTTCTGCTTTGTGCTAATGCGGCAAGTTCGTGACAGCCGCAATTTCCGCTCTCGCTCGCTCTCACTGCCGCAACGCCTAGCTTAAATGCATTTAGTTTTAATATATATACACATATATTTCTATTATTAACGCGGCGCGATTTCCTTTAACGTGTTTTTCGTTTGCGTTTTCTCATCGCCCACACACTTGAATTGTTTATTTAACTGCAACAAAATGCGGCACACGATTTAATTGCAACTGCAGCTGTCAATAACGTGGCCGAGTGCATCACGTAAACAACACGAGCCGCGTTACGTTGTGCCGAAGCGCTAGCCGAAGCTCTGCTTTCGCCGCAGTCAGCTGTTTGCTGGCGCCTGCCTGTCCTAGGACAACAAGTAACATCGGCGGCGACAAGCGAACTGGGCGAAGCGGCGAGTGGAAAAATCGATGGCACACTGAATGCCTAGCCAAGCGCTGCCATGTGCGAGCGAACAGAGCGAATTCAAGAGCGCTGTGGCTATTGCTGTGAGAGCAGCAGAAAGAGAGGGAGAGAGAGAGAGAGAGATAGAGAGAGTGAGAACAGCTGAGCGTTTGTTGTGGACCGTTTCTGATCGGGGCTTTGAATTTGTTTAATGCGCTGCGAAGTATGAAATATTTAATATTTAATATTAATTCCAACATTTAATAAAAATAAATTAAATTAACGTAAATAAAAATTAAAATATATAGAAATATGTTAAAAATATAAAAAAATAGAAAGTATATTATCAAACATTTTTTAAATATCCCTAAATGCATAAAACTTTTCGTCTTTTATATACATTCTGTAAAATTACCGCATCTCGAGGTTTAAATAGCCGATTCGTGCAGCTTATTAGCATTTAGAGCTTTGGATTTTACCTCGGGTTGACATGATTCGTTTAAAATGACTCATTGTCCAGTCACAAACACAAACACAAACAGAAAACACAAGCATAGGCAATGGCAATCGCTTTTTTATGAGCTTTCCTGAGACTTAAGCGCTGATAGCTGCTCGCCGATCCCAACCCTTGTCAGAGGGGGCTGTGCCGCGCCCCACAACAAATTTCAAATGCAAATAGGCACGAGTACATAATATAAAAATAAAATTCCATTTGCTCATTGGTTAAGTGACGATAAAATTTTTAGCACAATATCACCGCTGCCCTTCCACTCGATTCTCAATGTTGTGCATTGTTTTTGCTTTCCAGTGGTCAGCTTTATGGGACTTTTTTTATGTTGTTCTTTTTTTTAGAATTGATAAAAATGGGGGAATCAAAAAGTTGGGGAATTACCGAAGCTTGTATGCGCTTGCGGTGCTATAAATAAAAGATTACAAAGTTTCATATGTAAATTACCGCGATTTGGGAGTGTAACACGTACTGTAGGGTATTGTAAGTAAGGCAAATATTTGGGATTGATTGACTGACTGATTGATCAGCAACGCAGAGCCCAAACCATTAGAACCAGAAAACTTAATTCATTGCAGTAGTTTTCTTCCATGCATTTAAAACAGTTTAACCTGACTGATTGACTGACTGACTGACTGACTGATTGATGAGCAACGTAAAGCCCAAACCATAAGAGCTACAAATCTCAATTCTTCGCATTTTCAATTTCAATTTTTAACAGTAGTTATCTTTTGAGATAACAGAAGTTAAATTTGAGTAGAAATATCTTCTTAGTAAAGGCGAAGATTGGGTGGGTAACTAATTTCAAACCGTATGCAAAACGATGTGCACGGGCAAATCCGCTTAATACTAGCTATTTTAAATTGAGATTATTTTCATAAAACTATTAAATGGGATATAAAACTTTGTTTTTTATTTTCGAAGTCTTGAGCACAATTGCATGTAGGGTATACGAAGTGTTTGTGCTTTCGTTGTCGCATTTCGCAGCGTTAATTTTTGGACTCACCGACTTTTGTTTATTTTGCTTGTTCGTTTTTTCGCACTTCATTCGCGCTTGTTTATTTTTTGGGTCACGAGTGTGTCAATTGGACGTTGAAGCATTTGCTGTTGTTGTTGCCGCTTGTTGTTGTTGTTGGTTCGCTTGATAAGCCGTTTATGGCTCTGATAAGGCATGTGAGTGCAGTTTTATTTTTTTTGGTATTTGGTATTTTGATGGGTTCACTTGGGATTAGCTGGCGAATTGTGTGCGGAGGCGTGTGGTGTGGCACGTAGCAAAGCCGCTTACGAGTGATGCGTGCCTCATTAGAGGCGCGAGGTGGCAACTGGCAAGTGCCTTAATTAGCCAAGCGGCTGGAGATTTTCATATTCATTTGACTAATGCAAAATGCATGCAAAATCCACAAAAGTTGAAAGTCATTTAATTAATGTGCAACAACCAAGCAGCTGCAGCGTGTGCGTGTGGTACGGGCTCTCTCTGGGGAGGCACCGAGCACTCTCGACACATTGTTTGACAAATTGCAAGACGCACGATAAACCGTCAGCCAAGTTAACAAAATCTTCAAAGCTGCAACAGCAGCAGCACACACAAAGTTTAATGCCAACAACAGGCAGTTAAAGCTGCTAAGCACGACAACAGCGAAAACAACAAGAACAACGACAGGAAAAGAACGCGTGAGCTGCACAGGTGCAACAAATACAAATAGGACTGCTCTAGTCGAGTGTGCCAGACTAGCAGATACTCTGCCTCCCGGCACTAGCTGCCTTCACATATATTCAGTCACTTCTTCATATACATACATATAAGAAAACAAACAAATACAGTAAACTCTTAGTATTTAAAATTAATTTTCGATACCCTATGCCTATGTTTTTCCGATCATTTTTAAACCTGTAGTGCTTGCAGATGTCACTCGAATATGTCTATAGATCAAGAAACAGCGGAGTTGTTAATGTTTTCCAAAAAAGTAAGAGACTATATTCTTATAGGATGCATATAGTAGAAAACAAGATAAAAAATCTATAAGATTCTGCTTTACCTACCGATATTCGTCAGCTTCACATAATAAATGGGAGCTGTTGATGAAAAATTGCTTGCATGCACAGAATTACACGAATATGCCTCTGTATTAATTGATGTATTTAGGATTATTTCTTCAATTTTTTGTATTTAAAACGAGGGAATTTCCTGTGTGTATACTGAACGAGAACTTATTACTAAATGATCTGAAAATCTCGAAATTGTGATTAAAATATAAACATCTATGTTTATAAATATTTATCGATATGAATCGATATTTATCGTTTTCAGAAAATGGGGTAAGATTATCGAAAATTTCGAAATTAATTTGATCAGCGTAGGGCATACAAGAGTCTTGGTTTTTTTTTGTGTAGTCTCTGACGTTCTGTTAATAGAGCTGCCTTTTTGCTGTCAGTTACATTTATTTCTGCCACTTTCTTATACCCCTTTTTATCCGTTTTCAATGGATACAGGGTATAACGAACAACAATGTTGCACACGAGTCTGCAACTCCTGCGGGCGCAGCAAATAAATGCTGCTGTTGCTGTTGCTGCTGATGACAACGCGGAAAACGAGTCGCCATTGACTGCCACGCGGCGTATGAGCAATGAGACGAGCTGCCCGACAGCAACAGCAACAACAACAAGAGCAACAACAGCAACACGCGACAACAACGGAAAACATGGCAAACAGCTGCTGCAGCTTCGTATGCACCAGTCCACCCTGCTTCTTTGCCGTCGCCTTTGCCTATCCCGTTGCGCTTGGGATATACAATGACAAAGTCAGTTATGGTCAATAAAATGCAATGTGCAAAGCGACAATGACGACAACAACAACAACAACAACAGCAACAACAATAACAACGACAACAAAAACGTCTACAACGACGACAGCGACTCGCGCCTCGGCGTGCAGCCAACAGATGGCGCTTCAGCTGCCCAGCGGCCATTGGGCTATCTATTGATGACAGCGTGAGCGTTTATATCTTAACTATCGCACGAACTTCAGATACTCAATATCGGGAACGAAAAAAAAAATGCAGCAAATTTTCTAGTTGATTTTCTAACTGACTGGTAAACTGTTCGCTAGCTGATGAATGACCAAAAGATAAAATAATTGATTGAGAGACTGATTGACTGTCTGACTCACTGACAAACTGTTTGACTAACCGAGACACTGATTGCCAACTGATTGGTGACTGATTGAATACTTGACTGACAGATTGACTGCTGACTGATTAGCTGACTGACTGACTATTTGACGTACTGATTGACTGATCAACTGACTGACTGACTAACTGACTGACTAACTGACTGGGTGATTGACCGACTGACTGATTGATTGACTTACTGACTTACTGACTGACTGACTGTCTGACTGACTGACCGACTAAACGACTAACCGGCTAACTGACAAACTGATTAAATAATTGACTGGGCTGACGGACTAATTAAGTGACTGACTGACTGACCTATTGACTAACTGACTGACTGATTGCTTACTGATGGGTCCCCGATTGATGAACACTGACTGACTTAGAATGACCGACAGATTGACGGTCTGACTGATTGCTCACTGATTGGAGAATGACTGATGCAATGATTCATTTCTACTTGAATTGTACGACGTGCCCATCGCTAGTTTTCTAGCTCTATAGTTTTATGGCATTGGGCGTTATGGGCGTGACCAATGGCTGACTATCCACGCGGTTAATATCGTTAAAACAAACAACGGGCTAGTTGATGCGGGCAGAACGGGCTCCAGAGACTTGGGACAGCTGACGGCCAGCGCTGTGACGATGCTTAGAGCGCTTAAAACGGGGCGTGGCACCGCCCCCATACAAAGTTGACTTACAATGGAGTGCAGCGGCAACGAAAAAATATCAGAAAATATACGTTTGCGCGATGCGGTGAAGATTTAATACCCTCGCTGAAATACAAAACTACAATCTATGTGTAAAAGCGAACAAGTTATCTGATATTGACTAGGATTAGTTAAATATTGTAGGTGAAACGTTGGCCTATTATAGAGCCAAATGTGGAAATTACTAAAAAATGGTTTAAATACTTTAATTATTTATAGAATCTATAGTCAGCTGATCTAAAATAACTTAAATTACTATAACAATTCAGGAAATATTAAAGGTAAATAAAAAATAGTTGTAGAAATAATTAGATTTTCCAAGTGTTCATATTTTTAGAGGCCCATTATAATGGCAAACAAAAACAAATTTTACCATATTATGTAAATTATGATTAAAGCTATTAGATTTTTATTTAGAATTTGCATACCAATGCAAAAAAAGAAACTTTTATCACGATACTGACAAAGAAATTAATTAAGAAATTAATGAACATAAATTTTGATCATTGTTCTAATCAAAAACATGTCTTTTATTCAGTACACATAGGGGAACAAATAACATATCTAATGCGTAGGGTATACGAAAATTGAATAGACCTTCCGAGACATTTTATTCAGTATACTGGAAGGTACAGCTTACGTTTCTCGTCACAAAGTGAGCATATGCAAGTCGTAGGGTATACGAAAAGTGAATAGATTTAACTAAACATTACAGGTAGCATATCTCGTAACAAAGTGCGCATATCCATGTTGAAGGGTATAAGAAAATCGAATAAACCTAACGAAACATTTTATTCAGTATACTAGAAAGTACAGGCAGCATATCTCGTAACAAAGTGCACATATCCAATTCATAGGGTATACGAAAATCGAATAAGCCTAACGAAACAATTGTATTGCCTGCTTTGGGGCTCTCAACACGCAAAAGTCAAAAATACAGTAAAGAAAACAACAAACCAAAAAATGGAAATGAAAAACGCAAACTGAACGAAACGAAACGAAACGAAACGAAGAGCTCGCGATTGCTGGCAATTTGAAATTGTTTTAAATTATGACTGTGGTTGGGTTCTCTGCGGCGTTGCAGCCACATGTTAGCCCCAATATGCCAGCGGCAGCAATGGGGTTGGCTTTGCCAGAGGGGCGGTGGGGGTAGAGTAGAAGGTAGAGAGCCTGCAAATTATCTGGTCACATGCATTGCAATTTGTATGCAGGCTCGCAAAAATGGTTGAAAATTTATTTAAAAAAAAGTGACCAATTTTTTTGTTGTTGTTGGGTGCAAATTAATTAAAATGCGTCGCATGGCGGCAAATTGAGCGAATGCAAAAACACTCGCAAATCAAAGGTAAATTTTCGTCGTGTGCAATTTTCAAGTGTATTTACTGTGCCTCACACTCACTCGATTTGAGTGGTTCACACCGTTGTCCGTTTGGCAACTTTAATTGCTTTGGTGGTTTGGGCCAAATTAGATTCTGAGGTTTTGTCGCGTCGCCGTTCGCCATTTGCCATTCGCCAATTGTCAATTCGCTGGCCTAGCTCCTGCGCAAGGGAGGGGGCGGGGAGCGGGAGGGAGTGTGACGAATGGGTTTTGGCGAAGCTGGTTCGGGTTGTTGAGGAATTTCATCTTGCATCCGTGTGCTTGGAAAAGTGCATGCAAATTCGCATCTGACGCTGACGCCCCATCAATTAATGCTGTCAATGGCAACAGCAAAAGCCGAGAAGAAACCGAGAAAAACAATAATGGGGCAGCGGGTGGGGTATGTTTAGAGTGCTTTCTCTAATTGCACTCATTGGCCGATAACAATATATCTTTAATTTGGGTAACTATTGTTTGAAATCAACCGAATTGAGCGTGATTTAAAGAAGTTACGAATGAGCTGCACATGGAGGAAGTGCATCTAAATAATAGGGGAGAGAAATGGGATATCATAAGCAAACGGTTATACTCAGAATGCCTTGGGGAAAATGCCTTACGAAGAGGAGGACCTACGTATAATAGGGCTAATGCTTAAGCTAGACACTAAAAGAAGAGAGTAATAAGTCAAATAGTTAAATGCAATAGTTAAACTTAGGAAAGAAGCAAAATGAGTAAGGTAAGGTTTAAAGTGTATTAAACGTAGATTTTGGTATCTTGGTGGTAAGATTATATTGGAGGAAATTCTGAAAATGTTTCTGTGCTTAGTAAAATTATTTATATTTTATAATTATATTCGATATATTTATTTATATATATTTAAAAATATTTATATGGGTCGCCAAAACCAACATTGTTTTTCATTTATATAAATAAATATATATAAAATATACAAATAAAATATATAATATGTAAATAAATATATCTAAAATATATAAATGATAAATATTATTGGTTTTAGCAACCTTTTTTAATCTTTATTTAAATGACCCCTCGAACCAGCTAAACAACTATTTAAATGATAAATATATGATAAAATATACATATATGCATTATTAATTCGACTAAAAAATATTTATCTATTTCCTTTGTATTTTCTGTTCATTTAAATATTTCATGTTTTCGAATTTCAATACATTTACTTTTATTTAATCGCATTATCTTCCTAATATTTTCACATCTCCTTAAATTTCTCACAACTATAAACAAAATTCATTATTATCGTCATTTTATTACAATTTATTTTTACTTCGCTTTACTCAAAAGCGGCGTGAATTGCAATTTGTTGAATATTGTTTTGCTTGTACTTACATTTGGCCATAGCCTCGAGCTTATTTCCAAAAACCATAGAAATACAAAACTAATTCAATAATAGCCAGACACAATCAAAAAATCAGCAGCAAACGGAAAAAAGAGATTAAGAACGGATGATTGCATACCCTAACTGAACGAGGTGATAAATACTTAATGAATAGCTCGCAACTGTTTTAAAATATTTAAACTAAGCTAGGTGATCAGAGTGCGCGATGCTGCGCTCTTAGGTTGCCATAAACGGTTTATCGATATATTTATCGATGAGGGTTATTGAATGTAAATGGAATCAATTGTGATACTCTATTAACATCTATACCTTCGTTAAACTTATCGATAAAATCATCAATTGTGGCTATCGATATCTGTATCTAAAATTGTATCTGTATTTGTATCTATATCTATATCTGTATTTATATCTGTATCTATGTATATCTGTATCTATATCTGTGTCAATATCTGTGTCTATATCTGCGTCTATATCTACGTCTATATCTGTGTTATATCTATGTGTATATCTGTAACTTTATCTATATCTGTATCTGTATCTGTATCTGTGTCTGTATCTGTGTCTGTGTTGGTATCTATAGCATATTTAATGCGAACAGACTTTTTGGCTACCTGTGCGTATTTCATCTAGCCGCGGGCCATTGACAGTGCTCCCAAGTTAAATGCTGTCGTTATGGACTTGATCCCCCTCCCGTTGTTACCGCGCCGCCCGCTGCTGTTACGCAAAAAGTTTTCGTGCCAGAGCCCAGAGTTCTATGCCACAAATAGACCAGATTGGGCATCTCCCTTTGGCCTGTGGCTAGTTGGCTTTCAGTTTGCGCTTGTTATTGGTCGGAATTTGTAAGCCTAATCCTAATGCTCTCTAATTACATTGAAGGCGCAGAGCCGACAGTCAATGCCTTGGCCTGCACGTAGGTGCTGCTCTCTCTCTCTCACTCTCTCTCGCTCTCTCTGCTGGGCGACTGCTGCTGGCCACTTGTTTGTTGCCTACTTTACGGCTACTTATCACTTTTTTTCTGTTGTTGTCTGCGTTAACTTGAATTGCCTGGCAAGTCGCTTCACTGGGCTTAAGCCAGAGACGCGCCTAATTATTTGCCCGCTGGCCATGTGGCAGCTACAGACTGGAGACTAGGACTCTGGGATCATTGAACTGGTCAGTGACAAAAACAATGAGATAGCTAATAGTCCTCTACCTAACCAACCCAACAACGCCCACTCTGAATGTCAATTAGCGCGGGAAAACGGACAAGGCCACATTTCCTAGAATTTAGAGCACGTTGTCAAGATATGTGAGTGCCTTGGTTGTGCGTTGCTCTCGTTGAAAACTCTAGAACTCTAGTTGGAAAATTGCATTGTAAGTGCACTGAGCAAAAAGTTTTGGCTTTTAATTAATATGCAGCAATAGTATGTTTAACTTTTTCTACAAATATTTATTTTGTTTTCTATAAATAAATGTTTTTTTTTTTAATTATTAATTTTTCTATTTGGTTTCTAGGCCACACTGGGAAAACTAAGTGATGACCTTTTGCAGCTGCTAAAAACAGAAAGACAAATATGAAATATTTTTATTTTATTCAAATTTCACTTTTTCCCTACATCTGTCACTTATCAAAACACGCAGGGACTTGTGTAGGCTGTTGGTATTTCTGGTATATTGTGGGAAAGAGGCGTGTTATTACGGAGGATAGGAACAATAGATGTTGCCTCAAGACGGTTTTGGCCAGAGCTGTGCTCATAAGATGTCTAAACTAACTATCTAATATACACACACTTATCTTCAAAGCAAGCTTCCAGGATTTTCAGCAATCCCATGTAAAAGGCTGGCCTTGCCTTTCAGACACAATGCTTTAAAGGTCCTTTGTGAGCTCTATGTGAGGTTTCCCAGCAACATCTAAGCCTTACGACAGCAATAGCAACTGAAATCTTCACATGCTGACAAACACAATGACAGAGCAATTTCGCAGCCTTGATGGATATGTTATATAATATAATATAATATATATATATATTATATTGTATTAATATTATTATTCTATTATATACTATAATTTTTATATTGTATGTATATGATCAGGCTGTCAAGCTGCTTCAATTTAAGTATTAATGATTAATCCCGTATATTAAAGGAGCTACTGGCCTAAATTTTGCTCTGTTCCCAAAACTAGCTGTTTCACAAATTTCTATAATTTCATCAAAATCGATAACTATCGATAGCTGGATCTATATATTTCGGCGCTTACAAGAGTAAGAACTATCAATTTTAAGTTTTAGGATCTGGATTAGGATCTTACACTATTTGTGAACCTTTTGAACAAAATTACAAAGAATTTTTGTGTTTTAAAGGCCCTAAAAGCTTGACAACGATCGGAGAATAAACACAGCAAGTTATTGGAAAAAAATAATGTTTGTTCGCGAAGCTGGGTACAGGGCATCTGCCAGCCACACACACACACACACTCTTTTGAACAGGAAAACATTTACGTGTGTCGTGCATATTTATGATGGGTACAACAAAGTGGCGACCCCTCCCCTCGCCACACCCACCATCTGCCCGCCCCCAACCCTCCCACGCACTGTTACCATTTAGCTGGAGTGCTGGGCAAAAGGCAAAGCCACAGCGCAAACAGCCAGCGAAAATGGCAAGCAATAAAAATAATTGCAAATTTCGAAATTTAAGTGTAGGCGTGTCTGCCACGTTTAAAGTACCAAACGGCCCCTGGCCCCTACGCTGCTGACAAGCGCCGCCCCCGCCTCCGTCCCCCGCTAAACCCCACCTGAGTGCTGCACAAACAATGGCCAACGAGGCGAATGCTCAACGTGCTGTAAAATCAGCGCGTCGCGGTTTCTTTTTTTTGCTGCTGCTGCTGCTGCTGCTGCTATTATTGTTGTTGTGCGGTATTTTTTTGTGACAACTGTAGTGTGTGTGTGCGGGTGTGTGTGTGTGCGAATGTGCGCTTGTGTCTGCGTGTGGTTTACAATCTGTTTCGCAACTCACGTAAAATATAAGGTAATTTGTGGAAATTTGATGTTTATCGTAAATTGTTTTTTATTTGCGCAATGTCACCATTTGCGGTTTGCCAGCACACACACACACACACACACACACGATCATACACACACACACACAGACACGCTCAGCTGCCAGGCGGCCATTTTACCTTTTTTTGCTTTGATTTTAATTGTGCCTGCAAAACAATTGCAACATTTTTTCAATTTACCTGCAAAATGACCTCCGCGGCGGCGGCGGCACGACTTCGTTTGCTTCTTCTTCTTTGTTTCGTTGTTGTTGTTGTTGTTGTTGATGTTGTGGAAGTTGTCAGTATGCTTGTTGTTGTGCCATATGCCGTGCTGCCATACACCGTGGCCGTGCCAGATGTGCCCGTTGTGTCGTATGCCAATCGCTTAGCTGCCGCCGCTCTGCGCAGAATTACTTTGTTTAGCACTCGATTCACTTGCCTCAATATCACATAGATCAGGAGCAGCAGCCAAATCGCGGCCATTTCCGAGAAGAAGCTCCATTTCTTACTTCCCATTTTTGTGGTATATATATATAGTATATATGTCTATATATATATCATCTATATATATATATATATATATGTATATTTGTTGTTGTAGTTTCTGTTTCTGTAATGTGATTTGTTGTGTATAAACCCAAAAACAGAGGCGACTGCCCAGTTCTAGAGAAACAAATACAAGGCAAAGCTATAGAGTTTTACATTCGGGTTTATTCAATAATATATCATATTCATATAATATCGTATTTATATTTATATATGTATATATATGTATGTATAGTATTTACCAGCTAAGTTATAGTTAAAATTGTAGTTCAAGTAAAATGCTTGGACCGCCTGGCGACCAACATCTACACAAATCGTATGTATATATAAGTAGTTATGCATATGTTTGTTACTTTAATATATATGTATGTTTAATATATGTTGATATATATTAGACAATTTGGGACCGTTTTTTATAGTTTACAGACAGAGAGTCAGAGAGAGAGAGAGAGAGAGAGAGAGAGAGAGTAAGACAGCGAGTGAGACAATTAAATAAAAACGATTTATAATTGATATCAAATCGTTGCTTATAGAACTACTTACACTGCTCTTGTTGTTGGACTATTTTTGATTTAATTTCTGAAGTTTTTATTCTTCCTCTGTTTTAATATTTTACTTACAACTAACACATAGATTTGACTTCTTATAAATAGTACGTCGAATAGGGTAATTAAGCAAATTTCTGAGAAGGGGCTGTAAAGCAGAATCCTTTTTTTAAGCCGTGTCACGAAGGAAATAACATAATAGTAATTTGATATACTTAAAACGAATTATAAAATTAATTTTAAATACATTTAATATATATCATAATATAAAAATAATATTTAATAAAAAGCATTTGCGTAGCAAAAGTCAAAGAAATTACTAGTAACATTTTAATTGCAATAAATTATATAAATTAATAATATAATTTAGAGCCAATATACTTAAAAGGAATTATAAAATATATTTTTTATAATATACAAATAATATATAAAATATAATAAAAAGCAACTCTGTGGCCTAATTCCAAGAAATCACTTGTAATATTTTAATTGCAATAAATAATATAAAAACATAAATAAATTAAAAAAGATTTATAAAGGGAAAGATCACCAAAATCAGCATTAAATATAAATATAAATAAATAATATAATTCGAAGCCAGTCAGTTGGAAATTGATTCAATGCATCTGCGTAGCAGAAATTACTTATACGATTTTAATTGCAATAAATAATAACAATACAAAAAAAATTAAATGCCAATCTTGAATGGAATTTCAGAACATTTTACATAAATTCAAGCAAACCAATAAAAATAAAAAATGAATTGTAAATATATTTGTTTTAAAATATTTTTTATCTCTCATCTCTTAGATCTTAAATCATTTGCTACACTACATTTTCCCGTTTTCTGTTCTTTTCAATTGGCGTTTTTTATTTGTGTGTATTTACATGAATTAATCAATAAGGTGTTCTATATAATTTGCACATACTACAATAGGTTTCATTTATTTTTATTAATTATGTCAATATTTTATGTACACAAAGCGCTTACAATAATTTACTAAATTCAAATGTTTTTAACTGTATTTTGTCGAATTGCATAAATATTTAAGATTTTTTTGTTTTTTATGCATGCTTTGCATAAATATTTTAAAATACTGTTTAAATCATTTATAATTAACTGCAATTATTTAGCTATGTTTAATATATTATGAGAAATCTAGGACTAGACTAGGGTTTTTTTTCTGTGAGCATACCCTGTACCCATTCGATTTCTAAAGGAGTGTTTAATGAACTGATAGAGCAATATGCAGTATTCATCTCCGTTCGTATCTAAACATAAAGATCTAAGGGTTTGAACCAGAAAATTCGGTTTATATACTCTCTGGTATATATATATATCCTTAAATATTTAAGCTAAAAATTTTAAAAACACATTTCGCATAACATAGTTTACTTCAGAGCTGGGTACAGGGTATTTCTACTTATACTGGCTTTTTTTGACGCTTGGCAAGAGAACAAATATTTTTAATTGGTTGGGGTTTAAGAGATTTGTATAAAAGTTTTCAAAGCTGAGCTTAGAATAAATGAATATCAAATAAATAAAAGTCTTATATCCCAAATGAGGCAAGCAAGATTTACAGGGAAGAAGTTTGAATTCTAGTATACAACTTTCCAAATTTTCAAAAAAGAAAACAAACATTTATTTGGGCGGCAATCAAAAGCAAACTTTAGCTCCGCTTCAATTTTGAGATTGTGCAAAAAATGTATGATATTTTTATTTTTGTATTTCGTAGAAATTTAATGGCATTAAAAGCATTTGGCGAGCATTTATTTCTCTCAGCTTATGCATGTGGTTATCTCTAGTTATCTTATATATATATCTATATATTTATATTTTTGTTATCTGTTGCACTTAGTTTTTCAGAAAATTATAATTTGTTTCTGGCATTTTTGGAGGAGCTTAACATTTAAATTTTATTTTTACTTGTTTTGGTTTTTGCTTTCTGTTGCCAGGCTTGACAAAACATTTTGTTATTTTCATTTTCAAATTTGCGGTTTGTATGCGATTTCCCAAAAAAAAAAAAATAATATTAATAAAAATTGCATATTTCGTTTAAGTTTGCTATTCAGCTGGTTTTTTCTGTTTGTTTTCTTGGCAGCTTCAAATATGAAATAAACATAGTTTGGACTCTGGCTATCGCTGGTTTTGCTGACCTATATATATGATCAATAATATATATTTATTTTTTATATATATTTGCAAATTGCCAATTAGTCTGAAGAATGCGGCAAATAAATTGAAATTTGCGCTTTGATTTTGTCAACGCATTTGGGGCTGAAATTAATTTACAACATTTGCACAATCTAATTTGCGAAAACGGGCACTCAATTGTAATTTGTAATTACAATTTTCGTGATTGTAAGCGACGACAATGCAACAATTGAAATTAGCAGCGCAATTAGTTGTTGATCATTTTATCCAGCATTGTTCTCTTGTCAATAAAAACCAACCATCGTCACCTCACACTTAGCACGCTTTCAATTTGGTCGGCATAAAAACACGGGCTAATGAGTGCCCTTTGCCTGTTTCAATAGTTTCGATAGTTTCATACCCTACGAAGTGGGCTCTGATGATTTTGCTATGAAATATGTTGTGTAATGTTCAAAATGCGTTTCAGAGTCCATGAACTGAATGAAAATGCATTTATCGATTAACATGACTAGCATGTCTAACGCCTAAGGCTCAACGATAACTGCTCTCGCTTATGTTATCGAAAATTACCAAAAAGTTATTTAAAATGCCTTGTTTTTTGATGTACTTGAAGCTACAGCGCCATAAGCTCAACGATAACTGCTATCGGTTATCTTATCGATCATTTACAAGAAGTTCTACGTAAAAACTGAACGATAGCGGCTTAAGTTTATGTTATCGATAAATTACAACAAATCGATGAACAGCATTGCTTTGAAGCTCTAGCGCCTTAAGCTCAATGATAACTGTTATAGTTCATGGTATCTCTAAAAGGAGAAAAGTTATCGAATTTGATGAAACTCTTTATATTAAAAGTTTTTTTTTGAAAGAACAATAGAAATTCGTTCTAATTTTGTGATTAGGCAGCCTTCAAAGTATTTTCTTCAGCTCTTGCTTAAATGCGAACTTTCATAAAACTTAATTAAAATGTTATTAGGGTGTTTAAGCTGCGACCTGCCGTGGTTGAACAATTTTTTTGTGGCATATATTGTTGTCAATGCAATTAAAATGCTATTTTGTTGCAGTCTGCATATGTGTTTATTTTGTCTGTGTGTGTGTGTGTGCGTGTGTGGCTGCAATAACTGTTTATTTAATTTTTGCTAAATTTTCCATATTGGCCGCACAATTTTTGTTTGGATTTTCGCGCAATTGTAACCTCAAAGGTGGCTTTTGTGTTTGGCTTTTGGTTTTACAATGATTTTAAACCAAAATTTTCTGGCCAGTTGCATTTGTCGCCCTTTCAATATGCAGCCAAAGCACAGCCCCAATTTGGCCACATTTTATAATTAATAAGTACATTTATATATTGATACAGATAATGATCATAATTCAATACAATAACCAAATGGCTTATTTGCCAATATTATATATATATTTTATTGGTTGTAGTTGAAGATATAGCAAACCGATTTAACTGGGTTAAAGTGTATAGCGTGATGTTGGTTAGTTTTTGACAAAGCTGAACTTCATTTTATGAATACAAAATATATGTTCTTATAAAAATGATGTGAGTTAGTTTTAGGAAGATCTGAAATTAGTATAAAACATATAATAATTATAATTATATAGTTAATGTACCTCTAAAAAGACAACTCTCGACACATTTTTCTGTGGAAGAAATATTAAATTTTGATCCGAATAAATTAAATCTGAGCTAGCTAGCTCTAAAGCTATACAAATTTGTTTGCAGAAAAATCATTTCATTTTAAAATTGTGTAATTTTATGTCAAAATATTTGTTTAATATAAATAAAAAATATAATAAATTTTTGAAGATAACTATCCGTGGATATTATCTAATGAAATGATCTCTAGATATTTTATGTTTAGAGCAATTTTTTTGGATAAAAAAATCCATATAATAAAAACAGAAAAATAAAGAAATTATTGTAGAATCGTGGATATTCTCGAAATAATTGGTCTTTTGTGGATCAAATTTTTTAAAAAAAAACTTAGCGTCGTTATTAAAAGGAGTTTTCCTAAAAAAAAAGTTATTTTCTCGTTTTACAGATCTTTTTCAACTGCTTACGACTTATCTGTAAAACTGCCAGAATTAATATACGGAAATGGAAACTTCGCATTTATCTTAATATAAACAATTAATAATGCTTATATACATTAAACTTTCTTAAACGTCACTTTGAATTTTTTAAAATTCTCTTAAGAAAACGAATAAATGCCTGCTGAAAAGACATACCAAATAGTCTGTTAAATATGTCGTATACTTAATTTTTTGAATGTTACTTAACACTGTGTGTATGGTACAGTTACGAAATTAACTAAAGTGCTTAGTATTTTTCGGTATTTGTAAGTATATTATCTTTACGGTATTTTTCATAAATTTTACACACTAAATGCCTGTAGCTGTGCTTAGTTCTATGAGTTAATCTAAGGTTTTGGATTTTGCTTTACTTCTTGGTCGAAATTTGCTTTAAATTGATCGCTTTTTGTTTAAGTTTTTTTGTTTTTTTTTTTAGATAGAAGACATCTAAAAGTATGGAATTGTTATTTTTAGTGCCACTTAAACAACTAAATTGTGTTGAATTTAACGTGTTTCCGCTAATTTTACTTACTTAATGCTAATGTCAAAACGTGTTGTTAATTTTAAATCGTTTGTTTTTTTTTTTTATATTCATTTTATTTTCATATTTTCTGGTTGCATTTGGTTGTTGTTGTTATGTCTCTTAACTGGCAATTAGTTTAATTTGCTAAATCCTGTATAATGTCCGCTGCAATGAGATAGAGCAATAGGAAAGGTAAATCGATAGAGTTTAGTGCCAGTTAAGCTAACTAATAAATAATATTAAAATGCCTAAATTTAAATTAATTAAAAACTCTATTAAAATGCGCTTTAAATTCATGCGCACAGCTAACGCCGCAACGCTATTAATTTGCTTAATTTAGGCGTTAAATAAGTGTAAAACTAGACGCTCGGACTGCACGACTAAGTAACACCCTGTAGCAAAAGCTCTACACATAAATTTAACATATAAAATATATGGTTAGGTATTACAAATTAAAGTCCAGAGTATATAAAGCGTACTATAGTAGATTGTACGGGGACAGCATGCAGTTTAGTAACTACAGCGATTACCCCCCTAATACTCCCCCCATGGTACAGGGTATACACATGTGTGAGTGTGCGCACAGATGTGCGTAACCCTATTCCATATGCAAATAGGTCAGCAAGTTTTTGAATGCGCCGGCTAAGCACGCGATTTGAATATAAATACTTGAGTATATACAAATATAAAATATATGAAAATAAATATATATAAAAATATTTATTTTTTGTATTTATTTGAATGGATTGCCGCTCTAAATGCATTTGCGTTCAATCAGCGCGTATCGGGCATGAATGCAGTCGAGCGAGCATTGCATTCAATATATCATCCAAATATCTATCTATCTGTATTATGTGACAAAAGCAGCGAAACATAATCAACACGCGGCGACAGTTCTGGAAAGCAAAACTCAATTCAAATGCCAAAACACTCAGCTCAGGTGAGCTCTGAGCTCTTCTCCCAACTACAACTCGCTCTGTATAAGTGTGTGAGTGTTTTGAATGGGTTCCTGTGTGTGTGTGTGTGTGTTTGGATATTTGAAAAGTCAACTCTTGACAAGTTTTGTGCTCTTCGTGAGAACGCGTTGGTTTTTGGGTTTATGCGTTGAGTTTTTTATTTCATTCAAATTCTTTGGAAAGCTTAGCATAAGATTTTGCCTTGCAACTATATATTGTGTTTGGTAAAAAGCTGAAAAGTTTGAAACAGGAATATTGCAAAATTCTAAAAGCTCGACACGAAAAGAAAACGGAATAAGTGCTGCAAGGATTTTGGCTGAATATGGATGAAATATAGAAAGTAACTTACATTTAAATATATGCTATATGCTTTTTGTATGTACAACTGAATTTTATAAGTTTTAAGCTTTAGTTTCAAATATTTACTTAGCCCAAAGTAACTGAAGATTCGTTTTTGTTAGGCTTTTCTTTTTCATATATATAAAAATCTCACTTTGATTTGAATAATATCACGAACAGCTACGCACGAACTTGACGTGTTTATGTACGTGTATTGTATTTCCTTATGTGTATGTGTGTGTGTCTGTATTTGTGTGTGTCTGCAAACCGTTGATTTCGCGCAACACTTTTGCACTTTGCACCAGCGCTGACAATTGCAACTTTTGCATAAATACATTTTCTGCATTTGCCACGCACACTTCACAACGTGACAGTTGCCCCGCCCCACGCGCCCCACACCTGCCTACTATTTGCCACACCCTACCGCCGCACTTACTGTAGTTCAAGTCAAGTGGAAGCGCAAATCGTCGCATGCGGTTGCGCCAATGCCCGCGCACAATATTAAAAAAATGTTAGCATACTTTTATGCGCAAGTATCGAAAATTTATCAACGCTTCGTGAATTTGTTTGCCAAATACGTTTAGCAAAGGGTTTTGACTCTTGCCCAGTGATCAGTTCTTTAAATATATATTGTGGTGAAAGAAACGTATGTATGTGTAGCGTATACAAGAAGACATCTCTGAGTCCATAAGCCGTATGCCAGTTTTGGCAGCCGAGTTACTTTTTCGGCTTTTCAAGATATCTTGACATAACTCAAGCTTAAGTTTTCCTCCAAACATATCTACAAATCATACTAAAGAATATAATAACAATCCATTCTGAGAAGCTGAATATAGCCGTTTAATTTTAAAAAAATGAAAAAATATCCATACAAAATTTTAATTATTAATTATTATATTTCCACATTATATTTACTTTATTTACCAACAATAGAAATTTTCATTCATTTAACTAACTTTTTTCTTTTACTGCTCTGTTTTATTTTCTGCGCGTAATGAAATACATATTTGACAGACAAAATTCGAAAACCTAATTAAAATGAAATGAATGAAATCCCTAATAAAACACTTGAATAAAAAACCAAAGAAATAATTTAAAAATATTTGAAAAATAGCAAGCTCTTCTCGACTTGCTGATAATTGAAAGGCCATTGAATTTATTTGTTTCTATTTGAATCGTGATTTATTGTTTCAGCCGAAAAGAGCTTGCGCTTTAAAAACTCAATTAACAATTTCAATTTTGTTTTTGTGAAGCGCAGTGCAAACAATGCGACTGACCCCAAACAGGGCTCAAAGTGCAAAGGGCTCGTTTGAAATTTATGGGTGTGTGCAACGCTTGTTGTTATGTTTCATTACCTAATAAACATTTTATGAGCGGTCAGTCAACAGCAACGCACACAAGCACACACATACACACACAAAGCGAAATTGGTAAATTGCTTGAATGATGCATAGAACCGTTGTCCGGCTCGCACAGTTCCCCGGCTACCAACCAACGGATAGCGCGCAGTTAGCTGTGCCATAATTAACAAGCTCCAAACAGGGGCTCCAATGGGCTGCTGATGGCTTCCAATTTGGGTTTAGTTTCGTTACCTTGCCCCACATTGGGTTGTGTGGCTATGTCATTCTATTTGCATGGGGCACATTTGTGGAAAACGTTGTGAAAACTATGAAATAAATAAGGCTTTGCAAAGGAGCAAATAGCTATAGAGCTTATTTTAAATAGGATTTGCTTTCATTTTAAATATTTCGTGTAACATGATCAAGCGTAGGGGAAGAATAAAAATATGACGGCTGCAAACAAATGAAGCTGATTTTATTGTGGGAAAATTTTGAAGAACAAAAGAAATAATATTGATAAAGATAATAATGATGATAATAATAATGACATGGATAATGAAAATGAAAATGATAATGATTTTGATAATGATAATGATAATGATAATGATAATGATAATGATAATGATAATGATAATGATAATGATAATGATAATGATAATGATAATGATAATGATAATGATAATGATAATGATAATGATAATGATAATGATAATGATAATGATAATGATAATGATAATGATAATGATAATGATAATGATAATGATAATGATAATGATAATGATAATGATAATGATAATGATAATGATAATGATAATGATAATGATAATGATAATGATAATGATAATGATAATGATAATGATAATGATAATAATAATGATAATGTTAATGATAATGATAATGATAATGATAATGATAATGATAATGATAATTATGAGAATGATAATGATAATGATAATGATAATGATAATGTTAATGATAATGAAAATAACAATAAAAATAATAAGAATAATAATAATTATAATTATAATAATAATATTTATCATTAAAATACAAATAATAGAAAGACCAAGAATTCTTTTTGGAAAAAGAGTGTTTCAGTTTTTTCCCAATGTTTAACAATTAAACATTTTTCACTAGTGAGTATGTCTTTTTTTTGTAGTATTAGGTGTGTTGTCGGCTAATGTGCCCCCGCGCCGCACCCGTGGCTGGCTGCTGGCACATAAAACATGCTTGGCCGCAGGTATTTCGCAGGCTTCCACAGGCTGCAGCCAGACTGTTCCTCAGGCAGCAGCGGCTGCTTTGGAGGGACCTGTGCCTGCTATTGGGCTGAGCTCGCAGCTGCCTCGCTCTCTCGTATTTATGCCTATGAATATTTCATTTAATTGAAGCGCATTCATTACGGACCACAGCGGCAGAGGCAGCATGCCACGCCCCCAAATACACACACACACGCACCCACTTTTGGCGTTGTAATTAAAATAAATTTATTACGCAAAATGTTTTGCCAAAAAATTTGTCAAAAGTTGTTGCCTGCTCGGCATAAATAATGGCAACCTCTCTGCGTAGCTCTTTATATGTGCATATCTTATGTGTGTGTATTTATTGCCCTCTTGTATGTTTAATGATCTGTTGTGCGGCTCTGCATTGTGTGGCTGCTTTTGCCTCTTGTTGTCAGCTGGGAAATTGATGCGGTTAATATGCTTCGAATTGTTATTTTGTATTGCTAAAATTGATGCAAAGTTTTTGGCTTTATGCGCTCGACTAAGATATACCCCATATACACCTCGGACGTATTACATTTTGTATTTGTATGCGTTAATATATCTGAACATGTTAGCTTTGTATATTTATGGTATATTTTTAATTTGTTTATGTTTTGTAAAATAT
Source organism: Drosophila montana (assembly GCF_035044405.1). Classification (NCBI taxonomy): domain Eukaryota; kingdom Metazoa; phylum Arthropoda; class Insecta; order Diptera; family Drosophilidae; genus Drosophila; species Drosophila montana. The sequence continues at coordinate 104,907 of NW_026997875.1, forward strand.
ATTAAAATAGAATCACGTTCCAATCCAATCTGGATGATAGTTCAATTCTCGTCTAATTGACCTTTGGATAATTTTTAAAGCTCTCAAACAAACATTATTGAATACTTTGTTCACTGTATTAAGAAAATCCATTACACGTCCGCAACATGGAAGAAATACTGAGCTGAACTGGGAAGAAGTGAAGCCTATTGAAATATAACTTTGCCAAGCAAAATCGGATAACTGTTTTTATAGCTGCATACAATAGATAATCTTTAAATTCTCTTCTATTTTTATTAAATTTGTTCTTACTTATTCTAAATATATAACAAGTTTTTGAGAAATATAAATTGGAACGCCAGGGGTCTGACTGGCAAAATGCTAGAGCTATGTAATTTCATCACAGACAACAAGATCGACATAGCCCTAATTTGTGAAATAAAAACAACTAGCAGAAGACCTATCCAACTAAATGGATTCTGTGTATACACAGCCATTCATTCTAATGACAGAGGAGCAGGAGGAGCAGCTGTTATAATACGAAGAAATATTAGGCACTTTCCTCTCGAGCCAATCGCCACAGAGCGAGTCCAGCTCTCACTTGTCAAAGTCAACACAGATCTTGGCGAAATCACGTTTGGTGCGATCTACTGTCCCCCCAGATTCACCTGGCGGAGCGACGATTTTTCTGACCTGCTCACCTGCATGAACAACAGCAAATATATTGTAGCAGGCGATTGGAACTCCAAACACCCTCTATGGGGCTCGAGATCCGTAAACGCACGGGGAAGGGAGCTTGCCTGCACTCTCCAAACGCATCAGGCTGATATCCTTGCAACAGGCGCCCCCACTTGCTACCCCAGCAGATTAGATGCCACGCCCTCATATATCGATTTTGCAATATACAAAGGCGTACCCCACGCAATGCTTAGAATATCCGATAGTTGGGACCTGGAGTCTGACCATCTTGCATTGGTCATTGACTTAGACTCCGAAGGAACTGAGATGACAACGAACTCGCGGCTCCTAACCAGAAATGCCAATATCGCAGCATTCAGAAACTCACTGAATAGGTCCATCCATCTCAATTTGGATATAAACACCGGGGACGACATAGATCATGCGGTTGATCTCTTTACTAGTAAGGTGTTGCAAGCAGCCGAAGAAGCAAACAATAACGGTAGCAACTCTGAATCACGTTTTAATCGACCAGTACGTCGCTCTTCCCCCGAAATAGCAAACCTTTTAGCCATCAAGAGATTATTAAGAAGGCGCTACCTTCGGACCCACCATCCCGAAGACAAAATGCTTTGGCGAAGAGCTGCCAGCGAGCTGCGTGAAGCCTTACAACTTCTCCGCAACAAGCATTTTGATACATTGCTGGCGAACTTGGACTACACCGCGGACTCCCACTACTCGATATGGAAATTTACAAAAACTATCAAACGGCAACCACAGCAAGTAATTCCCCTGCTTAATAACTCTGGAGAATGGTGCAAATCATTTGAAGAACAGGCGACAACTTTTGCGGAGCACCTAGCCGAGCGATTTACGCCACTGGACACAGCCACAACAGCTGATAAAGAAAACACCGAGGCAATTCTTTCAACTCCGTTACTAACGTGTCTACCAATCAAAGCCATCCGTCTAGAAGAGGTCAGCAAAACAATCCGTAAGCTTAAAAACAAGAAAGCCCCAGGTCTTGATCTTATAAATAATACAGTACTGAAAGTCCTTCCAAAACGAGCAATTCTTATGCTCACGATAATATTTAATGCATGCTTAAGATTGCAACACTTCCCCACGCATTGGAAAGTCGCAAGAATAACAATGATACTGAAACCTGGAAAACCTGAAAGAAATACCGACTCATATCGACCTATAAGCCTTTTACCCTCCATCTCCAAAGTCTTCGAAAGACTTATTGCTCCGCGGCTACTTGATCACTTAAACCAACATAAAAGGATTCCCGAACATCAATTTGGGTTCCGCGCTGGTCATAGCACAATAGAACAAGTGCATCGGGTAACTGATCACATTCTTCAAGCGTTTGATAAAGGCGAATATTGCAACGGAGTATTTCTGGATATACAACAGGCATTCGACCGTGTTTGGCATCCAGGATTACTAGCCAAAATTAAGCAAGCCACCCCAGCTAATATGTTTAAACTACTAAAATCATTTATGGAAAATAGAAAGTTCCTGGTACAAGTCCAGGATAGTCAATCGCCAATCAACCCAATACTTGCTGGAGTCCCACAAGGCAGCGTTCTCGCTCCTATTCTATACACAATATTTTCAGCCGACATCCCACAAATTAATAATTCTGGCATGTTATTGGCTTCTTACGCCGATGATGTCTGTGTTTTAAACTCAAACACATCAGAAAGTGAAGCAACAACAGGTATTCAGCGATACCTCGATGAATTTGGTAATTGGGCCAAGAAGTGGAACATGGGAATTAACACCAGCAAATCGATTAATGTCTGTTTCACATTACGACGTAAACGAACTCCACCAGTTTCTCTCAACATGCAACCAATTCCACAAGCATCCTCGGCCAGAAATCTGGGCATCACCCTCGACCAACGACTTACTTATCGAGAACATTTTGAAAAAGCTGCGACAACCTGTTATCTGAAGAGAGACAAACTTCACTGGATGTTGAACCGAAGAAGTAAGCTTCCATTACGGTGCAAAACTCAAATCTACCAGCAAATCATTGCGCCAACTTGGAGATATGGCATCCAGATTTGGGGCACAGCTGCCAAATCAAACAGAAGACGTTTCCAGACAATCCAAAAGAAAGCTTTACGCCTAATAACTGGCTGCAGCTGGTATGTCAGTAATCTGACCCTTCACAGAGATCTGAATATTACGCTAATAGAAGATCAGATCTCTTTCTACTCCAGTCGCTATAACGAAAGACTGATAAACCACCAAAACAGATCTGCACAAGCCCTTGTCGGATCTATTCCTATAAATAGACTGAAGAAAAGACACTTCGGTCTTTTACAAAACAATTAAAAACAATTCTTAAGAAGACAGCTTAGCCTTAACCTTATGTAGAGCAGGAGAAAATAAACTAAGAAACAAACATTGTTAAATGCAAATTTTGAAGCATGTACATGTTTAAAAACTCATATTATCTGTTAATATAATAAAGATTTTCATAATAAAAAAAAAAAAAAAAAGAGAAATATAAAGCTCGCAAAAATTGTATGAAGTAATCTTTAAGAAAAGCTGGAAAAAATTCTTACCAAAGCAAAACGCGGAATGCGCCCAAACAAAGGCGAATATACAGAAAATGGAGAGCGAGAGATATTGAGAGAGGTAGAGAGTGAGAGGTAGAGAGGAAGTGAGAGATGCTAAATGTTTGGCATTGCATTTGCCTCTGATTGCTCCGTATGCGACGCGCCACCCATCCAACCAGCCCACCTCCCGGCCGTCATGAACAGCCGCAAATGCGGCAATTGAATTGCACAGATCGAGAGCTCAAAAGCATTGCATACTTTCCAGCGCCAATAGAGCAGCTTTCCCCTTACCCCTCCTGCAGCTGAATGGCAAACAAATTGCATCAAACAATGGCGAAATATTTTCGCCAAGCTACGTCAAATGATGCGCACCGACTAACAACTTTTCTACTTGCAACTCAGATTGTCGAGTTCCACTTGCGACTCAAGTTTACTTTTATTGTTGTTCCTACTTGTTGTTGTTGTTGTTTGAGGTTCTTACTGGTTATTGTTGGCGCATGGTCGTTGGAATGCTAAAAGCATAAGCACAAAAAAAGCGAAGCAAATACAAGTGAGCAAAATAAACTGCATAGCATGAATGCTGCAGCAGGCTGTGATCGACCAGAAGATGCTCTGCATTTGAGGTCAAGTTGGATAAACTAAGCATAAGCAAATAAATTTACCTTTTTGAAGGCTATTCCTGAATAATTCAACAAGGAGAGAGAAGCTTTCCCTATTTAAAGCAGAAGCTTTATAATCGAACAGTTTTGTAAGTTAGGCAAACTTTTCTCTTCTCTGATATATTCTATATTCAGTTCCCTATATCATACATTGCATCTTACGAAAAAAAATATATCATACGAATAATCAATTGAATTATAATCAATTAAATTTGTTAGTAGAGAAAATATGTGATTTTATATATTTATTTTCCTGCAAATTCTTCAGCAGAATTTTTCGTGATTTGTAAAATATATCGTTCATTTAATTCTTAACATAAATATATTTTTGTCTAAAACTCAACAAATTAAAATATAAGTCAACTTAGGAACCCGCATGCCGAATTCCTTAAGGTACCCAAAAAAATATCAAAAAATCGATTTTAAAATATTTAAAAAAATGAAATTCTATTAAAAAAAATGTATAAAAATGTATTTGTATATTTATTGCAACAAGCTTTAAGATATTTACTTTTTGCCTCACCTCGATATATTAGAAGATGTTATAATAGCATTTTGCTATATGCCTTTTATTTGCTGTACAATAGAATAAGGATATGCTCCTTCAAGAAAGGACTCCCAAAAGTATACAATATTTGGTCAAAGGGGATTTTCGGTAGACGGTCCGGCAAACTTCCAGCTCTCTCGCCCCCGCTCACTGCCCCTGTCGCTGCTTTCCTGTAGCGTTAGGCAAAAGGCAGACAAGTATTGGAATTGCCAGTGACTTGGCGCCTCTTCATCCAGGATTCGACGGCCGGAGCCAATCATTTCGAGTTTCTTTCATTTCTCGAGTTTGGCTGCCTTCTGTTTGAGCTTTGCTTCTTATTGCACCCAAGAAGTGAACGGACATTCATATATATATATATATATTTTCTTGTTCGTATTGCCCCAAATGCTGTTGCCTGTTTCGATTTCGTTTTGTTGTTTGTGGCCAAAAAAAAATGGGACACACTCTGTGGCAGCCGCTGCAGCAGTAGCATCAGCAGGAGCTGCTCTTCGACTTTGACTGCTTCGTTTTAATTGAAATGCTTTTGCAACTGCTGCGGCGACGGCAGCTAAGCGGATTAGAAGCAGTTCATAATGCACGAGCATGGTAAATATGAATGGCCAACAACTGCAGCAGCAGCAGCCGCAGCGGCTGCGGCAGCAGCAAAACAATTGAGCCACAGCTTAAGCAGCTGCTTTTGCTCCCGTTGCCGCCTCTTTTGTCTATCTAATTGAAGCGGCATTTTAGTGGCGGAGCCTCAAAAAACAATTTGCCAGCAGGAAACACGACTCAGAGATGGCCTGTGCCTAGTTTAATATTTACCTAACAAAGCCGAAACGAGTTTCTAGTATAATGAAATGCTTAAGCAAATATAAAAGATAAATTGATTTAGATTTGGATTTAAAGAGCTAAAATATTCCGAAATATTATGCATTTCGCTTAGTTTACCTTCAAAGAACCCACATACTAAATTTCAGTTCTCTAGCTTTTTTCATCTCTGAGTTCAATAGGTCTACTACGGAACATTTATCACATTTGCTAAACATTTTATTTGTGATTTCTGTAATTTTATCTTAAAAGAACCCTCTTACCAAATTCCAGATCTCTAGGTCTTTTAATCTTTAAGTTCGGCGAATCTACTGCTGCCTTTAATATTTTCTTAATATTTTTTGTTTGTTGATTACAGGGTATCAAATATCTGGCAGTTGTGTATTTTTGTGCGCATACATAATCAGCCCAATCAAAATGCTTTTTATACTCTTTTTGTTGTTCAGGGAGTTGCATAGCTCTGCGGTGTGCAGTGGTAAAAACCAAAAATTATTGCGGCACTTTTAAAGCTCGTTTGTGTAAGAGTTTCAACAAATGTGTAAGCTATTGTGGTTAGTTACCTTAAATGGTTGCCAAAAATATGTTTATGATAATTGAAATATTTACTGGATAAGAATCTGTCGGAAAGTCCAAGAATTTTTTATGAATATTTATAAATTATGCTAAGCATTGCGTGAACCGCAGGAAGTTAAGCTCCAAACATTTAAGATGTAAATTCCGTAAATTCTTAGCCACTTCCTAAAAACAGCTTTAAGAGCTAAGGTGAGCTTTGAGAACACAATATCAATCCCAGTTAGGGCTTAATTTCGTATAGACAGCTTTGAAAGCTTAGTGGAGCTTTGATGTCATAATTTTAATTCAGTTAAATGCTTAAAGCTCAGGTTAACTAGTTGCATTTCTCTTGGGACGACTTAGCCTAGCCTAGGCTTGCTTCTTAAAAACAACTTGGCGAGCTTTAAGAACAGAATATTAATCAATTTTAAAGCTTCAAGCTCAGTTTAACCAATTACATTTCTCTTGTGACTTCGCCTAACCTAACACAACCTGACCCATCAAGAGCCTAAATCAGCTTTGAAAGCTCCTGCGAGCTTTAAGGAGATACTATTAAGCCAACTTAAAGCTTAAAGCTCAGCTTAACCAGTTGCATTTCTCAACCTAAAAAATCTTTAACTTATTTCTATAAAACACTCACAAATTTATAGAGTTCACCTGCTGCTTGATAATAAAAAGTGAATGATGACTGTGCTAACTAAACGAATCATCAGCGTAAATCGAGTCGTAAATATGGAAATAGCCGCTAGCGAACACAACAAATGATTTTCACCCGTTTTTTCACGCACCTTTTCCCATTGTGTCGGGTTACTGCAGCCTGGCAGCCTGTCTGCCGGTGCCTTGCAGCTCGCTCCCCTTCTATGCTGACTCTCTCTCTCTCACACTCTCTCTCTCTCTCGCTTTCTCCGTTTTTTATGGGGCATGTGGCGTTGCATTCTGTTCAGTGATTCACTTCACTTATAGCTCGCAGCGTTGTTTGATTTTGATTTTCTAAAATATTTTGTGCTCGTGCATTTTACATTTTTCGTTAGCTGCTGCTGTTGCAGTTTGTTTTGGGCATTTTTTTGTCGTATTTTATCGGTGCTTTCTTTTTTCTCAAATACCCTGGGAAAATGTACGGAACAAGCAAATGGTGAAATCATTTTCTGTTTTATATTTTTTTATAAATTTGTTCAGCAAAATGTGTTATCGATATAGTCACGCCTGTCTGTCTGAAGAGTTGCATAACAACTATTTTATATTTTTTCCAACACTACCCACGCTTTCATATAATCGATAATTATTGATTTTAGGATCCTTCGTTTTTTTTATGCATATTTTTTGAATTCATTTGAACGTTTGTAAAAAATATTGAAATAGGCATTCAAATTCTTCTATATCAGTCACAAGCTTAACTGCTGTTCCGATAACACTTACTAAAATCGATAACTACCAATTTCTAACACTGATTATTTTAACATATGTATCTCGGAGACTAATAGAGTGTGAGACGCCAAATTGGGTGTGATGTATTATAATTTCTTAAATAGTTTGTATACCAATCGGAGAGTAAATACAAAAATTATTGAACAATCAATAAAGCAAAGAGAGCACAGTTGCTGCATAAAGACAGTGTATGTATTGTTCTCCCTCCCTCCTCCTTCCGTCCCTCCCTTTGTGACACCAGCTCATAGCTGGTTACAGGGTATCTGTTGTTGCGCAACCTTTTTGTTTCATTTTCAGTTTGCATTTTTGTACTCCTATTTCATGTTAGCGCTTTAAGAACCACTATGGAGCAGTGCTTCGTAGGGGGACAGGGGCGACAGCGTTTGTTTAGTCTGAGGCGAAAGGGGGCGTTGCTGCTGCAATAGTTGTCGCTGCAAGCGATTTGTTGTTCTTGTTGCGCAGAGAGCTTGGGCTAAAGGAAGGAGTCTAACAGGATACAGGAGCCAGAGCTGACTATTTTATGTGCATTTATCTGTTTAAATGTGTGTTTTGTGTGTCGTGTGTGTGTGTGTGTGTCTCTAGTGTTTGTTCGCAAGCTGTGTCTGAATCCTGCTGCTCATGCATAAAAGGATACAGATGCAAATTGTACACATCCTAGTGGCTGCCAAGCTACCAACCTCATGCAAATCTATTTTATTTATAAGTGTGTCCCAACCCCCCCCACCAATCTACTTGCCTGCACTCTCTCTCTCCCTCTCTCTCTACCACTTGCCACTTGCCACACTTAGTTGCATTATCAATCAAACTGATTTCCGAGCCATTCATCTCAGCTGCTTATCTGGCACCCAAACCCAAAGACAAACGGTCAACACTCGCCAGCGGTGCCAACTAGCTCATACAAGACAGGGAGAAGCGCTCTTCTCGGGTGTGCGCGACTTTTAGATACCCTAAGTACAGACAGTCCAGCTTCCTTCTATGCAGAAAGAATCGTCGCTTACTTCGGCTTTGCTTTCTCTTCCCCTAGCCTTTCTTTTTGTTTAAAGCGTTCTTGAACAACTTCGGTGTTTAAAGTCCGATCTTTATGCAATTTTCAATGCCTAATAATGGCACCCGAACTTGTGTACATACCAAAGCACAGATCTCCAACTTTAAAAATTCTTCTTCTTTATTCCATTTTAGCAGGAATGAGGAAGGTATGTAAAAAATTACATATTCTTAAGCTGTGTATGCGTTACGAGTAGCTTTATACCCAGTTTACTTTAAAAATCATGTAGCAAAATCGATTTTTTTTTGATATTATGACAATGGGAGAAGATGTCGTGAATGCTAAGATCGTTCTGCTTATGGTAAAGAGATTTATATATTTCAATTGTCAAGTCTCTAGTTTCGGGAATTTGGTATAAGTCAGCACTCCGTCCTGCTAAAAATTATAAATGCTATATGAAATCGAATTTGAGTTTTTCCGCCTTAGGGTTCTACTTATATACGAAAAAAGGCTAAATTGGCAACACACTCACCTAGCTGTTGTTGCTGCTGCTGTTGCTGTTGATCCTTGCGCTGCGGCGGCAGCGGTGGCTGCTTGGACTTGCGCAGCGTTCCATAGCGTTGCGCCGCCTGCAGCATCTCGTGCGGCGCCAGCGGCTGCTGCTGGCTTGTCCCTGGCTGCTGCTGTCCAAAGCTCTGCTGGCTGAGCGAACTGGTCACCGTGTTTATGTGCGGATAGCCGGCATAGTCCACCAAGCCGCTGAATGCGGATGGCGGTCGCTGTTCCACATAGATTTGTTGGCTTTGGGCCGCGGCCAATTGGAGACGCCAAAGCGCCTCCTGTGACAGATCGCGTGCATTGCTATAGTTATTCTCCTGGCTGCCGCTGGCGGTCACGTTGTTCGACCCTGGAAGGTATACATAAATTAGCAAAGGATTGGGCGGCAGCTGATGCGGCTATATTTAAAAACATGTGCGTCAGTTGAAGTAAGGTAAAAGTGTGCTGAGGTGCGGTGCGTTGGCTGTGGCCAGGCGGAAACATGAAAGTCACAATGGCTAATTGGAAACAGAAAAAGGCGCCTCGTCATGCTCATCAGCTGGCAGCTGTCCAACTGGACCAACGCCTCCGACGACTTGGGTTACGGTTTCGGTTTGGGGCCCTATCTGCATTTGATGTACTCGACGTTTGCATAATTTAGTCTGAAGTTGATGGACAACCCAATTGGATTAAATTACTTGAGCGACTCGACACACATTTCGAAAACTTTTTAAATATTTAACGTTAACATTTTGATTTCAGCTTGTAAAATTTAAAAGGTGCTTTTCAGTTTGCTCTTGTGAGGCCAACCAATATGAAAACTTGTACATTTGTTTTTTGAACGTCAATCATTTATCCAGAGGATAAATTGAGTAAAAATACATCAGAGGTATATACGGCTTTTGTTAAGATCTTACAGAGGGTATTCTAATTAGTTTCAGAAAACTCAGACCGAAACTGATATTCTAGATTTGTAGATTGCAAATATTTATCTTGAGGATTAAAACAACATTAATTGCAGGGCATGTAAAATAAATAAAACAATTGATATATTTTAAAACCTGAGTCAAATGCAACTCGTCTAAGACTAAAACGCGGGTTATTTTTTTGGGTGGGGGGGTTTTTTCTCAAGTGGAACGATAACTAGAATTTTAAGTACACATTTACATAAATACAGTAACTGAAATGCATAACCGTATGCTTGTTTTGAAGACTGTTAGGGGCATGGTTTTTAGATCTGTGTAGAAAGTCTTTCCTAACGCCATTTGCCGAATTCTTTATCTTTCATCTTCTGTAGCACTTGAATGGTGCCGGCCACCAGCTCCCTGGAGCCGGTCACAAGGACATCCAGTTCGTTGCGCATGCCATATCTCTGTTTGCCATATTTTTCGCGCAGATGCTCAAAGACGGCCGCTATCGAGATGGACATGTGCGAATTGTCGCGTGTGCCGTTTTCCTCGCAGAGCGAACGCCAATTGCTGGCATTGCGACGGGCACGCTGTAGTTCCTCCATGCTATGCCAACTGATGGCATCTTTCGTCTCCTTATCCAGGCCCTCCTCCTGCTCCTCAAGGGAGTCGCCCTCAAAGTAACTGGGACTTGGCACAAAACAGGCCTCCTCAAAGCGCATATTATGCCGCAAGATGGTCAACAGATCCTTGGCATTGAACTCGTTAACCTTGCTGAAGAGCAAAATCTTTGGTGAGCGACTGCTGCGCGTACGCGTATAGAACCATTCCCGGCACATCATCATGCTCTCCAGCGTGTCCGCACTATCCAGATAGACATGGAAAATATCATGCTTCATTACCTCAAATTGGCCGCGCTGCTCAAACATCTCCAGGCCACGCGTGGCGCCCGGCGTTAACAGCACGCTATTGTGCTCCAGTCCCATCACATAATCCGGATTGTAGCGCCGCAGATAGTCATAGGCCAGCTGGATGGCCAGCGAGCCATTTAGCTTGACGTTGAAATTGGCGCCGCTTAGCAGCTGCTTGCTGCCCGCATTGGCCTCCATATAGGCCGGATAGCTGGGCACGCGATGCAGCTGAATGCCCACTTGCTTGGCCCGCTGGCTGAGCACCTCGCAGCATTCCGTTTGACTGGCGCTGGTGTAGACGCTCGCCTCGGGCTTCATGATGGCCGCCTTGGCCCAGGCAATGTCGCGCATCGAATTGCTCAAGCTGAAGCTCTGCTCCCAGCCCAGCGAGCTGATGCCAATGGTGCGCGCATGGGATGTGATATTGGTGCAATCGGTGGCACAGCCGCTGCCCACTTCCACAATGGCCACATCCACGGCGGCATTGCGGAACGCATGGAATGCCATCACAGTCAACAGCTTCGTGTAGCTAGGCGGCGGCTGCATGGCGGCCAATTCCTGATGCAGCTGGCCGAACAGCAGCGTGAACTCCGTCTCTGTCATCGGATCGCCATCGATGCGTATCCGTTCGCTGGTGAGAAACAGATGCGGGGCGCACAGTACGCCCGTCTTGACACCATGAGCCCGCAAAATGGCTTCGACGAGCAGACAGGTGGAGCCACGACCCTTGGTGCCAGCCACCTGGATAACCGGTATGCGCTCTAGCTGACCCTCCTCGAAGCCCGTGTGCCTGAGGCACTGCAGCGTATGCTCAATATTCGGATCAATCTGGTCGCTGCCTCTGCTCGTCTTCGACTGTGCCCGTCCGGCTGTCGGCTCGTGTATCTGATAGCTGTTCAGCTGCTTGACGGCCTCCAGATAGGCCAGGCGTTCGGGCGTCCTGGGCTCGGGTGGCTCCTCAACGGGCGGCTCGGCGGCGGCAGCAGCAGTGCCAGCTTTTGCTGTGGGCTTGCCGGGCTGCGGCGACTGGGGCTGGGGCGATGTGTGTTTCAACTGTTGCATCTTCTGTTGCTGCATATCGCGTCCCGCCTGCTGCTTGGCCTGCATATCCTTCAGCCATTGCGCCTGTTTGGTCTGCTGTGAGCCGTGCATGCGATTCATCCACGATTTACGCTCCGCCGAACCGCCGCCCACATCCTCAGCGGGTTTCTTTTGCTGCTGCTGCTTCTGCTTCTGCAGCTGTTGCTGCTGCTGCTGCATCCAGGCTGGCTGCTGGAGCTGCTTGGGCATGCCAAAGTGCTGCGAATTGGCCTCATTGTTCAGCATGGGCGACGGCTGCTGTGTGAATTTGCTGCCGCCGCCGCCGCCGCCGCCGCCGGCTGCCTCAGCTTCGGCGCCCCCCTTTGCCTTGCGCTGCATTTTGGGCGAGACCTTGGCCAGCCATTTGTCGCGCTGATCCTTGACATTGATCTTAGGCGGCGGTACGGCTTTGTTCTTGGGCAGTTTCGGCTCATTGATGGCATCCTTGTGCTGCTGGGCTTGTGCATTCGACTCGATTGATTTTTCCCGTGCCGTTGGCTTTGCCACCTGCTGCACCTGCTGCTGCTGGTTGGCAGATTGGGGCATCTTAGCGGTCCATTTGAAGAAACTATTGCTACATTTGTATGTGTTGCGAAGCGGTATTAGCCTAAGTCGATTGACCTGCGACTTAAGCAAGAACATTACAAAAACGGCGTGTAAAAATGGTGGCTAAAAAGTTAAGATTTAGATTCTAAAAATTTTCCTATGACCGAATTGTTTTTCAGTCTTTTGTTGTGTTTTTTCTGTTTTTCTGTTTCGTATTACGAAATTGTAAAACTGGAAGACACTTAAGGAAAAGCTTACAAGCCGTCTGAGTGTATGTCAAGTGGCATATAAAGCTTATATACACATATACTACATCTATTTATATTATTCTAATAACCCGATTTGCATGGGTCAAGTGTATCAAAGGATATGAACTTAGTTTTCCACCCATTTTCCGCTCGTGTGAGTGGATTTGGAGTTAATTCTTTGAAAACTTTGAAAATGGTTTTCACGCATTTTCCGCTCTTGCATCGGTTTCTTCAAAATTTGTGTTAAAAGGTTTGGTTAATTTGTTATGAGGCGATATGAAATTGGTATCATCGAGTTGAGCTTTGAAAACTGCCTTTCCACCCATATTCCACACTTGAACGTGGATTTATTAAATAAACACGAAAACACACGGGTTGATAATTATTTTGAGCACAGATTGGAATTATTTGCCATACACTTTTCGTTTGTATGGAGTGAATCAGTTAGATTGTAAAGTGAAGAATATATTAGAGTAATTTGAGAGAGAGAGATTGAGATTCTTCACCCATGGAACCTTGTGGATGGATTTTCTAAAATCAATAAAATCTAACTCGAGTTCATTTTTCTACAGATGTTTTGAAATAATTAAAGACCGGATTGGTTGATGAAAACAATAAATACTTTTCCCGTATATTCCACCTTTGCGGGTAGAGTTGATAGTTTCGATAAATTGCGTAGGTATATATAAATACAAATTATGTCTGCAGGGGAATTTGAGCTTCGCATCTATCTAATATTTCCCTTCTAGTCTTGAGCCTACTAAATTTACCCAGGTATATTTCTTTCCTATGCTTAACATTATTTAACTACATGTAAAGTGCAAGTGAATGATAAATGAGATATGCATTGCGAGTAGAAGGCGAGAATATGGAACAATGGGTGCATTGGTGCATTTAGAGAAGGTGCGTTGCAAGTGGCATGGTGGCAAGTTTGCATGGTGCAAATTGTTATACAGTTTGTTATTGGCGTCTTGTGTGCATTTTGTGGTGCAAAGTTCAAGTGTGCGGTGCAGTTGCTGGTGCTGTTGCTGGTGGTGGCGCCCACCACTTGCTCTAATCCCGCATCATTTCCTTCGGCCGTGTTTTACCTGTGATGGCGAGCGTTGTTGTTGTTGTTGCGGTTTTGGCATTACGTGATGTTGTTGTAATTGTCGTTGCCAGCGCTGTGGTGGTGGCTGCCGTGGCCGCGGTCACCTGCTGCAACTGCTGCTTCTGCTGCTGTCCCCTCACCTGGCCAAGGCTGCCACGCTTTAAGGTGAAGTTGTTGCTCGGAATGTTGTTGTTGCTGTTGCCGGTGGAGTTGCTGGAGTTGCTGATGGTGGTGTTGGTGGTGGTTGTATTGCTGGTGGTGGGCTGTTTCGTTAGCTTAGCGGCGCGTGCTGCTGCTGCAGCTGCAGCTGCTTGGAGGTTGGCTGGAACGGGTGTCGCCTCAAGTGGTCCTGCTTTGGTTGCAACCGCATGGACCGCACACAAATACACCCAGGCACACACGCACAGCAACAAGCGCAGGTTCGTATGAGTGTGTGTGGGTGGGTGTGGGTGGATGGGCGTTTATCATACGACATTATGTGTGTCGCCAGGTTCGTTGGGTTTCCGGTTGGTTGGCAGGAAGCGCGAATGTTAGAGGGAGGCGGCAGTGTAAAGAAATAGTAATTAAGTTGGCGTTGGCGACGCGCATTTAAGTGCAGAGTCAAAAAAAACACACACACACACACAAAATGAACGTCGTGGTCCTAATGAAAGCAACAACAACAACAAAGCAGCCAAAGGCCAACAACACACACACACACACTCACACACACACGCGCGCACACACACACACACACACACACAATTAAACTGCATTCTGTGGTGCTCACATTTTGGTCAAACTTGCCTGCAACACGGGGCTTGGTAAGGGCTGGGGTTGGGGATGTGGCTGCTGCCGCACCTTTTAGCTGGCATGTTGCCTTTCAGTCAGGCGCAAAAACTTTTTCAACAGTTTCTGTAAACTATCAAAACATTTTTCTGGCCATGGCGCGTCCCTATTACGTCTGTCTGGGGGCTTTTTGCTTGACTATAAAATAAAAACAAAAATAATTAAAACAAAAAATAAACAACAACAACAATTTTTGCACTGCGTTTATACAAAAAAAAAACATTTACCCCAGTTAGGAGCTGTTAGGAGCATTATGCTCTTGGAATATAATTAAAAACTGTTTAAGGCTTTTAAGCACATTTCGAAACTGTGACCTTCGTATGCTGGAAAACTCATATGGCTGCTGCTCTCTGGCATTTGCATTGCTTAGAAAAGCCTCTCAAATGACACTTTTTTAACTACATTTATAAATATGCTTAAGCAAAAGTATGGTATAGTACAATTTAATTGAGGTTGATAATATACAAATATTTAATTGCACCAGTAATGCTTTTACTTTCCATCTAATTAAGCCATGAATAACATGTTAAATACATTTATTTTCAGTCTAAAATATGCTTGCTTTCTGGAAAATTGTAGTAACTAACTAAATAAGTGTTGTGTTGTCTTAAACACTCAAAATTTTGCAACACTGCTGTTTACGTTGCTTTACCTTAAATATTTATTTATGATCACATTACCCAACACTTATCCATCTGAGCTGGAACTTGTTACTGGTTGAAAGATTGATTGATTGATGAGTTACTTTTGTTTTGTACTGTTTTACTTTAAATATGTACTTAAGATCAGTTCTAAGCTGGACGTTGGTGCTAGATTAATGATTGATTGATTGATTGATGATTAACTGATTGATGGTACTTCTGTAACCCCTGCCCTAAATGTAAGCTTTTTAAGATACTTAAGGCCAGTTTGTGGAACGTTAACCAACACAAATATATATAAGCTGAAAGTTGATACTAGATTGATGATTAACTTATTAATGATACTTCTGTAGCTCCTGTCCTAGATCTAGGTATTCCAAGTAATTCCCTATTATAACTGCCTTTCTTTCTTATAGCTAGCTCAACAACAGTTCAGCCTTCTACTGAGAATATTTCAATTCATATTTTCTCAAAGTTCAACTGATATAAAATGAATATAACTCATTGAAAGTCTTTAAATTAAAATATCGTTAGTTTAAATATTTAAATCTCTTCGATCTGAACTATATTTTGGTAAGCTTTTCATCTAACTTAATTGCTGTCTTTTCAATATATTCTGTTTAGATTTACTTTTCACTTTTTGTCTTTTATCTTAAGAATATTTAGTTGCTCTCAAATTCTCTCTAAAAAAAGAACTCTGTCAAATGACTCCAATTTTGTCTATGCTGCCCGCTTTCAACTGTCTTATGCCCAGCTCTTTGTCAGATTATTTTCAGCTTTTTCTCAGTTTTTTTTTTTGCCTCCATTTTATATGTCCATAGCTTCATTTAGGTTTGTTTTTTATTTATAGACTAGTTAGTAGTTGTCATGCGAGAGCTGAATTCTCTTAATCTTAAAGATTGTCATTTGGCACAGCTTTAAGCCTATTTGATTGCTGTGAATCCAAGAGCTGGTGCCATTTAGTTTTTAATTGTCTCCGTGTTTGTTAGGCGCACTTCGACTGGCAGCCACTTGAGGGGAGCAACACAAGAAAAAAAGTAAAATAGCAAAAAGGGACGACTTTTGGCAACAATTTTATGAGCTGCAATTGCAATTGTGAAGGATGCTGCGACTGTTACGGCTTAAAGCCAATTAAAAACTTTCGCATCTGAAGGAGATGCACAAAAGAAACGGCTAACGGTTTAATTCTCACTTAATTGGAATTACGCCGAAATGCTACACACTGGTCCTGACACACACACAGACACACACAGACACACACACACCCACACACACGCACTCAAAGAGACGCACAGGACGCAGGACCCAGTGGGCAAGCGAAACGGATAGTCCGGCTGATGATGTCATTTGGTTGCCAAGGCATTTGCGTTCTCCTCCAGCTGTAGCTGCTTATGCAGCACACACAATTTGCATGAAGCGTGGAAGATGGGGTTGGGTTGGGTGGGCGGGATTGCTGTATATGGACACTAGATTGACATGAAATGCAATTACGCCCCGGAAAAGGCAGCACGAACTGGCGGCAGCAGCAACCAGAGGCGTCAAAATGGCCGCCATAAATCAGCGCATACCCTCAAAAAATACGACGCTTAATGAAGATGCTGTCGTGCCCGAATTATCCATTAGAGATGCGCACTGGCCGTGCCTTTTCTTCGGCTCCATGGCACGCCTAGAATTTCGTACTTCCTTAAAAGAACGTGCAAGAGAAATATCTAAGTCAAATATTGCCCAATATCTGGTTATTGCAGCTCCTACTCATCGACAATTCAAACTATCGATAACTATGAGTTCAAAATCATGCTCGTGCCTGGCCCCGAAATTAAGGCACGCGCCCATCTCTAACGACCACTGCTCCACCAGAGCCCAGCCCAGCCCAGACCAGCCCCTCCCGCCCTTAAGCTGTGTTTGTTGCGCCTAGCCGCCTACTTACACTCGCCATGCTGTCCAGCGGCGGTTGGCAGCACTTGATAGCTGTCGCCATCGATGCCAATGGCACTTGTCACATGATATCCATAGCCATTCGGATGCGGCTGCTGCTGGTAGAGTGCCTGAGCCTGGCATTTTGGCTGTGTCTGATACTGTTGCTGCTGCTGTTGCTGTTGCTGCTGCTGCTGTGTGTGCATCTCGCCCTGCTGCATGTTTAGCTGCTCGTCGGGATCGTGGAGGGCCGTTAGTGTTAGCTCCATGCCACCGTCCAGCTGCTTGCTGTCCAGGCTGCCAGTCGGATAGTAGGGCGGCGGCGGTGGCGGCAGACCCGATTGCGACTGCTGCGGGTCTCCAGTTGCGGCCACCGCTAGCGAGCCGCGTGATGCATCCGCATCGTACTCCTTGGCGCCTTGGCTGGCGGCGTTTGGTGTCGTTGTGGCAGCGGCAGCTGCCAGCTTCTTGGCCGCATGCGTGCGCCGGCAGCGACAGAAGGCATAGAGAAGACCCAGCAGCAGTACAAAGAACAGCCCCGCTATGATGATGGCCACCAGGGCGGAGGTGGTAAGTGACGAGCTGTGCGGCATGTAGGATTTGCCAACTGCAACAAGAGAGAGTAGCGAGAATTGAAGATTTATTGCTTGTCTCGTGGAGGAAGGGCTATTTTAAAACAAGCGATCTAGTTCCAATTTGTTGCACTTTAAGATATTTAACACAGTTTTATGGTCTTTGGTAATGTACACTCCTCGGGTTGTGATAATGGATGAACTAGTTCCGATTTGTCACACTTAAGCTTGAAACTTGCTTGCCAGATGGAGTTAGGGCTATCGTAATATAAATGAACTAGTTCCGAATTGTGTTAATTTAATTACAAGTATGAACTAGTTGCTATTTGTGAGTCTTATACTTCAAATGTAAATTCATTATTAAGGGCTATTTTTAATCATGTGAACTAGATCGTAAAACAAAAAAAAATTTGAAAAAGCTAATTGCCCTTTTGAAATATATTTTGCCTCTGGGTATGAACTAGTTCCAATTTGTACGTCTAATGCTTGATGCTTGAATTTAGTGCTAGCCAGCTGTAGCTGGGGCTCTGTTTAGGCAACTGAACTAGTTCCGAATAAATACACCTTAAAGTAATATTTCCTTCTGAGTATGCATTTTTGTAAACTAATTCCAATTTGATGCTTTAATATATATTAAAAACAGCTAAATGTGTTGAGCTAGCTCAGATTTCGGAGTTTTATGCCTGAAACTTGGATTTACTGCTTATCAGATGGAGTTAGCCCTAGTTTAGGACTTTGGAACTAGTTCTGATTTTGTTTTTAAGTTCTTTATGAAACTGGTTCACTTGAGTAACATGGACAAACAGCTTAAATGGTTACAATGCATACAAAAGTTTAGAAAGTTTAGTTCAGTTGACCTTGGAACTAATTCAATTAAATGATCCAGTCTATGATGTTTACTTACTTTCCGCATTGGCATAGGCACCACAATGCTCATGATTGGCCAGCAGACACAGCTTGACGCGCACCACAGGACCCGGACCGGCTGTCTCCGCCAGCGCCATGGTGCGATCCTCGCCGAGCTGCCCGCTGCCTGGACCCAAGCTGCGCCCCGACGTGGTGGCCGTGGTGTAGTGTGCGGTGCGTGCTATATGATTGATGACAGCCTCCTTGAAGGTGGTTTCACTGCCCGAGGGCGGAAGCGTCAGCGTCTCGACAATCTCCCACATGGGCACGGTGGCATCGCGGGCAACCAGAGACTCGACGACAGCGATTAGGGATAGGCAAGTGGCGGCCACATTGATGCCCAGCACATGGGAATTGGGATCGTAGCTGACGTGCAGCGGCGGTGGTATCTTGCTCACCTTGGTGGTGGCCAGCACCTCATTCGAATAGCCGGATGTGCCCTTCGCATTCAACGCATAGACCTTGAACATGTAGCTCTGGTGCTGGTCGAGCGGCGCCAGCTTGCAGGGATTCTCGCGAAAGCAATTGAATTCGATCCATTCGTGGGCGCCCACCTGTGCGGACGAGCTGCTCACCTGATAGCTGGGCGTATACGCATTGCCGGAGCACTCCGACAGCAGTTGCTCACGGGGCGTGGCCACACGTCGATAGCTGACCAAGTACTTGGTGCTCATGAGGCCGCCATTGAAGCCGGGCTGCCAGCTGAGCACCGCATAATTGTGTGCGACCTCTAGAACCTTCAACGCGTTGGGCTTCTCCGGCGCGCCCTTCGGCTGCAGTCGGATCTGGGTGCGTATGGTGTCCAGTGGATTGACAGCACGGCAGGTGTACTCCCCGTAATCCGAGTGCTGCAGATGGGCGATACGCAGAATGGATGTATAGATGTCATTGCTCTCCATGCGTGTGCTAATCTCGTAGTGGCCATCGGAGGACATGGTCAGGGGCGAGGGATTGCTGCCGAATTGCCACTGAAACTCCGGCTTGGGATATGCCTGCACCTTGCACACCACCTCCGCCGATTCGCGCACATCGTACGCCACCTTGTTGTACTGATGCAGGACAATCGGTTCGTGTTCGATGCGCAGATGCATCGAGGAGTTCGCCGAGTTCACGTCGTTCTCGTAGAGGCAGGTGAAGAGACCGCGATCGCCGGGCAGCAGCTGATTGCCATTAGGGCGCGCCTTGCCGCGGAAACGTAAAATACTTTGCACGGTCACAACGCCCCCGCCGGCATCAGTGGGCGTTGTGCGTATCTCGTAGAGTTTGCGGGCGGGCAGAATTTCGGTGCCATCCTTTATCCAGCGTATATGGGGCGTCGGCTTCGCCTTGGCGCTGCACGTGACCGCATAGTCCACGTCGCCCACACGGCGTGTCATATGCTGCTGCAGCTTGGCCAGAAATTGAGGCGGCTGATGCACCTCCAGCACAATGGTGGCCATTTTGCCAATGCCCAGCTCGTTGACGGCATGACAATGATATCGGCCCTCGCTGCCCAAATGTGCCTTCGGTATGGAGTATTGCGGGCCCTGGGCGAGAATCTTTTGCGTATTGCTCAGCTCGCCGTCCATGTCGCGGAACCAGCGATACTGCGGCACCGGCCAGCCGGGCGGATTGGCCGAACAGCTGAGCGTCACACCGTTGCCAACGTGCACGACCGGCTTGTTGGGCGTTATGTATGCCTGGCCGGGACGATGACGCACCAGCAGCGCCACCGTGGAGTTGCCCACGCCCTCAATGCGTTTCGAGTTGAAGGGCTGCATCAGATTCACAGAACGGCAAATATAATTGCCAGCATGCTCCGCCCGCACCGAGACCAGGGTGAGCAGTTCGCCGGCATAACGAAAGTCGGGAGCACCTTCCTTTAGCCATTCAATGGCAATCGGCGGCGGATTGGCGGTAACATTGCAACGCACCAGCACCGTTTCGCCCTCCTCGGCCTCGTGGGTCTTCGATTCGATGGTCACGATGGGCGCATAGAGCACGTCCAATATGATATCCTTCTCGCCGGTCTTGCCCAGACCGTTGTCCGCACTGCATGTATATTTGCCGGCATGGTGGCGACTCACACGGTAGATCGTATGACTGGGCGTGGCACTCACATACTGGCCGTTGCGTGACCAGCGCACATTCGACACCATCGGCTTGGCGTCGACGCGGCAATCCAGTTTGGCAATGTGATCGCGTTCGATGCGCAGCGGGTTCTGTGGCCCCACATCCACGCGTGGATAATCTGCAATAGAAACAGAGGGGCAGGGGTTGGGGTCAAGTGGGTTAATAGCGGTTCGCTTAAGACTCTGGGGTCAGCATACAAATAGTCAATTAAGGAGCCAAGTTTGGTTCGTTGCCTGCCCGTTTGAATGGGCCATTAACTTGCCAATAACCATTTTCAATTACACGACCAGGCCGGATACTAGTCCCTGCTCCCCACCCGGCTGCCAGGACATTCAGGTTGCAGCACATTGACGAGCAGCGTGACCCATCGACATTTTTAAATAATACCAATTTGAGGTATAACAGCCGCAACAACTACCAAATGGCCAGCTCTTGCCTATTACATTGTTCAAGTGCATTGGCCAAACGGTACTGCACAGTGGTCGCAAGCTTATTTAAATGGGAGAAAATCTCAAGCATGATATTTCGCGTGAAAATTCTATTAGGTTTGACACAGCTGTGTGTTTTTAATTCAAGAATAGCTTGGTTTTGGATCATTCAAGTGTAAGTATTTTTTTCTTCAATTTTTTAGAGAAGAAACTATTTCTTATTATATTGAAAATACAATTTTTACTTTTGATTCAAATCAATTTTTCATTTGGAAATTTCCAAAAAAAAAGAGAAACATTTCTATAAAGTACCAAAATTCATATATAAAATAAGAAATACATGTTTCGATTATATTAGATAAAAGGAAAATTTCTAAAGAAAAATAAGACACAAATTATATATTAATAATAAAATAGGATAAAAAATAAAAGTTGTAGCATGAGGAAAATATGATAAAATTTAAAAAAAAAATTGGCAAAGATTTTGAATTTAAGAAATGAATAAAATATAATTTAAATTTATATATTAAGCTATTTAACATTTTTTGTATTTTATTAAAGATGATTTTAATCGAGATCTAAAATATTTCATAAGCAAGTCAATCAAGTTATATGTACAAATATTTATATTTTAATTTAACCAATGTGCGGCGGCCCATTTTGCTTAAATGGCAGCCTGGCAACGGTTGCTAGTTGTTGTTCGTATCAAATCGGTTTTCGGGACTGTTGGCCACTTGGCTGTTTAGTCAAGCGTAAGGCTAACAGGTCTTAACTATTGTCGGCCTCGTTGTTGTTGTTGTTGTTTTAGTGCCAATTAACTTTGAAACGCTTTACTTTAATCGCCCACTGACCAAATGCTTAAATGCCTATTGTTGTTTTTGTCCCACAAATTCCTAAAGTGCACAAAAATGTTCTAAGCCCGACCAGAATCGATGGTGGGTTGTGCGGAAAGGAGTAAGGGGCGAGGGGGGGGGGGGTGGGCTCCTACATGTAGGCAACGAAAAACTGCGTTGCTCGGAACCCAATTACGAGGTAACCAGCACATTAAAGCCGACCAGTGTGTGTGTGTGTGTGTGTGTGCGTGTTTTGTGTGCTGGTGTGTGTAATTATAAAATAAAATTTAATGAGCAACGCTTGTCAGCGCACAAAAAAAAAACGAAGTAAAAAGTTCCAGTTTTGCATTTCAACACATGCTGCCTGGTGCCCAACTAGAGGGTACTACGCCCCTTCTACCACCCTCCCCCCCTCTGTTGCTCATTTGCCAGCCCCTCTGGCATTTTCATGCCCAGCCAGCCATGCAGTTTCACGCTGAAGGGTGTTGCTGCCACGCCCACCCTAACTAAGTCCCATGCCACAAAAAACTTGCTGACATTCGCCATGAAGTTGCCTGCGCAATTTTTCATTTTTCCCTTTTTTTTTTTTTAATTTTCTTGTGGATTTTTTGCCGTTGTTTTTATTTATGCGCCCCTGTTGAAGGTATCTTGATTTTGACACCTATTTGGTTAAGTTCAAGAGGCAGCTGTGCGCTGCTTAAATAATGAAAGTGCGCTTGAAGGCTGGTAGCTATTAAACCTATTTTTACTTTATCAAGGCTTGATGTTGTATAAATATATACATTTAAATATACATATATGTATATATGTATATATTATATGTATATGCATATATATTAACATTTACACTATCTATACATCTAACTCTGATATACCCGATTACTTTAATTCTTTTCTGCCATAAACTGTATATTCGAATAACATAGTGTATTCCATTGTATTCCATTGTTATCCACAGATATTCCATTATATTCCATTATTATTAACAGATATTTCTTTATACTCCATTATCATTAACAGATATTCAAGTATAGTTAACAGATATTCCATTATGTTATTAACAGATACTCCATTATCAGATATTCCATTATTTTTAACAGATATTCCATTATTAATTAATGTCTTCCGCCTTACCATACTGCAATGTAATGTGCCAGTAAGTTTTTACCTTATTGTATATCGTCTCATATCTGATTACATTTTGTTAGTTATCTTAAATATTTTTTCCAGAGTGTTTTCTTTTCGCCTTATTAAATAAAAAATGTTTTTTTTATATATCTTTACGTTGGTTTTATTTCGTTTTTAACAAGTTGGCAGCGCCGCATCGCGTTGCCAGCTTTGCTGCTGAATGTTCACATGCATGTTGCCACGCCCCGTCGCTAACGCCCGCCGTGCCGCTGTTGGAATGCAGCAGCGCATTGTGATTTTCTGACTGGCTACATTAGTGCCATGAAATATGCGTCGCCTGCACCTGCACCTGCAACAGTGGAGCAGTGCCCCAAACTGTACTCCCGCTCCGCGAACCCCTCTAAGCCCCCCTTTGCCGTCCGCGAACCTTGTTACACGACCCAAACGAGGTCCTGGCTTCCGGCTAGGCGGCGTTAAATAAAATTGCGCGTTGCTCATACGCCGCGTGGTCGTTACTTATGCCCGTTGGCCATTTTGCAGCCAAATTAAATTATTTAACCCGGAACTGGGCCGAGCTGCGCGCCGTTGTTGTTGTTGTTGTGGCCGTTGTTGTTGTTGTAGGCAGGATGTATCACACAACTGCTTGGAGTTATTTTAATGAGTCGAGTTTGCATTTGCTTAAAGCCGAGTGCGCTGCAGTCGCTGTAGCTCCGCCTACTTTTCCTCTGCCGCTTCCGCCTACGCCCCCGCCCACTTTGTCTTGGCCAAATTGAAAAGTTACAGCAGCAACAACAACAATGAGCATGAGCAGCAGATTGTATGGGGCGCGGGTCGCAGCAGCTGCTGTCGCGTACGTGTCACACAACACGTCACGTGACTTCCGCCGCGCGTGCTTGCAACACCTACATGCCTGTATGTAAATACCCCGCAGCCCTCAAATCGCTGGCTTTGGCCACCGCTTGCGATTGTTTATGCTCCACCGTGACGCAGTCAAACAGTGGCATAAATAATGAAACAATATTACGATGCGTCTGCTTAAATTTAGCTTGCAGTTGGCATGTGAGCGGCTGCTGCCCAGCGGACGAACATGTTTAAATACTTTGTTAAATAAATATTAATTGGCCTCATTGAAAAGGTGGCCTAAGTGTAAAATAAATGTATATTAATTTTGTATGTGGTATGTTTGTAGAACTTAAATGGCGACCACGATCGCGAGAATAAGCATAGCTTCGTTTAAAAGTAACAGACAGATTTATTTAAAGGTTTTGCAAATCGATCTGATGCCAAATTCATAAAGAGGACAAGCAATGAACAAAGACTCAAACCTCGCAAATATCGGATAAGATTTGACCAAGTTATGGCGGTGGGAAATTTCGATCTATGTCTATATAGGATATTTGAGGGTACTATTTGCACATGAATTTTGACTGAAAAATTATGTTACCAGATTTTGATGCCAAAATGATCTAAAGGCAAAACCATGAACAAAAAGCCAAACCTAATGAAAATCGGTTGAGTTTTGACCGAGTTATGGGAATGGGAAATTTCGATCTATGTCCATATAGGATATTTGAGGGTACCATTATCGCGTGAATTTTGACCGGGAATAATGTTGTTAGATTTAGATGCCAAATTGATCTAGAGACAAAACCATGAACAAAGAGCCAAACCTAATGAAAATCGGTTGAGTTTTGGCCGAGTTATGGGGGTGGGAAACTTCGATCTATGTCTATTATTAGGATATTTGAGGGAACCATTTGCACATGAATTTTGACAAAAGATTATGTTTCCAGATTTTGATTCAAAATTGATCTAGAGGCTGAACCATGAACAAAAAACCAAGCCTTATTCTTATTCCATTTTCTTATGAATTTTGACCAAGAATAATGTTTGAAGATTCAAATGCCAAATTGATCTAGAGGCAAAACCATAAACAAAAAGTTAAACCTAATGAAAATCGGTTGAGTTTTGACCCACTTCTAGGAGTGGGAAATTTCGACCTTTGTCTAATAGGATACCCGCCGTCCTTTCCTGTGATAAATTCTCTCAAATATTTTTGAAAATGTTTTCTAAGCCGATCGGATGGTAAATAAATAATTTTCATACAACCGCTTTCCGCTGATTAACCACTGTTGTGGATGGAATTCGCTGAAACACGTATTCAATAAGTTCTTATGAAGAGCTATGAAAAAAAGTTTGAATCGGACAAAACCTATAACTAATATATAACAAAACCTATAAGTTCGCCCAAAAAATCTTTGCATCGCATTTCTACCAAGGGGCAATGCATTTTTGAACAAAGAATGGAATGGAATGGAACCTTCATCACATAAAGTAACTATAGTTTACGTTTTATATATAGAGATTATATTATTATACATATATATCGATATACACAAATACATAAAGGCATGCATATATAGTAGCTGCTCGCATATAGGCTCTTTTGCGCATATGAACTGAGCTTTCAATGCTGTCAGTCAGGTTTTTTTTTGTTCTGCGATTGTCAGCAACCTTTTGGCAACTGCGCTAGTGACAGGTTGCCCGAACGAGGCCCAACCAAACCCAACCCAATAACAGGTCAGCACCAGTCCCCGCGGTCCCTCATTTTTATCAATGTTTATCGAGCGCTTGCATTGCTTATAAAAAAGTGTTGCCTACTTTTTTGGGACGCAACGAGCTGGCATTGCACTTGCACGTGCATTGGTCCATAGGTGTCATATGTATGGCCATTGAAATTAATTGAATTGGCTTTGCGTTGTAACAGTCGCAGATACAACAAGTGCAACAACAGCTGCTGATGCAACAAAACTTTCAGTCGACACTTGCGGTTGCACACACTCACACACAAAATGCTTGATAAAGTTGGTTTTTTTTTGTGGGTGGCTTTTGGTCGCTTGCTGCAAGTTAATTGAAAGTGGGCAGCAATTAATTTGCTTTGTCGCAAAAGCTGTTAAGTTCCCCCCCAAACGGCACAGCCTCCCCCACGCCCCTTCAAACAGCTGCTGTAAAGAAAAACATTTTACAAAGTTTTTCATAGATAATTTGCGCTTTGGCGACTAAAGCGCTGGCTTAAAGCTCAAGTAGCTGAAATTTCAGCTAAAGGTGAAAACAATGTTGCATTCATTTAAATTGCCAGCACCCAAAGCTGGGCCAGGACGAGACGCAGGACAACAAGCTGAACGGCTCGCGGCCAACACAAACTTCAAATCAGCTTAAGGTAAACAGGCAGAGAGCTGAGAGCCAAGACAAAAAGCAAAGCGCTCTTGGCTCAAATCTTAAAGCATAACAGCCAGGACGTGGCCAGGATATGGCCAAGGACTGCAAGCAGACTCCTTGAAGCTGTGCAACTGTCCGCATTTCTTTTGTGGTGCCTTAGCTGCTATGCAAATGTGTCCTGGCACCCAGAATGCAGGCCCAGCCTGCCTGGCAGGCTGACTGGGTGGCCAGGATGCCAACACTGACACTAATTGCAATTGTGTGCGGCATTAGCACGTGTCTGTATCGCTCCCTTAGGCTACCTGCCGCCTCATACTCTACATTTGCGTGCTGGCAAAAAGCTTTTTGTGCTGGCACATTTTGTCCTTTGGTTTTTTGGCACTTTGCCTTTTGCCTTTGGCAGCGGCATAATCAAAAAGGACAAGCCGCAGACCCCCAACGCTTCAGGCTCACACACACACACAGACACAGGCTCCGATATTGGCAAGCAATAACAGGCGAGATGGCTGCCGGATCCTTGCAGCTCCTTGTTGTTGCTTCTGTTCGACTCGTTGTTATTGTTCTTGTTGTTGTTATAGTTTAGCCGCCTCAAGGATGTAAGCCAAAAAATTTCGTTAGTCATGGTGTCGTGCAGTTGTTGTACAGTGGCATCAATTATTCAATCACAGCGCACAAATTTCAGCTGTCACTGGTTTATTTGATTTATCTAAATCACTTACATTCGACTTGATTTGCAATCGATAAACGAATAATCGATAAGCGATGTCGCATATTCTGCCATAAATAAAAGACGCCCAGAGCAGATTACATAGCTGCCATTTCCCTACATTTCCCTTGAGCTTCTGACAAATCTTGTTAAAAGCTCTTTCCTAGTAGAATTACGTATATAGATCTTTTAAGTTGTTTATAAAAAATTGTACAAATTTCAGATTTCAGAAACAAACTTATACTGCGCTAGCTCTTATAGGTTCTGAATTCGATGCGTTTTTGACAAACGGACGAACAGACGAAGATGACTAGATCGACTTGGCTTTTATGGGGTCAAAGATGCATTCTCCTGACTGTTACATTGTGCCAATACATTATTCACTTTGTACCCATTTTCAATGGGTTCAGTGTATCTATATATTTTATCACATTTAAGATATGGAGTTCTTATATTATAGACAAATTGAAGTCTTTAACTGAAGTGTTTCTAATTAAGAGCGATGAATGTACTATGTAACAGAAAATACTTATACCCAAATATGTATACTTCATAATAATAACCATACAAAATATAATTTTTTGAATATTTGTTACAATATATATTAACTAACTGCATCTAGCTACTATCAATAAGTATTTAATTCGATATATATCGATGATAAATAAATATTTGACCATTAACCCTGCGGAATTGCAACGCAACTTTCATGTCAAATCAATTTACTTGAACTATTAAAATGATTCTGAAAAATGTCTAATTTTTTGACTCCCTTTAAGCCTTTCACTCATGTCTCACAACTATCGATAAGTAATCGCGCATCGATAGGCATGCACTTTTAATCGAATCAAAGCGCTTTATGCAAATATTTGACCAGGGAATCAAAATGGAATCTGCTTGCACTTGGCTGCTGTCGCATTGGTTTTGTGCCAAGGAATTTCACGCTAATGCGCATTATTGTCAGAGATGCTGGCGATGCCACAGCTTGAATTTGCATGCCACCTGAGTAGGTGATGTTCGCACTGCCCGCCAACCGCGCTGGCAGCAGCATTTCTCTGCGTTCTTTTGTTTTTTGTTTTTTATTCAAATTGAAATGTCTTTTCAACGGCTTTGCTTTCCACTTCAGCAGGCCACGACACATGAGTCCTGTTTGTCTTCGTCGCCAGCGACTTTTTGGCCAAGGACTCGTATGTCAAGCGGGTGGAGGAGCGGCGGCCTAGCGGGGCAGCGCGTAGCATGCAGCAAATGGAGGCAGGCTTTATTACGTGCGCTGCATGCAACTGCACAAAAGTCACGCGCCATGCACAGGCAATCACACCCACAACAACAGCAGCGCACGTACACAAACACACATAGACACACACACACATACGTTTATATTTGAATTTCTAGTGCCCGAACAGCTGCAAGTCGCGTTGGTGGCAACTGAAAATATGTGAAAACGTGCCACGCACGTGTGTGCCGCCAAAAAACTGTGCCAAGTTGATGCCGCCACGCGTCGCTTTTAGTATTTGTTCTTGTTTTTAGCTCTAGTTAAATACCCTTGCTTAGGCCATTTATGTTTCGTCACGGCATATGTAACATAAATTGGTGGGAAATCTCTACAAGTTTACATAAATATTCATAAAGTATATATAAATATTCTAGATGCCGACTTTAGCTATATCTACCTAATTGTTTTTATGGGTCTATGAATTTATTTATTAAAATTTTTTCAATACACTTTTAATTATTTATGATCATGCATATTATATAATTTTACTCTCAACTGACTTTGACTTGAATTGCAATTTAAATTTGACTTTAAATTGTCGCACACTCAATTTGCTTCTACTTTTAAAGCCTTTTCTTTGTGGAAAGGCGCACGCCTTCTAAACTAAAAGACCCAACTTCTTATCAGATTAAAGTTTTTGAGCGGAGCGCAGTTAATTTATTATCAATAAATCAAGTATACGTGGCTATGGGCGAGCAATATTTAGGTGCAATTTATCATCATTGTTATTATAGTTATTATTGTTAATGATTTTAATATTTTTCTTAATTTTATTATTATTATTATAATTCTATTTATATTTTATTAATTTTATTATTATTCTATTTAATTTTATTATTATTTTTATTATTATTGTATTTATTTATTTACTTATTTATTTAAATATAATCATTATTAAAACTTTTAACTGAACTTCGAACCCGCACAATGAAAAGGCAATGAAAATTTAATTTTAATTTCAAAATGTTGTCGCTGTGACCTGTGAATAGAGTCTGTTTTGTATGCCCAACTTTTATTTTCAATATTCAACGTCTTCTCAAGGGTGTTTAAGCTTTGATAAAGCCGAAAAAGCAGTTGCAACCTGCACTAGTTGGAGATGTATTTGTTGTTGTCTGTTATTCTGTTGGCGATGCGTGGACACGTTGCGTATGCGCAATTCGCCAGACGGGCTTTCAGTGCGGCATCTCTCTAATTTCACAGTTTCAATCATATTTGCAGCGAGCGCTCAAAAGTATGCAACACTTTTTGATTTGCTAGCTATGCTTGTGTGTCGTTGGGAGAAAGGGTACGAGGGAGGACGCCAAAAATTTTAATAATTTCATTTGAGAATTTTCGTCCGTTATAAAACACTCAGCACTCGATGACGTTGACGACATGACGCATTGGGAGTTTATTTTTGTTGAAATGCTAGCGAATGTTTTTTTTTTCTATTTCGTAGATTTGTTTATTTTTTGTCCGTTTTTTTTTCTCGTTGTTTTCTTTTTTGGCTTCGCTGGCGCATAAATCAATCAAATGCAGGCACAACACGCAATGCACACAAAGATCAACAGCAGAAGCGGCAGCGGCAGCTGCAGCAGAGAGTGAGGGGGGGCCAAGGGGGCGGCAGGGCCCGAGTAGGGTACGTGAGCTGGGGCTGAGGCTACCCGTTTCACATGCTCGGCATCACATTGGCAAGAATCCATGCAAACATTTTCAATTAAAAATTGCTCTGCCATTTGTCAGCACGCTTTGGCGCAGCTGTGTGTGTGGGTGGGTGTGGGTGTGCATGTGTGGCTTTGTGTGTGTGTGTGAGGGAGACAGCGTATTTCGTGCCTTTCGTTCTAGCTCTGCTGCTGTATCTGTATCTGTGTCTAATATTGCCAATTGCTTATCCATCACAATCACAGTCAAGCATTAGACATCAGACAACGTCATCCTTGCTAGCCGAATCCATTCATATCTATCTTTTAGCAGCACATTGCTTGCCAAACTGTGTGCGGCTGCAAAACTGTGCTTAAATGTGACCTTGCCAAAGTTTCTGTGTAGACTTTAAGCTTTTTTCTTTACTTGTGCAAACTTTTTTAAAGGATATATTCCAATTAAACTGTTAACTCACGATTCCAACTGCAAAAATTAATTTGTGGCACAGCATGCAGAGCCTCTCAAACTGTGCCAGGCCCTATAACATGTGCCTGACTTCTAGTCCGGGCCAATGCGATGTTCAAAATGTTGAACTGCGCTCTAAATTCAATTGTTGTTAAACGTCTTGGCCAGGTTGTGGTCCCCGGGCTGTCCAGTGCCCAAAAGGCAGGGGCACTCATTGTGGCCGGCATAAAATACATTTGGCTGCCAGCTAAATGCACCTTGGAGGCACTTTTGACTTTGGCTCATGGCCCAAACGCTGCCCAAGCACACATTATGGCCAATGCCCTGTCTGGGTGTGTGTGTGTGTGTGTGTGTGTGTGTGTGTGGACTACATTCTATGCCTTTATTTGCTGCTGCTGCTGTGGCCTATGCTGCTAATGGATTTTAAATGAGCATCATAAATACTAAACCCGAAATTGCTCCAACGCCCCCCCAACACATACACAAGCACACACACACAGATAGAAGACGCTCTCTCTCTCTCTCTCTCTCTCTCTCGCTCTCTCTTAGTTTAACAAGACGCTTTGCTTTCAGTCGTAACTTGGCCTTCAGCTTGACTGAGAATTCGCTGTCTGTTTGGTTTTTTCTCATATTCTCCACTTGCTTATTGTCATTTATTCTTGTTTTGTGCTTTTGTCCGTTTGTGTCTGCAACATGTATGGAAAGAGTTAGGCGCCGAGCATTTAACCAGCTTTCTGTAATACCTTTTTATGCCGCTTAAGTGTGCCTTCAAATTTGTCATTAAGTTTGTAACGTCTCAACGGATTATTTTCACAGTTTCTTTCATTTGCATAATTTTGCGTCTTAAGTCTTAAAGCTGCTGCTGTTCTAATTTTAGCCAATTTATTTTTATTTTAATTTTACTAAGATTTTAGAGTTTGAGTGTGTAGTTTAATACACTTTAAGAGCAATTGCTTATCTTGTCTAACATTTGTATATTGGAGTATTTAGTATTTTAGTATTTGTCTGTTTCTATGCGAACTAGTCCCTCAGTCTTAAGGCTACCGACTTACAACTTTGCATATGCTCACTATGCTCCTTACATATATGCGAAATTCTATCAACATCGGACGACTATACCATATAGCTGCCATAGTAAAGATCGATCGAATAGTAGGTACTGCAAAATATGGCAAATATTTTCATCAAACTCAGCAATTACGATCTTCCCTACTTTAATATATCTGCTAAACAGAAATATCTACAAGGGTATTGAATCTTCGGCGTGCCGAAGAGATCCTACTCTCTCGTTCTAACTCAACCTAAGTCTATGCAAAACTTTAATTTGGGTATATTATTTATTGTTTTCTTTATTTTATTTTTAGATTTTGCTTAAATTGAAATATTATCCAACACTTGTCATTTTTTATTTTGTTTTAAATAAGGTTGAGCTGGTTTAACTTAGTTTAGTCTAACTGGCATTTTATTTGTGCTAGTTCACCTTTTTCTTGGGTAGTTGTTTTGGCTTTTGGTTTCGCTGCTGTGCCAAATGGCAAGGACTATAAATATTTGTTACGCTGGCGTTACGAGTGCGCTGCATGTGACACACACACACACACACACATGCTGCTGTTGTTGTTGTGTGTCTACTTTTGCGTCTACAAATCCGGCGTGTAGCATAAAAATGACTGCAATTTATGTTTTCCTATGAATATATTTGCGCGCCCCATCGCACCGTACACACACACACACACACACACTTAGATATTGCACACTCCAGTTTCCTGACAACAACAGCGGCAAAACGTTGAATATCCTAACTGTTACTCTATGTGATTGCATAAATTTTATGCAGATTTCAATTGTTGTCATTTTTAGTGATTTTTATTAAATGCAACTAAAGTGACAAGATTATTGAAATTTAATAATGTTAAAATGATAAAGCGGTTAAACCGGTTGCCATGTGCACACACACACACACACTCGCACACACACGAACACACCCTCTCACTGCCTGCCCGTTACCCAAAAGACTTGTCAGCTAATATAACAGCTTGAGACTTGAGTCGCCTTCGTTGCCGCAGGAGCAGCTTTTGTTGTGCTGTGGAAACCAATAACTAACAATCAACTGCTGTGTGTGTGCGTGTGCGTGTGTGTGTCAGTGTGTGCGTGTGTGTGTGCCAGACACTTTATGGGTCTGTCATGTGCGCGGCTTTTGGGTCACGTTGATCATGCGACAACTGGACAGGCAACATTTGTTCAACAAACTGCAGCATTTAATTACAAAAAGTGACAAAGAGCACAAGAAAAAAGAAGCAAACCAAAAGAGAAACGCAGAAAGTGTGGGAGAAGGAGAAAGAGAAAGTGCAATGCCACGAACTTCAAATGTCCTATTGAAAGTAAAATATGTTGACGCTAGCAAAATATTGCCTAGGAAAGGAATTGAATTAAATCAAGATAAAATAAAATTGATCTAAGCACAATTATTCAAATATTACTTGCTCTACATTTATAGATATTATTTTAATTAATTATTAATAATTTATTGATAATTGATATTTCATATATTTCATATTTCATAATTTTATAAATCATAAAAATTGAAATAACTATGACTACATAAAGAAAAATATTTGTTTCATAAGTGTAAAAACCGTTTTTAAGGCTTTAATCTACAGGTCACACTTTTTTTCGATTGCTTTCGGCTTGACTTAATCGATTTTAAAATCGATTTTTTAAAAGCACTAAATAACATATCGATATCGATAAAAACAATCGATAGGAAAAACTAGAGATGACCTTATCGCCAATTCATTCCAGAGTTTTGCAACACTACTTTTGGCCAAAGCGTAGATAGGCACAAATTCCCAACCAAATACCAAATACTAAAAAAGCAACCCATTGACTCTAAGAAAACTTCTATTAAGGTCATAAAGATAAATATATTTATATATACAGCTTAAGAGGAAGGTTCAAAGATTCACAGAATTTTCCAAAAAGTTATTCAAGGGCATACAAGTTTTTATGCCCATGTCCAATTCCATACCAGACAAATAAGAACCCATAGAAGCTATTCCCAGCTATATTGAACTACTTGCAAAACCAACTGGCTACGTAAATATGGCTTACTTCATAACAAACCCACAACAATATTGTAAGAACCACTAAAAAGCCGAAAAAGAGAAAACTCTCAAAATCGCTGGACAGGTCATAAATTTTGGGGCTATGGCAGGCAGTTCTTTCTTATTCTTTCCTTTTTTTTTTGCTTGGCTCCATTTCGTACCATTTGAGTTCTTGAGCACCCCGCCTGGTTCCCCCATACTCACAGTTGACATTCAGTGTGACGCTCGTCTCCAGCGTATGCCCCTCGGGCATGGCACGATTCCAAACGACGCATATGTACTTGGCACCATCGTCGGCCCGTCTGGGCAGTATCTGCAGTGTGGCATTTGTGTAGTGGTTCTTGGAGCCGCCCTTAAGCGCATACGACTGCAATGGCACTTTGCTGCCCTCGCGGAACCAGCTGCAATCATACGAAAAGAAAGATAGTCCAAGTGAGTGAGAGCGAGAGAGAGGAGCATGGAGATTCGGAGAAGGACAGCGATTTAGTGCCGCACAAAAAAAAGAACTGCATGTGCCGGCTGGGATTATTAATGAAGGCGACCAGTTAAGTGATTTACTTGCCGCCGGATGTGCTTAAAACTGTCGCTGACCGCAGCGGCGACGACAGCTGTGAACCCAAAAATGTATAAAAAATATTCACAAAATTATAAAATAAATCAAACTATGCAAAGCCGAAGCTAAAACACTCTCCCATACATAAGCTAAATAAGCATATATTACTTTAATTAGTTTAAATTCATTAATTAAATTAAATTAAGTCGATAATTGTATCTAATTACTCCACTAAATATGTTAATGTAACTGCTGCTGTTGCTGTTGTTACTGTTACTGTAATTGTTATTGTAACATTGTAATTGTTTCTATTCCAACTACCTTTTCTGTTACTAACACTGTTACTTTCAAGGACCCTTTTCACAATTGTCACAATTATTGTTACTGTTGCTGCGGCTGTTACTGCAAATGTTCCTTTTACAAATACAGTTCCTATCACTGTTACTAACATAAACATTGTTACATCTTCTGTCACTGTTATTTTATATCTTATTTTGCTGTGACTCTTAATGATATTGTAACTGTTACTTTAACTGTTAGTGTTACTGTTAATGTAACTGGTAATGCTACCGTTACTGTTACAGTTACTGTGACGGTTTCTGTTATTGCTACTGTTACTGTTACTGCTACTGCTACTGCTACTGCTACTGCTACTGCTACTGCTACTGCTACTGCTACTTTTACTGTTATTGTTATTGTTACTGTTGCTTTTACTGTTGTATAGATTTACATCATAAATTCAAATATTTATATATCCGAAACCTCTGCAGGCTTTTCCTTAAAACGGATTAATGTTCTCGCAAAACTGTAACATGGAATTTAAATTTATTATGCACTCTTACGTTATCGTAGGATCCGGTGAGCCGCCGATGCTGCTGCAGGTCAACTCCAGTGGTTTCTCCTCGGTGGCCACCGCAATATTGCCGGGCGTCACCATGGGCGGATGTGGTGCTGTTAGCACGGTCACATTGTAAAACTCCTGATGCACATCGGCGCCGGTGCCTTTGGCCTTGATGCGGCACTCAAAGCGACCATTGTCCCGGTTGTAGGAGGTGTTCTTAATTTGCAGATCATAAAGGCCGCGGCCCGGCCGAAAGTCAAGTCTGCAAAGGGAAAAGCGAAGAGAAAAATAAATTGTTAGATGTTTTTTTTTTGGCGGGTGGGTTTATAAGGCGTGAAGCTACAATGAAAAAAAATGTTTTCAGCTTTATGTAAATTAACTGCGAACATACTTTGTTAATTTACATAGCTTTGTGGGGTAAACACGGCATGTGTATTGTATTTGCGTTGGTTTAAAGAGAATTCAAGGAGTAGGAGTTTCTTATAGAGATGTCTAGTCGCTGGGGTTTCGCTTTTGTAAAGCTCTTCAGCATGTTAATGCTGTTTTAATAATAATAATTTAAATTCTTCATACTCCTCATTATTGTTATAACTACCAATATTAATATATATTCACCAATATTAATATATATTCATATAATTAAAATAACAATTTTTATAATTATTATTTTTATTTTTAGTATTATTATTATTATTATTAAATCTTTATTTAACTGGCTTGTGTGTACAGTATATCATATATATTAATTAAATAGATGTAGACATAATATATTAAATATATACAATATATCAATTATATTTATATTTAATTATATATATATTTAAAATATAAAATATGTAACATATCTTAAATATAATAAAAATAAATACATGAAATATACTAATATTAACTGAATTAAATATATTAAATCTTTATTTAGCTGGCTTGTGTTTCCTGGTTCAGTTGTAGGTACCGGAAGCCAGCAATAAATTATAATTTGTATATTAATAATAATAATAATTGTTATTCTTCTTTTATAATAATAATAATAGCCTGTGGTTCGAAGAACCGCTTGACGACGATGCTACTCTCCCTGCTTTTCTCCAAAACAGGAAATCAAACTTCAATTTCATGATACAAATTTTTTTTATTTAATAATTTGATATACATTGTATAAAATAAAATATATATAGCTTAACATATATTTCACTGTGCCTGACAAATCATAAAAAAAAATATTTCTTAGCTATAAATAAAAACATTTTTACAGTTAGCTAACCCTTTGACGTCCAAGACGTTGAAGATTTTTGGGTATTTACAAATTTTGATCTATTCTGATCTGAGTAATCGTTGAGAGCTGCTCCAAGTCAAGAGTCCCAGAGTTCTCCTCATTAAAGAGCTTTCCTTGCCACGTTTTCGAGTATCCTGCTCTGCTGTCCTTTGTCCAGCTGCAGCAGTTCCTTCATGTTGTTGTTTTCATTTTTATTTTTTATTTGTACTTTTCAGTTTGTTGTTAATTTTTTTGTGCCTTGGCTTTTGTGTGAATACATTTGGTTTTCGTGTGGCTTAAGAGGAGGTTAGCGAGCGGACGCGAAACGAAATGAAAAATGCTCATGGCAAATTAAGCGTCGAACTCATTTTTGTAAATTTATTAGCTTAATTTTGAGTCGGAGGGAGGGGCGTACAGCTTCTCGGTTGCCATGACGCAGGCAGCCACATTACATTTTGATTAATTTAACATGTTTTCTTTTTTTCCCCACTTATTTTTCTCTGGCCATGGTATTTGCTACCTGGCAATGGAAAGCGCGGGCAAATGGAACGTACACTTAGAGAAAAGGACGAGTAAGTGATGCTCAAATATAAAGCCTCATATTAAGAGCCTTGCCCAATTTGGCAGAATTCTAAAGTTAAATAAATTTTAACTTGCCTCCAGCATAGTTTATTTATATTTGAAGCATGCAAAGTCTTATTATAAGCAGTTTTTGACTTGAGTCTAATTTAATATTTTATTTAAAGATAATATAATAATATATGTAATTTAAATTTAACTACGTTGGTGTTAATATTATTAAAATATAATATAATATATGATATATACAATTTACCACAGCTAAATACATTTAAAATTCATGTGTCATGCAAATTCATTGTCATACTATAATTTAGCTCATAGTGTTTCTCTCAGTGTACTCTAAAGGTAAAACTCAATCAACCGTAATAGCTCGAAACTGTTGAATACTTTGTGGCTCTGTTGCGTTGTTCAAAGAAATGCTTTTAATGCCTAGTCCTAAAGGTTCCCAGCAGCTACTGTTGCTGTAGTTTCTACCCATATTCTACCCATATTCCCACACGTCTGCCCCAATCACACTCCCCTCGACTTTATCAACGTCATCGTCATTTATTTAGCCCAGCCGCCGCAACGCTTTGTGTTTAAGTTTTAATTTCTCTTGATGAGATTTTTTCTCTGCTGCAACCACAAACCTTGTAGACATATAAGTGTATGTGTGCGTGTGTGTGCGTGTGTGTGGGTGTGTGTGTGTGTGTGCGTGTGTGCTGGGGCGGTCGGGCGGCTGGTTATATAAATCATGCACTCGACATTATTAAAGTAGATCTTATAAACTTCTTGAGTGCATATGCATGCAGACGAGGGCAAAGCGAGAAACTTTTTAAATAAAATTTCAATTTTGATAACTTTTATGGCAACTCGACTTGCTGCAGCACTGCTGGCTGAAGAGAATGCGGGGGGAAGGGGGGTTAACCACACACATGTGCAGTTGTACAGGCAAATGCGGCGCACTTCCGTTCTGCCAGCTCAAATGGCAATTCGGGTGTTCTCTATTTTCTTCAGTTTTTCAGCTTCTGGGCCCAAGGAAATGGCTGCATTTTTACCGTTACCAGAGATTTTCCTTCATTTCGTATACCCTAGAGCCTAGAAATGCGCATTAAAGGGTATAATGTGGTTGGTAGAAATTTGGATCGCAGGCAGAAGGAGAATGTGTATTTTAATATATAAAATACTTATATATAAAATATTTATATTAAATATATAAAGTATATTAAATATAGTAAATGTATTAAATATATTTAATTTATTATTAAATATAACAAATTTATTAACTATATTAAATGCATTAAATGTATAAAATATTACAAAAAAAAAATACAATGTATCAAATGTATTAATTAAATAGATGTATATATTAAAAAAAATATATGTATATATTAAATAGATTTAATATATTAAATATTATTGGTGTATATTAATATACATATAAAATATGTAACATATCTTAAATATAATAAACGCATCAAATTTATTAAATATATTAAATACATGAAAT
The DNA here is from genome assembly GCF_035044405.1 of Drosophila montana. NCBI lineage: Eukaryota > Metazoa > Arthropoda > Insecta > Diptera > Drosophilidae > Drosophila > Drosophila montana. Next base: position 142,895 of record NW_026997875.1, read on the forward strand.
ATACTAAATATATTAACTGGATTAAATATATAAATTATAGCAAATTAAATTTAATAAATATATTGATTATATTATATATAGAAAAAGTATTAGAAATACATAAAAAATATATTGAATATATTAAATTTATTACATTCTTTACATTTAAATACATAAACTCTCCAGTATCACATACAGTAAAAATGTTTTCTCGATAACTTTCCAATTACCCAAAATCGATAAGTATCGATATTCAATTTGTTAAGGTACATGTCTAATTTTGGCATGAAGGTACACCTATATCGAACTTATATTACTTTTATGACTTTTGCAATTGTCATAGTCTTCATTTTTTGTAGACACACACAATTGACATACGTGAAAAAATGGTGAAAGTTTTATAACAATCCAACAATAGGAACAGCATTTATTAAAAAATAAATGTTGTATAGAGGGGAACTGAGGAGGAGCTGAGGATGAAGGGAGGGGCAATCAGAGCAGTCGTAGCTTGACAGGGTAACTGTCAGTCGGGCATTCCCAGCTAGAGCATTGCTACATGTTTTTTCTTGCCGCTGCATTTCCGGCTGTGACTTTTACGAGGCTGCATCTTGAGTTTTGTATCGCAGCGATGTGTGTGTGCCTGCGTGTGTGTGTGTGTGTGCCAAGTGCTGCAGCTCAAGCGAAGCACATAATTGCCTCTGCCTCAGCCTCTGCTTCAGTCACTGCCTGCTGCTACTGCAGCTGCTGCTGCTGCTGCTGCTGCGTATCCTTCGCAGGACCAAAAAGGAATTTCTAATGTGAAAATAAGTGCTGCCTCCGTTATTATGTTGCATCGTCGCAGAACTTATGCAAAACAGTCGCAGAATTGTTATGCAAATTGCAGCCAATTACATGGCAAATGCCTGCCATGCCCACTCGCCTCTCCCAGCCCCGCCCCGCCACCCTCACGCTCTCCCCCGCCTGCCAAGCATATCTCTCAATGAGCACTCGTACAACATAAGTGAAATTGCCTTCGCAAATGCATTGAACAGCTACACTGAAGCGAACAATTTCGGGGTTCTGCTTGATTGTGAGGGTCCGAAAAAGCATACTTCAGACATTTTGTTGTCAAGTGAAATTGACTGTCAATAATACATAACAGACTACTATGGTAATTAGTATAAATATTTCTGAACGTAATTTACCAATTAAAAAATAAATATAAAAGAATTGGAACTATATATAAGCAATTTTTTTTTTGAAATTTTAAACCAACCATGAAAGAAATTCAATTAAAGTCGAACCTAAAGCAAACCCGCAAAATGGTTATGCAAATTATTGTTGCGGTTACTTATATTAATTTTTAAATTTTAAAATAATATTTCAACATTTTAAAATCATTTTAATGCTGTATTAATATTTTCAGTAAGCCAAATGTACTTAGTTATATTACAGTTGAATTTTCTTATTCATAATTTTCGAAATAAAATTGCATAATTTGTGACAACTTCCGACACTTACAAAGCTGTTCATATTGCCGACGTGTCATAGACACGTGTCTATGTATGCTGGGCTTGAACCAGCGACCTTAAACTTGTAAGTTCAACTCTCAGGATCCTAAACGACGCAGCCTCAATACATTACGTTCGCAACGCCTAACTTGCTGGCTGTATTAATGCGCCTCTTATAAACTCTTACCATTTTTTTTCCTTGGTAGACTTTTTCAAAACCACATCTTGGTACGCACTTTTGACCCAAGGAAAGGTTCTGTAGCTTATCAGTCCGCCAAGACAAGCACCTGAATGGCAACTCAGGCACTCGGAACTAAACCTAGACCAAGCACTAATTAGAGGTCCAAGGATATGGCCTAATTCGATGCCTGTAGCTGATATATTGTGTTTAATTCCAGCCTTATAGACCCAAAATTAGTTTGGGGTTAACAAATTGGCAGATAACTTATAGATGAACCACGAGCTGTCTATAAGTCGATTATCGATATACAGTAAAATTAACTTGGACAACAGCATAAAATAATTAAATATTACATTTTAATAAGGAAAATGAAGTTTTATCTGAACGTTGCGGTATATCGATAGCTACCAATAATTAATTATTGTGTTAAGTTTTTTAAATTTATGTCTTAGTTCGCGATCCAATTAACGGGTGAGTTGTAGCCAATCAAAAAGGCCTAGAGATGTGCAAGTGCTTTTCCTCGTAAGTCCGATAGTCATTTAACGATAAGTTAATTTAATCACAAATTTGTCGATAGCCGCTTATCGATAAATCAAATTGTTCACATTTTTGCCTGAGTGTAGCCAGGCACACGTTCATCTCTTAGCTACCGATAATCATCCACTTTTCTGTGCCCCATACAGGCTGAGGCATGCCACGCAGCTTGTTAACTGTAACTAAAGCTCGCGTCTGCTCGTTAGTGGGAGCCAAAACTACTCGTATAGCTGCCAGATTATGTTATTATCGGGTTTTATTATCGAGTCTCGGCTCGGCGAGTCCAGCATGTCTGGCGTCTTGAAGAGCTGCCTTCGGGGCTGCCTGGCTGAGCAGGTGTTTTCTTTTCTTCCTTCCTTCGCTATATTCTATGGCACATTAAAATGGACGCAGGGTTGGGGGGGGAGGGCGGCGCTGGCAAGAGGGGGCGTGTGTGCTGGCTGTTCGCATGCCAAGGCGCCGTCTCATAAAAAATAATAAACTTTCTGCTTCTTCTGCTTTCTGTATCAGCCATCACTTTGGACTTGGCTGAGCAACTCCGGCGGAGAAAGTTTAAAAAGCGCGCGCCAAAATTGACGCGTGGCAAGGATATGGCAAGGACTCTGCCAGCCAGGCACCAGGCCCCCACCGTCCGGGCGTCATGTCAACGATGTGCGTTATGTGCGGATAATTGACTTTTAAAATGTGTGTGTGATATCACAACAACAACAACAACAGCAACAACAACGCGCAGCTGCCAAAAGGGTCGCTGCGTATAATTAAACGGCATATTGTCACGCATCCTTGCAGCGGGACCCGAGCGAGGATTCGGGGGCAGACCCTCAGCGCCTCAAGGACAAATGGGTAGCAAGGACTTTTTTCGGGCTCTGTTACAAAATAAATGTCGCTGTTGTTCTTGTTGTTGCCATTTAATGTGGCACGTTGTTGTTGTTGTTGCCTTTAGCAAATGGTGCATGCAATGATATGTGTGGATGCGAGAGGGTCGCGGCGACGGGGTGCCACGTTTAGGCGTACGTTTAGGAAGAAGGGCAAAATAAAAGGAAACCAATTCGGAATGAGATTAAATAAAGATTAAATTAAGTGTATAATGAAAATAGAAATAAAGGTAAGAGATTTAAGATTAAAGAATTGCGTTACAAAATAACCAATTATATTTTATTTTATTTCGGTTCTCTTTTTCATTTATTAATTAGAGTTCAATAAAGAATATTGCATTTAAAATAAATAAAACATAAGTTCATTTTATGAAACTGAAATTTGCTGCAGCGTCTGCCAAAATATTAAAATGTTCAGAAGTTTTTATACAAAAAAAAAGTCAAAACAATAAATATGATTTATTGGAGCCTTTTTTAACGAAAAACTAACTTAAGATGGAAGAAGCGGGAATACCCCGGCCTTACTCGTGATACGTTTAAAATAAATTCTCTCAAAATCTTAAACAAAAAACTTTCATTCAACCGTTTTGTGTGCATTGTGCATTGATCACCAATCAGTCAGTCGGCACAAAAAGTTTTATATATAGAGAGATATATAAAGGTCTAATATAGTGTTAGTTCTGCGAAGTCTTCCTGACTTTCTTAAACTTAACACAAAAATATTGACGATCCTGCCAAAATATATTCTTCTTTATTTAATTTCTATAGTTATATAATTTCCCTCGTAATCAGTATGAATCAATCTATCGATAGTCACAAATTAATTGTTGCATAAAATATCGATATGAATATTATTAGCAATATTTTCTAATCATAATAAAAAGCGAAGCTCCCAAGAAAGTCAACGCATAATTGAACTGCACACGAAAATCAACACTGCTCAACAAAAGCAGGCTTTATTTGCTTTGCACCATCTTTGCTCATCTGTTAGCATTAATCCACAATAATATGATTAGGATTTGACGTGTATATGCCATGACCTACAACAATCGATTACGGATAGATGTAGACAAAGGGGAGGGGGAGGAATGCCGACAACAAGCGAAGCAAATGATGAAACAACCGACTCGACTCGAGGCCTCAGCATTCATCATGTTATTCACACAATTTCCGCCCAATTGTAATGACCCGCCCCCCTTTCTTCCCGGCAGCCATCACCCTGCTACCCCCTGGGTATACCGTAGTGTGTCCAGTCGAGCCATCCGTCCAACTTTCCGTCTGTCCGTCTTGTCCAGTGGTTTTGGACTGGTCCAAATGCCGCTGCCAGTGACTTATTTATGCAAATGGCCATAACAAATGAGGCGCACACAGACAGCGGGACGGTTGTGGCGTACAGCGCGGGGGGGGAGCGGGCGGTTTGGCTGGGTGACAAACGCAACTGAGTGCCGACCGCACTGTGGAAACGATTAATTTGGTGCTGGGACACAGTCACAGTTGGCATTGGAGTCAGAGAGACGCAGACGCGACGCCATTATAAAGGGCTGACCCTGAGGCAAAAGGGAACACAATGAGGCGGAGAGGGAAGCGAGAAAAGCGTGGAAAAGGTGGACGGGCGGAGGGAATTGTCAGAACGACGCCGCCGGAGATGTCCAGCATATTGCTCAATCGTAGCCCAGAATGCGCTTGGGCCCAGGGCCGAAGCGGCCAGAATGCGAGGCGTGATGCAGTTGGGCAAGAAAATATCGAAAATGATATCGCAGCAAACATCCGATAGGGAAAATCGCATTTAATATCGATTAATATGATCGATAATAAACAGTTAGGTAAGTTTAAAATATACTTATCAAAATTAGAAATCAGTTTTAAGTTTATCAAAGAAAAGCACTTCGATAAATCACATGATTTATCGATAAATTTAATTAATGCTGCATTAAATCAAATATATTTGACACGACGTTACTTTCTTATCGCACACAGTCCTAGTTTATCCATATCAAAAATCGTTTATATCGCGCTATCGCACTTTTTTTTATCGATACGATACATGTATCGATATTAAATCAATTTATTTGACATGACGTTATTTTCTTACCGCACTTTCTTAACGATAAAAAAAATGTATCGTAATTGTTGCCGCCTTTTTAGTTCTTTTATCGTTATCGAATATCGCTATCCCTTTTTCTTATGGCTACGATATATTCATCGAGATTTCCGTTGTCATCCCTAATGTAGTCACGATTGTGCAACGCGGCAGAGGAAGCGTCCAGCGTCTGCTCATTATTGAAACATGTTGCTAACATTTGTTATGCAAAGGCGACATTCATGCTAAATGCGAGCGGGGGCGGGAGCGGGGACGGGCACCGGGGGTCATGCTTGTTGAGTCACATGTATCTGTATCCATCATGCTTATTGGTATATGCCAACCCCACCCCGACCCACCCATCCAGCAATACCCTCTTCAATGCACAGAGTTTCATTCATGCCGTTTATTTGACTTGGCGCTTGTGCAAAATTTCTATAAATGCTTTTGCTGTGTCACGCCCCTTCGCCCGTCTCCACCATTTCCCCTTACCTACAGGAACAGGCAATTTGATGCTATGTTTGGCTTTATCTGGACCTGTGCCATCACCCAATACCCCCCTTCCCCCACAGAACCCCGACCAACTGATGCCATCTTCTTTGGTAGCCTTTGTGCCTTCACAAATTCAATGCAATGCGTGGGTATATGAATGTGTGTGTGTGTGCGGGTGTGTGTCCTTGCTAAACTATTTACGTGTTTGCGCGGGGCCTTTGCAACAGTTTTGCAGGCGCTGCCTTTGCCTTTTGTGTAAGTCTGTCTGTGTGTGTGTGTGTTGCTCTTTAACGGTAAATGCGTGTGTGTGTGTGTGTGCGAATGACAGCAATGTGACTGGCAACAACAACAACAACAACAACAACTGCGGGTTAACATTCAACATGAATGTGTTATCCTTGACAGAGGCTCACTGTCAGCAGCAGCAGCAGCAGCTACAGCAGCAGGTGTGTTGATAAGGGGCAAAGGTCAAAGCTGTGCGCGCTACAGCACTTGCAACATTCACTAATCAAATGTTGCCCAAGCGCCATTCAAAACCGGCGCTAATCAAATTGTTTACTTTGCATCTGTTAAGTGCAAATGAAATGAGGCAAGGTACGCAGCACAGTCCGCACCGAGCGTGACGTCACATCCATGCAATTCTGTTGAATGGAATGAGAATGTGAATGGAAGAGGGAGGCAGAGCGAGCGCGCATTTGCATAAGCTCAATCACAAATTGACATGCACGCCTGCCACGGCAGGGCTGCAAATGTACCAAAACTTATGGTACACTGTACCTTTTTAATTTAAATAAGTCAGAGAGATTTTAACCTTTTACCTTGCTGGAATTTACTGTCACAACATTGTACTTTTTTCTCCTCTTTAACTTTTTTTTTAGACTTATATTAAACTTATACTAATAAGTTGGTACTTTTATTCGAATTTTATACACTTACATGTAATTTGTGGTGCAATACATACATAAATACATACGTATTTCCATGTGTCGGCATGCACGTGTTCTTTACACAACACGCAAGCCTGTGTGTGTGTATAAGAGCATTAAATTGCATTGAATGCAAAACAACAAGCAACAAGGACAACAACAACAGGCTGTTGATCGGCATCCATTGCAAATTAGCTATGCTTCCAGCTGGAAATTGGGTTAACACATGCGCTCTCTCTCAGGCAATAGCAGAACTGCAGAATTTAACACAGAAAGCTGCTGTTTAACAGAAGCTGATCAGCGCTTTCTGAGCAGCGTTTCCAGTTGCATATTTAGTTAAAACTCGCGCACGTTTTGGGCATTGGAAAAAAATTACACAAGATGGCAGTAACGACAGGCACACATAGGATAATTGAGAAAATGGGTTAACACATGCGCTCTCTCTCAGGCAATAGCAGAACAGCAGAATTTAACACAGAAACCTGCTGTTTAACAGAAGCTGATCAGCGCCTTCTGAGCAGCGTTTCCAATTGGATATTTAGTTGACACTCGCGCACCTATTTGCTCATTGAAAAAAAATAACACAAGCTGCAGACAGACCTCACATAGACTAATTGGGGAAAATAGGTTAGCACATGCGCTCTCTATCTCTCTCAGGCAATAGTAAAACTGATGAATTTAAGACAGATAATTACTGTCTAACAGAAGCTGAGCTGCCCCTGTTGAGCAGCGTTTCCAATTGGATATTTATATGACACTCGCGCACTTTTTAGCTCTTTGGAAGGAAATTATACAAGCTGCAATCAAAGACAGACTTCACATAAACTAGTTTTTCACTGCATTGTCAATTAATAAGCACATTTAACTATTAAAGAAACCGCAATATAGGCTTCCGCGTTTAAACTGCGTTGGCAGTGCGATATTTTGTTATCTAGCAAGTGCTCCGTTGCGCGAAATCCGAACACTAAAGCAAAGAGTATAAAATGAACTGAAAGCGGCTGCTGTTTACATTTATGTTAAATTGAACAACAACAACAAAGCCAGTCGGTGATCAGCGCCTTTTGAGCAGCGCTCGCAGATGGCAAGTCAGATGACTCTCGCGCTCTCTCAGTAATGGCAGAAGTAGAGTAGAAGACAAAGAGGAATTAAATGCAGCTTGCCAAGCACCGTTAGTTCAAAGCAGAATAAGATAAAACCATAATAAAACAGCTAAACTGGAAAGCCACGCTTCAGTTTTATTGTTTTTGGCAAAGTGTAAACTGTTTGTGTTTTGTGAGCGTATAATTAAAATTAGAACTAAACGAAATAATAAAAGTGAGTAAAGCAATTTCAAATGTATAAAAATAACAAAAGTGAGTTAAGCAAATTGAATGCAATAAATAAATAAATCATTTTGAAGCTAAGCTGAATGCCTTCAAGCGTTTAAAAGGAGTGAAAAATTATGTAGAGGTAGCTGCGTCATAGTTATTGTTGTTGCAAAAGGTAAGTGTTGTAAAAGTGCTGGAAAGGCCAGCAATGACTTTTCATATGTTGATAATATTAGTGCTTATGTGTATTGAAATTTTGGAAGGGGAATTTATATGCGCAATGCATCAACTTGTCCATTTGCTAAGCGTCTTAGCATATGTATATATATATGTGTGTGTGTTGGTGTGTGGTGCTCATGCATATTTTGCCTGTCACTGATTTCTCAATAGATTTCACAGTGGAATATGCATAAATCATAACGGTTCGGGCGTTAAGCAAAAGTCAGAAAAACCGACAGTTGCAAAGCCAAGCACACACGCATACATACAGACACACTGGCAGCTGTGCTTGCGGCTTGCGTTTTATGCAACACTTTTTTGTCTGCTGTCAGTTTTTATTTGCTCAGCAGCAGCAGTAAAATTTTCTGCTGTGTTGTCGCCGCAGTCAAAATGACTGTGAAAAATAAATGTTAATATGCCAAGACAGTGTGAGAGAATCGTGTGGTCTGTGATAAGCTTGCACACACACACACACACGCACACATATATGCATAACTGCTGCACATGTGAGACGGACAAACGCTTGCCCCAACATAACCATACAAGCACAAGCTAGCTTTGCCCCCCTCTCTCTCTCTATCTTATTTGGCGTAATATACATAATAAAAGCAACGGCTACTTTACTTCCACATCCACTACTGTTCCTGCATGCCATCTTCCAGTTCTCCATTCTTATACGCTCGCTGTCTCATACTCCGGCCGCCACGTCCCGTAACTTATAATCTGTGCGAAAGAAATTGCAGCAGCAGCGACGCCAGCGTCGCGTGTAACGCCAAATTTACGAGCAGTGCGCGCTCTTCACGCCTGCTGTCTGCTATCTGCTGTCTACCGACTTCTCTTTCGCTCTCGCGCACACATTCAATATTGTTGCGGCGGCATATTTACGACTCTTATGTGGATGTGTGTGCGTGCTTGCTCGTACATGTGTGTGCGTGCGTATGCTGTGGACACTTTGCATATTTATGCGACAGCACATGATACTATAAATTTTATAAGATGTTTGTATTTACTTCGATTCCTGGAAACAACTACTTTTAGTGTTTATGTACATGTAAAATTTTGAATGTTTGCATTTATTTAAAAAGATCTTTGAGTGTTAAATTTTGCGTTGACATGTTTGTATCTAAGTCTAGACTTAAAGCAGTTGCTATACGAACAGAAAATGGTAAATTGTAAATATAATATAAAATATGGCGGCAGATAATATAAGAGAATTTAAGATGTACCGCATTTCGTTCTTTTAGCTTTTGATAATTATTAAAAGATTTTTCTAACTAAACATGTTAATTATCATTGTAAGCTAGATGAAATTAGACGGCGTTGCTCGGATTTTTTTTTTTATTACGAAAAGTTCTACATTTCTATTTAATTTATTATGTTTACTCTAGAAAAATGTGTGTGTCCTAATTAAATTTGTTACAGTTATTTCTTTAACTACAGGTTTTAATTTCTTTGACTATCACCACAGAAAAATTTTAGAGCACAAAAAATTCGACATTTTTGGGACATTCTCTATCTCCTTTTTTGTCTATCTTGATTCTCTTCTTTTGTTGCTGCCGTCTCGCGCTCTTCTTTTCGTCATATTTTGCATATTTTTGCCGGTTTCAGCAGTTTTTATTCTGTCTGCCGTTTCCGCAGCTTTTGTGCATAAATATGATGTTGATTTTTATGATTTTTATAATGTTTCATTATGTTGCGTTTTACGACTCATGCGGGAGCTGTGAGACGCACACATGGTCGGGTCATATGCGGTGCGGTATGCGGATGTGGATGTGGATGTGGATGCGGATGCGGATACACAATGCACTCACTTCGTTTCTGCTCTAATTTATGGGCTCATCTCTCTTGTGTTGTTGTTGTTGTTGCTGTTGTACTGTTGTTGTTATCTACTTTTGGGCCTCCGCTTAACAGCTGTAACACTCGGTGCCCCGCTTTACACATTTTATGTGCGCTCAAAAGCCAATTTTGTAGAGATTTGGTAACGGCCCATGGCCACCGAGGAAACTTGCGCCCCATTATAAGCGCATAATCTTTAGAAAACACACACAAACACACGCACAGGCACACACACGCTCAGGCACACACTCGCATAGACACTGGCAACGAGGCTAAAAATGAAATGGCTAAGACCCCCGCCTAAGCTGCCCTTCTAAGCTATGCCCGTGCCTCTCATACCCTGCCCCCAAACTCCAAGCACTACTATTCTGTGCTCTGGCATGTCGTTAGATAATTTTTCGCTTGGCTAACGCGTTACAGTGAAACTTACTTTGAGATGACTTTGCTTGCAAATAAGAGAATTCTTTATTAACATATTTATGATTAGAACTTGTTTTACTTGGCATAATTTGCTTAATCCATTTGTATATAAAATTGATGAAGTGTTATGATTTTATTATTATTTATTAACATTTGTATTATTTAGCTAGCTAACACCAGGCTTTTAAAAATACAAACTCTAAGTGGGAGGAAAGGGTGCTTAAATTGTTCACGAAAAGTATCTAAGCGTCGAACTAGCAAGCGGCAGGTCACCAGCTCAAATTCAGCAGCGAAACCCAAATTAATTCGTTAACAAACTTTTACTTTTATACTTGACGATTTGACTTTCTCAAATCACTTTTTTCTCTGAGCATCGACTACTGAAAACATTGAAGTCTTGTTAGCCATTTGTGATGTTTTATAATCATTTCTTATCGTTGGCTATCAATTTGTAACCTTTTCAACCGTAAGCAAGCTTGACTGTGCCTGTCAAATGAGCTTGTGGTGTAGCTGCTGCTCCTCCCTATTCCCTATTCCCTGTTACCGGTTCCAGTGCCGGTTCCGGCTGCCTTGAACAATTTTAAAGCGCACTTCTGGGCGCACATTGAACATCAGCGCGCTTGGACAACAGTTGGAGACGGCGACGGACCTCGTCTAATTTCTTTGGGCAATTTTTTTATGGTGCTCGCCTTACAAATGAGTTTCTGCTTGGGACAAGGCCAATTCCGTGGCTCCCCAGGGAGCGGGGGCATTGAGGAGGGCGTTGGGGTGGCGAATGGGCGGGGGCGGGGGCGTGTGTCAAGCTACGAGTTGGTCGTTCAGTTCTATTGCCTGCTTTATGACAGTTTCATAGACTTTTTATGTTTATGTCCCGAGCGTTTAGTGACGCAGCTGTTGCGCCATGGACATCACTTGTTCAACGCGGAGAGGGGCTGTGCGGGCGGGCGGCCAAGCTGGCTGGCTGTGACTGTGGCGGGGGCGGGTGCGGGTGCGGTTGCGGAGGCGTTGCTATATTCATATTTGCGTTTCTTATCTGCACGTAATTAAGGCAATGGACACAACCGGCTGGTGTTGCTCCTTGGAGGCCTTTGCGCAGTTCTAATCATCGTCGCCATCAACATCATTGGCAGCGTGGGCATAGTTAAAGGGGGGCTGCTATGGGAGAGGGAGACGTTTGGCTGTCATCGGAGCCCTTAACCCTTGGCATCCAAATAGCCGCCTTTATGCCACTGGGCAATCGTCTGTTGCCGCTGTTGCTGCTGTTGTTGTTGTTGCTGTTGCCAAAACTATTTGCCTTTCACAATGCTCGCGGGGGCAATAATGTCTGGCACTCTGCGCTCCCCCTGCGCAGCAGCAGCTGCTGCTGTCAAAGCAGCCCACCAGCCCCTTGTGGCATCTCGGCGCAACCCCTCATCATTATTGTTTGTGCCAGCTTGTATTTATTTCATCTTGTTGTTGCCACCAAAAACCATGCTGCGAGTAATTCAACCAGCCAGCCCTCAACATATTTACACCTGCGGCATTTTCCGACTCATACACAAGGCGTGCCTCACCCCACCCACCACCTCCCCTTTGTCATCTCAGCTTGCAGCTCTCAGCAGCCTTTCACTGATTGGTAACAGGTTACATTTAACAGTTAACAGATTTTTCCTGTTGATTTTGCGTTGAATTTTTAATTACGCGCACTTTAATGGCAGCTTCCTTCTTCATTTGTCTGCGCTATCCGTTTACCCACACTGGCTGTTCGTTTTGTACAAGTCACAGGGTTGGAAATAACACTCGAAATAAACTTTTTTGGTTCACAATAGTCGAACTGATTTTAATTTTTGTTGGCATCAGGTAAATATATACGGATTCGCAGAAGCGTTTTTTACTGTAAGTAACGATGTGGTAGGATACCATACTATATTCACTATATCTATTGTCTATATCATGTCCTATCTTTTGCTATGCAAATTCGCCTCTTAATTGATAAGTTAATGTTATAGAACTTTGCATAGGCCCGTCTTTATGTCTTTTGACTAATCTCGGCATTTTTAAGCTTTGCAATGATCTTATCATATAGACAAGACTTGGAACATGGAATTACCATATTCTAAAATTCTACCCTAAAAATCAGTCGAAAAATGAGTATGGACAAATTTATATAATTTTAGATGTGTGCATCAACGCAATTCCAAGCCATATGTCTATAAGGGTATTCCATCTGCCACGCAGCAATTTTTTCTTATTTTCAATAAGAAAAAACTCTCTTTTCCAGTTGAAAATTAATTTGTTCTTCTTTGCTGCTGTATCATATCATTATCATCCGAGTTGTTGTTGTTGTTGTTGTTTCTGTTGTTGTTGTCTGCTATCAAATTTTGCGTGCTGCATTTTAATGAGCGTTCACTCCATATGCTTCCTGCGCGTTGCGCTGTCTCCGTCTGTGATATCTGCCCGCATCCTGGCTGCATTCTCATTCTGGTTTCTAGTTTGGCATTTCCCTTCACTTAATGAGCTACCCTTTCAGCCCCACCCCTCGACCCCTTTTCTCACTCATAAACTAGTTGGCTTTAAGTTAGCGTTAAATACACACATTTAAAATGCGGCGCATTAAATTTTTGTAGGACGCACGAATGTCCTTAAGCCAATTTTGATAAGCGAGAGTGAAATTTCGTGCGGGTATTTTGTGTATGATACCACGCGCGCTCCTCTGTGTGTGTGTGTGTTTGATTGTGTGTTCGTGTGTGTGTGTGTAGGCAACGCCTCCTGCTCATTGTCTGCCAATGCTGTGAGCAGAAAAAAAAATATTTCTACATTAAAGGTGACAGCGGCAGACGTTGACATCGTCTCCTGTTCGTGTCGCAGTTGCTGCCACCGTCGCTGCCACCGTTGCTGCCGTCGTCGCTGCCTGCCACATGGCGTTGGCAGTCAGGACAACGTCGAGGACGGCACAGGAAACAAACAAACAGCGCAGCGCAGTGTAAACAGCCAAGTTGGGGCGTGGGGCGTGGGGCGTGGCTGTTCGCAGTGCGTGTGTTTATTTTGTCGTAAATTGATTTTAACGGTGAATGACAAGCAGCAGCAGCGGCGGCAGCAACAACAACAGACAGCAAGAAGCACGCGCCGCATTTTTGCAGCATTTAAAAATGTATTTAAAAAACAGTAGAAACAGAGCAGGTGAGCGGGCTGTGGGAGTATGTGTGTGTGTGTGTGTTTGTGTGTATGTGTGTAGAGGCATGTATTCATTTTTTGATTAGAAAAATTATTATATAAAATTTATGTTAGTTGCGCAAGCGACAAGAAGAAAGTTTATGGGCAGCAGCAAAGAAGAGCCGCGGGGAAGTGACTGGGGTGAAAGAGATACGAGGGGCGAGGTGACTGCCAGACAGCAGCGACAGGCCAAAGAAAATAAGTTACGAGGACTCTGCTCGAGAGTGTGCGACGAAGAGATATTCTGTAACCAGCTAAGAATTGATTTAATATATATATTCGTATTTCGATGGATCCATAATGATAGATAATGATATTTATCGATTAATATATATATCGATATATATCGATTTCCAGTTATAATGTGAGTAAGCGATATTTTGCAAAAATCTGCATAAATCTGCAGAGTGAACTTATATTGCAAATAATGTGTCTCTATCTTGAAAGTTTACTAGCATATGCTCAAATAAACGATGCTGTATATCGATAACTATCGATATTCGTAGAATTCATAAAATTATCGATATTTATTAGATTCGCAGAGTCAGCCTGGCAGTATCTGGCTTCTACGCTCTCTGGGTTATGCTCATAAAATCTAAACTGACAATCGATAGAAATCGATTTTATAGAAAAGGGTAAAGCTTTCAAACCCTATGTCGACCTACCCTATTCCCGACACACATTTTCAATGGGTACAGGGTATGAAAAGAACAGCTAACAAGAGGCAACAGAAGCCCCCAAAGGCTGTTAATGGCTTCCTTTCAAGGCAGCCATGTCCTGCTGATGCTGCCACTGCCACTGCCACTGCGGCTGCTGCCTACTGCTGCCCCACTGCTGCTGCTGCTCCTCGAGCTGCTGTGTTCCCGTGTGCTCCTAAGTTAGCTAAACTGTGTGTTGCGGCAACCGCAAACAGCAGCAGCAGCAGCAACAACAACAACAAGCTTAATAAATGTCGACACAAAAGGTGGAACTGAGCAGGCAAGTGAGAGGGTGTGTGTGTGTGTCTGTGTGTGTGTGTGTGTGAAGCTGGCTGTCTTGCAACTTGTTAAGCAGGTGTTTCAAAATCACTTACGCTAAAACATAACAACAACAAAGACGCCAGAAACAGCGGCAGCATAAATACAAAACTTGTCAAGGTGGCTGCCGGCTAAAACAACAACAAATAAACAACGACAACAAAACAAACAACTTCAACAAAAACGAAGCAAATAAACATCAAATTTGCGTTGACATCAAATGCAGCACGCGGCGTATGCGCAATGTGCAACAACAGCAGCAGCAACAACAACAACAACTATTTGTGGCATGACAGTGTCCACTGAGGCACAACTTTTGCGCTTGCTTCGGCTAATTCTATTATATAATCAGAAAGTGCACATAAATATTTGATAAGCTTATTAAAATATTGTGCGGTAGAATAGATTATTTTCCTAGCTAGAGTTTTTCCAGATAAATATTTACAAAATTTTTATAAATTACAATTTTTAATACAGAATTTTCTTTTCCTTTGACTGCGATATCGCTTTGCTATTGCATTCATATCTTCCAATGGTATGAAGTGGGTTACTTTCGCGACTCTTCTGAATGTATGGCTTAGCTGATAGAGAAGTTAGTTGCCCAGAGTTAAGGTTTCGTATAGAACCATAAATAAGGCTGGGGAAGAAAAGCTTCTTTAAGAGATGGGCTCTGCTTTGGCACGGGGAATAAATGCCAAGGCATGGCCCTGGCCAGCCCAGCTCAACACGGTCGAGGAATATTTATTTTTGAAGAATAAGTTAGCATCAGGCTTAAGCATTCATATAATTTGACTTTCAGCTTATATTTTGTGGAGAAATAATAATTTTTCAAAAATTAAAACTCATTTAAAATGTTCTTTGTTTATTAAGAATGTTGCCTGATGTCGCACGAGCCGCTGCGCAAAAAGTTGACTTGTAAACTTTCAGGTAACCTTCAAACTTAAAGCTTCCATAACTTTGCAGATACCAAACCGATTTTCATGAATGTGGCACAAAGGGTCCGTGTGTAGATCACAAACTATAATTCCCCGAAGAACAAAACACGGCCCATGGCCATGTCTTCTTCCTAATTACTTTATTTAACCTTAACTTAACAATAATATAACAAAATAGGAATGGAATGATCAAAAGTAGCCTAACCAGCTTGATGAGGACATATGTATTTTAGTGTATTTTGATTTTGCCTGCGAAGTGGAAAGCTCATAACATTGCCAGCGTTTGGCCAGTATAAAGTGCAGCTGCAAAAATACAACTGAATAATTCATAAAGTTGTGGAGGAGCAAGCCGAGACTGTGGTTAAGCTTGTGGGCACAAAGACGAAGACGAAAAAGAGATATTCCTGCTGGTTGGAGGCCGAGCCAACTGTTTCCT
Source organism: Drosophila montana (assembly GCF_035044405.1). NCBI lineage: Eukaryota > Metazoa > Arthropoda > Insecta > Diptera > Drosophilidae > Drosophila > Drosophila montana. The sequence goes on from NW_026997875.1 coordinate 158,813, forward strand.
GTGTGCGTGTGTATCTGTGTGTGTGTGTGTCTGCGTGTCGTGGCATGGGCCGCGTCTATGTGGCTGCGTCTGTTGTGGCGAAGGATGGCGGCCGGAAGTACACGTTGACAAGTCGCACTTCGTACAGCGGACAACTTCCGGCGTCGCCTCCGCTGTTGCTGCTGCTGCTGCTGCTGCTGTTGCCTTTTGCGGTTGTCCGTAGCGCAGAGTACTGGGAACTTTATGAACTCCACATGTCGGCGGGTGACCATGTGGTTGTTGTTCATGTTGTTGTTGTTCATGTGGCGGCAGTTGTTGTTGCACGCGTATTTGCATAGAAGGTCACTTGTACTTGTTATGGTGAAGTGTGTGCGTGTGTGTGTACGTGTGTGTTGCAGGCTTAAGCCAACTTTAAATTAAGCTTAGTGGCTAAAATTAATTTACGCATTGCCATGCTGCATAACCACGCCGCAACAACAAACAGCAACAGCTACAACAACAAGTACACATAACAGCAAATGCCACAAGGCGCGACACTCTCAGCCATATACAGCCTCTGACCCCGAGCTGGGGTCGCGCTCGAAAGCTGCAGTAAAATCACTGAACCTTAACCTGAAGCGCGAGGCTTTCCGTAGGTGCCCCTGCAACGCGGCAAGTCGTTAAATTTGCTGCACGCAGCACATTTAATGTTCAGCTTGAAAGCGTCGGCGCCCATTAGCAGAAATATATTTTTATATGCTACTCAAGTATTTTAAAAAGTTGAATTTTTCCCCAAACAGCCTCGACAAAGCTTTAAAACACATTAATTAATAAAAAAAAAAACAAGTGAACGAAAATGAAAATAATAAATCTATAAAATGTGAAGCTCACAAATTTATTTAAATACAAAATTTACGCAGATTTAAGTCTGAAGCTGCAAATAATAAACATATTAGAAGCCTCATTTTTACCTGCAATAAATATATAGAGTCTAAGAATTCTGATTTTTAATTTTAAATTGTATAAAAAATAGGTTTTCTAATACATGTAAAAATCTTTTTCTTTACACTCTGAAGTTTACACTGAATATTTAAAAAAATTGTTTTTCACATTTGACAGAATGTGCGAAGATTTATGTAAATTTTACATAAAATAAATTGGATGAATATGTTTGCAAATGGAAGAAAAATCAAATTTAGAGAATTCATTCTATTTTTTTCAAGCAACAAATATTCAATTTTAACAGCAATCGTTGATAAAACTATTTTCAAAAACCGGCTTCTGCTTTTAGTTTTAAGCATTTAAAATGCTGTCTGGATTAAAATTCTTGATAGGTTTTTGCACGTATTTGCACAATTTTAATAAATTGCTTAAGACTTTATAAGTTCTATTGCAATCAAAATCAAGAGACATTAAATCAACAAAAAATATAAATTAAAAATAACATGAAATGGAACACAACCACCACAAAATATCTTTAAAATTATTTAAGTTCTTTATGCGTTTATATAAGTTGTTCTGCTTTTTGCAATTTGTTGCCGAAATATTTGATGTTGGGTCTATGAAGTGATTTATGCACATCTCCTGCTAGAGCACCATTCAAGCCTGCAGTTAAAAATAAATAAAAAATTTATATACACATATAAACACTTTATGCGATTGCCTGTTGAACAGCTCTGAATGCGACCAATTTATCTATTGTCCCTTTTTTTTTGTATTTTTATTGGTGCTCGCCCATTAACAAGAGTTTAATTGTCTTTGGGTGCACATTTTGAGGCCTGACAGTGCCGCAAACAAAAGGCAAACTGCTGTAAGACAAGGGGCTGTGGGCGAAGAAGGCGTGGCTCTGACCAGGGTCTGGGCAAACAAAGCTGCAGACAGTTTTGCCAGGCTTTTTATATAACACACCAAGGACTCGGGGACTGCAGATGAAGCTCAGTTTACTCTCGATTGTGTCCTTTACTGTGCTTGATTTTTTTCTTTTGTATTTTTCTTTGCTTTGCTGGTTGTGTCCTTTTCGTTTTTTGTAGGCTGCATTGACAACAGACAAAAGGCTAATTGGAATGTTAGCAGGAGTCACATTTTTTATAGCCTACTTCAAGGCGCTGCCTTAAAACAAAAGGGCGCATATTTCCAGTAGGCATAATGCCCCAGCTGTTATATTTGTTGCTGGCAGCAACATGAAAAATTGCTTTTTAAATGAATTCAATAAAGCGTGAGAATCAACAAAGAATCCGAATTTTCGTATAGCGGCTGACTTTTGTGGTATAAGCGAGCAGCAGGGCAGGGGCAGTGTAGGGGGAGGGGACTGGTTATATCCAAAACACGCCTACAAAACGACAGACAGTTGGTTGGCAGGCTTATTTGCATTTCAATTTGCATAAGTGTTGCCATAACCGCACATATATGAAAAAAATATGTATATATACACTCAGAGAAAGAAATGGTGCTTAAATCAAAGTCGAAATTGGTTTTTCCAGGCAGAAAAATCAAGAACCAAGTACAGTAACTATTTTAGGGGCTACCTTTCAGAATGTAAGCTCTTTTCAGTCAGTAAATTCTTTTAAAAACTATTTATTATATTACATTCTGTTTATATTAAAACATCGTTTTTCAGAAATTGCGTGTTTAACTACTTTAAGAATGGCTAAATGTATTCGAAAATTTGAACAACAGAATGGATTTTATTCTATTCAGATGAAACTTGAATTATTTAAGTTCGCCATTTTTCTTTGAGTGTACATAGATACAAACATGTATAGATGTTTATATATATATATATATATATATATATATATATATATATATATATACATATTCTCATCGCGCTGATAGATGTTACGCCCCTGTCGCGACATGTGTGCGCGTATGTATGTGTATATATGTGTGTGCGTGTGTGTGTGCGGGTAGCACAAGTCAAACGAATCGGAACCAACACGTGTTGCCACATATTTTGATCTATGCATTTGTCTCTTTTCATATGTGTGCATCTGTGTGTGTGTGTGAGTGTGCACAAGGTAAAGGTTACATTTTGACCCGCATTCGCATAAAAGAGATATAGAAATTGAGGCATGGGACGCCCTTTTGTCGGGCTGGGCTCCGCTATTGATAACAGCCGAATTTTTGCATAAATAGCAAAAATTATTGCGCACATCCATCACAAAATGGGAAATGTGTCAGCTTGGCCTGGCATTCGGCAGCAGCAGCAGCAAAAACAACAACGACAGCCACAATAAAAGGCTGCAAAGACTACAAGAAATAGGTTAAAGTCGATTTAACAAAAACAACAACGAATTTTGAGTGCTCTTGCTTGAATAGGTTTCGCATAACTAATAGCTTAATCATGTTTTTCTCTGCTGTTAAACTAGAAAAGATTTGGGGAGGGATTTTGGTTAGAATAAAATAGATTAGCAACAAATTAAATTTTAGCAGAATTATCTTAAAATAATTTAATTTAAGAATAAAATAAAATATAAGCGAGGGAATACGGATATCTTAGGCACATAGAAGATTTAATACCCTTGCAGGCATTTCCCTTTTGCAGATATAAGAGAATAGGAGCTATATGATATAGTGGACCGATGTTGATAAGAATTTCCAAATATATAAGGAGAATTTGGTCAAGTTTTGATTAATTATGGTTAATATAAAAAAGGGTTTTTATTTTAGAACTAACTTTTCTACCGATCTTTTGTATGGCTGCTGTATGATATACTGGTCCGTTGATAAGATTGATAAGATTTTGTATATAAATCAGGAGCACAGTATAAATAATAAATGTTGAGTTTCCTCAAGGGAAAACAATAATAAGAGCATACTTTTGGACCGATCTTTTCTATTTCCGCTATTTGATATAGTGGTCCGATCCAGCCGGTTTCGACATATCTACTGCCTGCAACAGAAACACGTCCCGATGCAAAGTATCAAGACGATAGCCTTAAGACAAGGGGACTAGTTTGTCTACGAACAGGCAGACGGACAGATGGACAGAAGAACATGGCTATATCAACTCGACTGTTGATCAAGAATATATATACTTTATGTGGTTATAATTAAAATACCCTCTACAAGGGCATAAAAAGCTGAATAAATGCTTAAAAACATAAATTAAATATATTTTAAAAATTATGATAAAATAATTATTCAGCGATTTTTGCGTCCAATCTCATGACCAAATCAATATAACTCCAAAAAAAAGGGTATACACAAATGTTAGGCATCAAACAGCTGATACCGTCAATGCCAATGCCTGGCAATTTTTCGACTGATGTTATGTGAAGAGCTCCTCCTCGACGCCCAACTGTGTTTGGATTTATTTTTGGTTTTCAGCAACCAAAAAAATAAAATAAAAATGAAAATATTTCACGGGCAACCACAACAAAGAAGCCAAACAGCGGCCCCTGGTGGCTGCCTTGCAAAATTGAACGCGCGCGCTCGAAAATCAAAATTAAAAATCGATATGTTACAAGTACAACATGAATTTCATATTAAATTTCTTTTAACGCAATTGAAAAGGCCGCTTGCTGTCGGAGAATTTTTATCTGCACCAAGAAAAGAACGAAAAAAAAATGTTTTTTTGATTGTTTCCGAAATGTTGGCGGCACTCGAACACAAAATTCCAATATCATGGCAGAAACAGGCTACCCCCAAAAAATGAAAAAGAAAAAAAAACAACTTGAATGGGATCTGACAGCTGCAGAGGTGGAGCACAATGCTTCAATGTAGATGTGAATGCGTTGTTAAAGCAAATTTCATGTCATCTAGATGACAACATTTTTGAAGAGGACAAAGTGCAAATGGACACCGAAACGGGCGGCACATGCCGTTATGCCGTACCGTACCGTACCTTTTTCTTTTTTTCTCTCTCCCTCTTTTTTTTTTGGGGGTCAACTTGTCGAGCCAAGCAGCTGGCATCCATCATCATCCACTAGTAGTTTAGCAGTCAACGAGCCTGCGTTGATTGAATGCTTCACATTTTATTTGGCATTAGAACATTTTTGCATTTCAAAACAGCTTCAACTTAATTGCTTTTGCGGAAGCATGAACTTTGTGCAGCTGCGAAAATGAAAGTGAAGGTAACTATAAATTAAATTATATGGCTACCATATATCAAAAACTTTATGCCGAAATCTTATGCAAAATGCAAAAATGTGTTTGCAATAGAGCCCAGAGATCAAATCAATTACTTTTTGTTGCCAACGTGTGACCAACACTTGCTCTGAAGCCACAAAAAAAGGGGAAATGGTTGAAAACCCATTTACAATATTATGCTCAAAATGCAGCAAGCCATTTTGATACCCACATTTTTTTTTAAAGCTGGGCAGTATTAATTTGTGATCAATGCCTTATTAATGCTTGGTAAAACCTTTTAAACAACATTCGTAAATCCAACAATATTCAAATATATATTTTTAATTAAAAAAAAAATAGATTATAGATAAATATAGCATGAAAATGAATGAATTTCAATGTTTGAAATGTAGTCAGAAATATTTTTAATAAAATTACAACAACAAAAAATACTGAAAACCATACGAAAGATGAGCTCATTATTTATATATTTCCTCTATATTTTATAACAATCTATTAGATATAATTCTGGTAACAAAAATCAATAAGAACATAGGTAAATTTCATTAAAAGGTATATATACATATATTTATGTATAGAGTGTATAGAGTCCATTTCCGATATCAAACAGTCATAAAAGCAGAATTAATTTAAAGGTATAACTAGAATATTTAACTATAATTATGTGCAACTATTACTATATATAACTAGAATGTGCTATAGATAAAGATATTCTGTATTCATCACATATATAAAGAATATATGATAAAGAAGTATGCTATAGATAATTCTGGTTTTAACGACCTTTCTTTTTTATCTCTTTATTTATTATTATTAGACTCGCGGTAGATTTTGATTATAATAAACTAAGCCCCGGACCTTGAGCCAGCTAAATAAACAGATATGGAATATCTTTTGATCAATTCTACTATAAAATGATATATTTTTATGCGAAATACTAGAGCCTCTTTTGAACAATCCTATCCTGAAATGCTATGTTTATACAGGGTACCTTCTATTCTACATTCCGAAACATTTGTTGTTACCATAATGCGCATCCGTTGTAGCTGTTCTTGTTGTGCTTTGTGGCAACGCCATTAGCCCAGTCTCTAAGCCCACATAAATCAAGCAAATTGTTTAACGCGCGATTAGCAAAATTTTACAATAATTTTCTTTTGTTGCCGATCTGTTTGCTGTTTTTGCATGTTTAGCGGCTGCTCCTATCCATATAATATATATGCATATACATGTATATGTATATATATGTATGTATATATATTATCTGGCCAATGAATGGGTCTGTGTGTGCCTGTCTCTTCAGTGCGTGATTGTCTCTTCTTGTGGGCGTGTACTGTTGAACATTTTCCAAACGATTTGCGGCATACGCCGCATTGAATGTTTTTCACGCTTAAAATGCTCTGCAAAATGATTATTATGATTAATAAATAAATAGGCAGGGCGGCCAAACAGCACAATATGCAGCAGCAACAATAAGAAAATTCGCCACATTTTCCAAACAGCCATTTAAAGGGCCGTCAATGCTTGACGAGCTTTTCGGCGCTTTAATCAAGCTGCGTATACGCAATGTGTTGCCAATTATAAACAATGGCACAAATTGGTCAAATTGTGCAAAGAAAGTTGATGCTAATTTGAATTTCCGTTAATATTTTTACCATTTTGAGTAATATTTGGTTATTAATAATGTGAATTTAAAATAAATATACATTTATCAGTTACTTATAAAAATTGAAAATATGAAAAGTTATAAATAATTATAATAAATTATTTATTAAATACATTAAATAAAATTAAATAAAAAAATATGAAAGCAATAATAAGAAATTTTGATAATAATTTATTATGATAAAAGTATTCAAAAAATATTTAAATATATATTATATATATTAATAAATAAACACAATAAAATATTATTATTAAAGGAATTTAATAAATATTAAAAACGTGTACTTTTGTGCAATCATAAGAATTTATTGTGGAAAATGTATTATAATAATATTAAGAAATATATATAATTATGTAATATTAGTAAATAATGATAATAATTGAATATGCGAAAAGTATTTTAAAAATATATAATTTAATAATAATAATTAAACATAATAATTTATTGTAATGAAATTAAATAATCATTATTTTATATGCAATGTAGAGTATTAATTTGCAGACATTTACTATTGCTTAAAAATAAATATACTATATGCAAAATTATTAATTATTATAATTAAAGTAGTCTTCTATATTTGTTTGCTATATTGTAATTTAACAGCATTCGCAATTTATTCTCTCCATTTCTCTAAACTTGTTATTTGAATCGTATTTTCTTTTATTTAATCGGTTTTTCTTTGCTTTCTTTTCTGGTCAATTTTGTAGAAACAATTTATTTTGCGTATTTCTCCCATTGTTTTAACGAAATGGTATAATAATAATTTCGCTTATGCTTACGGCACACAGCAGCGCGCACAGCTGCTTCTGATGGCCACGTTATCCTTATGCCATTCGAACCCAACCCCCAACCTTTGCCCCTGCAGAAGACCGAACAGCTCCCTGCCCAACCTTGGAGTATTAGCACAGGGAATCTCATCTTGTTTACACTGCATGCGGTGCTTGTGTGCACGCCCATTCATATTTCTAGGCGTGGCTGGCTATGAATTATCGCCTGCCAGATGAACATTTAATGATGTACACAACAACGGCGACGATGCCATCGATGTTGATGATGCCGTTGTCCCTGTCGTCATCCTTACAGCCATTGGCAATTTTAATAAATTTAACAGCTGAACGCATCGCGAAACTTTCGCATCTTTCATCTTTTATCAATAAATATGCGATAGAGCGGCCCATAATGGTGGAGGAGCGGGGCAGGGGTGTTTGTAATACTCGTTCCTTGGGCAGTTGAGTGTCGATGTCAGGCAGGCAATTAAATAAATGTGCAGCAGCAGACTTCCCGCAGCCACACGCCCCCAAGCCCAACACGCAGACGGCCTTTAACTTTTCGCCTGCTTATTGACAGGCCATCAGTGTTGAATTTATGGAGGCTGGCTGTGATTTATCAGACCATTGCACACAGGACACACAGACGGCTGGCCAAAGGACACGCAGTACAATACACACATAAACACACACACACAAACACACGCACACACTGACACACTCTCTTTTGCACAACTTACCGATAATTCGAGTTAAGCTGCACATCGCCAATGGCCACATTCTCGAACAATGTGGGGCAGCAGGTCCAACGTGCCCAGTAGAAGGTGAAGTCAGTTGAATCATAATGCTCGGTGAAACGGCACTTGAGCACCAGATCGACGCCTTCGCGTGTGTCCAGCGATTCATCCGCGGCAACAGCCAACATCCAAAGCCACAGGCATGCTGCAATTGTGAGAGAGAGAGAGAGAAAAAGGATGAGGAAAAGCGGTTTAATAGAGAAGGGGTATTACATGGCAATGCAATTTGATTGTGTAAATTTGCAGCGCACATTTAATTAAGAATACGCCGTACAGTAAATCCTGCTGCACACGAACCAACTGCAACAACAACAAACCAAAATCCCAATACACATAGAAATAACTAAAAAGCACACACACACACGCTCACAGGGAGGGGGTGAGGGTAAATGTATCCGCGGGCTGTTTGCCTGAACGGATTTGATTTATTTTATTATCGGAGCAACAGTCGCGGGTTCCGGCAATCAATACTAAAAATATTGTTGAAATTGTAGAAATTGTAAATCTCTCGCCAACAGAATGAATAATGCACACACACACACACACGCACGCACACACTGTGGCTCTATGTATATATGTACATTTGAAAAACTAGAAATAAATTGAGAAAATTTGTACTCCGATGTGTTCCACAAATGTATATCGACTCAATTACATTAACATTTTACAAGCTCGTATTTATGGAGGCGCGTGTGTATAAGGAAATCAAACAGGGGCCCGTTTCGGCAGTTCTTGATTATAAATTATTTATATGTTGAGCATTTTGTATGCCGATAGTCATAAAAGTATTAGAAAGGGCCTAAAAATATGGCGTGAATATGTGTTGGATAAGCATCTATAGATCGTACTCAGCTCTCTGTTTAGCAATCTATCTGATAGACTGATATTTCTGGTATATAAAATTAATAATGTGTTAATTAAATATGTCATATATCGTATCCAATTTGATTACTTTGGATCGCTAGTTGATAACTTGACAATCGATATGTTGATCTAACTTGACACTCATTAGATGTACTATGCTCCTCATCTTATCATCATTGATCTTTTAATCAAACTCAGCATTTACGAGATTCACTAATTTCAGATATCTGCAAAACGTAAGCAAATGTCTACAGGGTAATATTCCCCTCTCGTTTTTATTTTCAGGCAATTCAAAACATAAGTGATTCTTTTATATTCAAAAACAATTAATGGGGAAAATAACAAAAAATAACTTTGATAATTTCGGACATCAGAACTAACAGAAATTAGAAATGTGCATTTACTCTAGTTAACAACATTTCCAATTTAGAATTGGACGTTAATATATTGCTAACTTTTTGAGGACATGGTCTAATACAGTAGGGTGTTTAGATGATTCGGCTCGTAGGTAGGTCGCATTTTTCTATATTTATGTTTGGTACTGATGGGACTTTCAGAAAATCTAAATTTATTGACAATAAGAAGTCCGCCTACAACCGAAGCATTGATATATATGTAGGGTATGATATATTTTATTATAATTAAAAAAATATATGTTTTTTGATAATATAAAAAGTGACAATAATTGTTAATCTAGCATATAGCGCTGCATTCCACATAATAACTGCACCTTTCTACAGGGTATCTCTCGAGCAGCGCACTCTTTTTAACTTAAAAAGATCAAATTTAAGCAGAAACCCATTTTAATGTGTTCCAAGCATTCCAAGATTGCAGCACGTTTGAAATAATTATTAAAAATATGGAGAAATCGATTTTGATAAAGAAATCAAATTGTTTTGGGAAATGAAATGGGCAAAAATTGAGTTGCCACATTGTGTGGTATCTATTAACAGTTTGAGCAGCACTGTGAATAAACAACCAAGCGCACAGTTCAATCAGTGTGTGTGTGTGTGTGTGTGTGCGTATGTGTCTGCAGCTAAATGGAGCAAATGGTCGAGTGGCTGCCATTGGGTCGAGTGTGACTCGCCCCCACCCCTTGCCACCCCCCGCCCGCCTCCCACTCCGGGGAGAATTGTTTGTACATTGTTCGGAGCGCTTAGTTTTAATTTGTCTGCTTGCAGTTTTTTAACCCATCACAGCAGCCAACCCCTAGCATGTATTTTGTTTGCGCAAATCTGTTTTTTGTGTGCAGTGCATATACATATATGTATATATATAGATATATATGTATATACAAAACATTTTTTTTGCCAGCTCTTCATTGTTCGCTCAGACAGGACACAAAAAATAGTAATAATAATAAAAGAGTAGCGAACTAAACGCGCAATGTGTACACATGCATTTGATATTGTGTTGAGATTTTTCACTCTGCCACATAAAACAAACAGCTCAATGTACTCAAGTTGTGTGGGAGCGAGGCGGAGGGCCGGCAGGGCGGCAGCTGCATATTCAATTGCCGCCCGCAAAATTTTTTTACCATTCGACTACTTTTTGGCATAAAAAAGTTGTGTTTCAGCTCGTGCGCTCTGTGTTATTGTAATTAACATTGCGATTGTTGCTGTTGCATGGCCAGAAAAAATATCAAAGCTGAGTAAAATGTTACAGATATACCAAAAAAACCATACAAAATAAATAAATGCAAATAATTGCAACATTTGTTGGCTTAAATGCTCGCAGCATTTTGCTGAAAATATGCATTCCCATTTCCACTGATTGATGCCGTTTGTTTGACTCTCTGTTTTATACTTTGATTATGTGTTTGAGTTTTGTTAACATCCTAAAATATAATTTGTACACTTTTTAAGCAGCATTACGTTAATTGCAATTATTTAAACCTTTTATGAAATTAATATTAAGGCAAAAATTAACTAAATACATTTGAAAAAATTATGATAGAGTTGTGGAGGGGCAACAGGAAACACGGCAAAGCAAAGCAAGGCAAAGCAAATGTGCAGCTGTGAATTAAATTTTGACTTTGCTGTTGGCTGCTTTTACCAACGATTTGCATATATTTATGCAAATAATTATAAACGTTTGCTGGCCAGCACAGGAGCCACTGGTCAAAATATCCCCCTGCCGCCCTGCCCCTTCTAGCATTATGCACACGTATTTGTGCTTATGTAAACTTCATATGCATTTTAATAAAGTTTTCGTTTGCTTTATTTAAGTTGTTTGCTGGTAAATTAAAATATGCGCGTTGCCAAAAGAAAAAGACAAACAAATATCGCTGCATTAAAGAGATAAATAAAGTTTTCTGTGTTATGTCAAGATATTTTTTTTACATTTTTTTTATGCCGCAATGTAAACAGAATCTTGTTTGGACACAGAGCTGCACGCCAATGTGCATTTTAATAGTTTAAAATACATTTTAAAAACCCGCTGATAGTTATGTACATTAAAGTTTCGCCGGCAAGGTCCAAAAAGAGTTTCAATTGATGAACAAACTTTCAATTAGCAATTAAATGTGTTCGCTCGATTAACTTTGCCACAATTAAAATTTTAATTTCCAAAGATTTTAAAATATTTGCTCAATTTTCGATCAGGTATGCTCAGCCTTAAGATGCCCTGCAGTTATACTTATTGTTAACATATTTTTATACCCTGAACTCATTGAAAATGGGCAAAAAGGGTATCATGTTTTTCTATATATGTATGCAGTATAGCTACCGCTTTTTTAAAACCTTTTCTACTTTCAACCAATCTCCACATAGAAAGAGTTCACAATGTCAAGCAACAAATAATCTATGCCAATTTTGGTTTTTATGGCACTCTCTCACAAATATCTACTGACTAACAAATGTAGTAAATCCCAAGAATCTAATTTAGTTTAATAGAATTTATGCACAACAACATAAAAATCGACTCAGTGTGTGGCTTTACAAGCGATTGTGTGCGACTTGTAATAATTAGCCATCATTAGGGCTTTAGCACACACAGCCACACACACACACACACACATGCACACACTACTTCTTTGTATCTTTTCCGAGCATTCACTCATTTATGTATTTCTCTGGTGGGTTTATGAATTTTTCAATTGTGCTGCTGCTCCTTTGGTGGAACTTGCTGTAGTTTCGAGTGCTTAAACATTCATAAATGCAAGTGCACACAGCTCACTGGCACGTCTCACTGGATGGTGGGCGGGGCTGCGTGGGTGGAGGCAGTGTTTGGGCCATGGTATAAGTTGACTTTTGAGGTTGTCGTCCTGCTGCTGGTTCATTTGCCTGGGCACACAGAGATGCCGGCACAAGTCAAAAGTCTACGAATTGCAACCAAAACAAAACAAATAGAAAAAATTCACACACACACACTCACAACCAACAACAGGCAGCAATAAGAAAAACTTTTGCCTTGCATTTTTTACTCAATTCTGCTGTGTTCTGCCTGAGGTTTCCACTGGCATTAAGGGGGGGCGCATACGACTGCGATGTCTTCATAAACCAAACGAAATCAAAACAGAAATGTAAATAACATCATAGCCGAACAAGAAATGCACTGAGCAAAACAGTATGCGATTTGAATAGGAAATGAAGCTCTTTTTAATACGATTTTCTAAGTGCACACACGATACAGACGCAGCTCTGCCCAAGACACGCTTGGGTGTGTGTGTGTTGTGTTTGCTTGATTTAAGATTAAAAGAATAAAAAAAAGTGAAAAATATGAAATACTTAATTAAAGTTTTATGCGACTTTAATTTTTATTTTTAATTTAAAATTAAAGTAATAATGAAATAATTCAGAGTATATATATATTATTTTTTTTTAAATATTGTGAAGGGTTACAAAAGATCTTTAAATATTTTCTATCTCAGTATTGGACTTTTTTTTTATAAAACTGTTCTTAAAATACAAGACATGAGTCATGATTTCACACCAGCAAATAATGTTAAATAAAATTATATAAAATAGCATAGTTCATAGAAATTTCATAGTTAGTTTAATACTTTAAATTAATCGATAACTAAACGCGACAGATTAATATTTATGTAACATACACAACTTGGCTGATCCAAGCTTTTATAATTAATTAATCCAACATGTGTCAAAGAAATCTGTTGACGTTTTCCTATTAATATATTTTATTTCCAATTTCTATTTTGTTTTCTATTGATAACAAACTTTCATTGTGATTAATAACATATGAAATAGATATATAAAATTGCTGCTAGAATTAAGACGGCGATCTCTCAGTTAGTCAGCGCAGTCAGTCGGATTGCCCCCGTTCTCTGTTTGTTCAAAAACACATCTCAAGATGTGTTCATTACGAACAGCAGAAGGCATGGCATAACCGCATAACAAACATAACTCAACTCAGCTCACAAAAATACTCTTTAAACAGGATACTTGAGCATACACATACTTCGTGCGGCCGCAGTGTAATGCACTTTTAGCACTGCCGGCGTCGACGTATGTTTCCTGCAACTGACTATATCTCGCTGAGAAACGCCTACCCCTTCCCCTTTCCCTCCCCCTCACACACACACACACACACACACTGGGGAACATTCCTTTGATGGCCTTGCCCAGAACCGCTCTGCACTAAACATCGTTGTGGTTGTTGCTTGCTTGACTTGTTTGTAATTATTTATTTCATACTCGTATAAAGTGTAGCATACTTTTGTGCGTAGACAAGAATTATGGCAATGCTGCCAGTTGTTATTTGTATTGCACAAGTGTTCGTGCGTGTGTGTGTGTGTGTGTGTGGGAGTATGTTATATGTGTGCGTGTGTATTTTTTAAAAAGATTTCATGCTAGAACGCCGAGGCCAACAAGCGACAGGACAACAACAGGAAGATGTTTGCCAGCAGTCGCCTCCTGCCAACTAATGTAAGTTGTTCATGTGTGTGTGTGTATGTCTGCTTGCCTCTATACTTAAAACAAGCTGCTTGGCTCGTTTACTTGTGGCCTGAACTTGTCTGCGCCTGCACACGGCACCCCCCTAATTCCCCGCTGCCTCAAGCTTATGCTTTTCTTTCAGCTTAATGCGAATTTCTGCTTTTAACAACAGCTATTGCATTTGTTGTTGTTGTTGTTGTAGTTGTAGTTGTATGTTGTGTGGCATAACGGCATAAATATAATATGCAGTCTCGCCTTTTGCTGTTGTAAAATATATTACTTTTTAGCCACCAGCTCCCCCGTAACAGCCCGCTCCGTTAACCCTTCAGCTGTAATTTCAGCTCATAACAATTACAACAACAGCAATTGCTGTGCAAAAATCAACTACACTCTATGTGTGTGCTATACATATATATATGTATATGTGTATAAAGCAGACCGTGTAATGTGCTGCTGACATGCCTGGCATTGTTGTTGTGCCCATTGCTGTTGCCGTTGTTGTTGGAGCTGGTGTTATGGCCAAATGTCATAAGTCTTTAGTTGTAGGCACAAAGTTGGGGCAAAGCAAGTTGCCTTCTGTATAACATTTTGGTCACGGTGTGAGTGTGTGTGTGTGTGTGTGTGTGTGTGTGTCATGTGACAAGCATATGGCAAGTGATGCGCTTAACAAGATGCTGCTGCAGCTGCAACAGTCGCATTTATTGCTGCAGCAAATGATGCAAGCTGCCACTCGATGCGCTTACACAGCGCAAACACATTGAACACAAAAGACGGGCGGGCTCAAGGTAAGCTGCTGTTGTGACAAATATTTGCGGCACATAAAGCATAATAAGCAATATGGCCAGCAGTATATATATATATATATATATATACATATATATAAATGTATATGTACATGTCGTCAATAAATATACGAGTCCACGAAGCGTTGCAATTGAAACAATTGCACGTCAATCGATGGGCAAACAATCGCTTAAAGGCAACTCAGAAACTTAATGAAACCTGTCCCAAGCACACACAAATGAGCTGCTGCTTGTGGTGCACGTGCCGCAGCAGATGTGGCAGTGGGTAGTGTAGTGGCGAGGAGGGAGAGGAGGGGCAGGCTAATGGGTAGCGGGGGCTGGCCTTTAAAGTGCCGAGACAACTCATTAAAATGCCAGCATGTGAAACATTTTGCAAATTAACTGCAAACGTTGCGTATGCGTAATATGCGAGAGACTGAACAAAGTATTTGCTTAGCCCACCTCCTAAAGTCATCCCCTAGCGCCCCCTCCCTCGAAGCACACGGACGACAACGTGTAGGTGGAAGCGGTGGGCGGAGCTAAAGGCTGATGAGAATGACGACTAAGCTGGCAATTATAGCAATTGAAAGGCGGGGCTAGATTCGGAACCGAGGCGACTTGACAATGCGCTGTAAATAGCCAAAAAAAAAAAAAAACTTAAAATAATAATTTACAAATATTTAAAGCGATGTGTTTAAAATATGAATTGTGGAACATATCATTAAATTTATGAATTGTAAAATATATACCTTTAACTGTGTTTAAAAATGAATACCAAATATCATAATATTTTCATTATTCTTTTTAATTTGGGACCCTCAAATATATTAATAAATCAATAATAATAAAAATGTTTCAATTGATAAATAATGATTTTTGGAAAAGTATGACATAGCAAAGAAAGACAATAAGAGAAATGGCCAAGAAATAATAATAATTACTAATAAATAGATTGATAATTATATATAAATAAAATATATTTCAAAGCCAAGAAGTAAAAAAATGTATTTATGTATTTATTTTATTTATATTTTAACTATAATTTAAGCCAATAACTTAACCCAAGCTAAAATCTAATAAAGCCCCTTTACTTTATCTAAGTTATTAGCATCTAGTACTCGGCGAATAATTTTACAGATAACATATAAATAATAACAATAGCTAAATAATAAAAAAAATTATAAAAAAATAAATGTAACATGCTTATCAAAATAATCAAAATAAATAAATGCATTAACTATTATGATATATATGCTCATTAAAATAATAAACAACTAATATAAAATTAAAATAAAATATATTTTTAAATTTTTTAATACACTCTTTAAAGCAATAGATATTCCATATTTATTTTATTCTATATCTTATACTATATTTAGTGTTTTATGCTTGACATTTTTAATAAACAATAAAAACTATCTATAAATAAGAAAGCTGATTAGATTATATATAAAACCTTAAAAATGCTCTTTGCTTTACTTTCCTTTAATCCTATCTCTTGTTTGTTGTTTGAGAATGAAAAAATGAAATTTTTCGCAATTTTTTTTTGGTATTCAATTTAGCTCAATTTCAGAAAACTTCCTAAACAATTTTTCTATATTTTATTTTCTTTTCGGGCAGAATTGCTTACATAGCTGTTAGACCTGCAGCTCAGCCCGCAGTTATACATATATATATATATTTAGAGAGAGAAGGGGGGTGGCAAACTTTTACGCTGCGTATGCGTAACATCTGGCTAAGGCTAAAGTCAGTTGGCTGCTGGCTGTTGACTGTTGGCAGCTGAGATTGTAGATTGTGGATTGGGGATTGCCACTCAGAATACCCAATTCCACTTTAATTAAAACATTCGCAGTGCCTTTCCCATTTGCAGCTAGTAATGTTGCAAAAGTTGTCGAGCCGAGATACCCATTATACACACATATATAAACCCTTTGGCACACACACACACGAGAGTTCCTGTGTGGGGGCTGTGCACGTATATTACATAATATGCCATTAATAAAAGTGTTTAAAGTTCACTTAAGTGCCGCATGGAGCTTTAGACAAACGGAAACCGTATCAACAACAGTTAGTGCACACTAAGGAAACTTAAACTCGCACACAACGCGCTAGAAGGGAGGGGTTTGGGTGGGGAAAAGGCAGAAATTGAGATTGGTTTGCGTTGGGTTCGGTTGGAGTGGAAATTGGGTGGTTGGACAAGTTGAGGGGGCTGCTGCTGCGTGCGCTTACCTAGCACACAGTCTCGGGCACTGGATTCCATGACAGACTAACACTCGGTTGGATTTATATGCGACCAGCATCAGGGTAAACATGAGTTTAGGGGGGGGCACTATAAGTACAGGATAGTTAGATAAAGACAGCTAGCAGCAAGACAAATGAACAAATAGTGCAGCAATAGCTGGGTGTATGTGGATTTAGATGAGGGGCGGGGGGAGCCAGAAACAATGCTGGCCAAAAGAAATGCAGCGTCCCTCATTGAAATGAAAAATCAACGTCGCATAGCTCACAGTTCACATTGTGCCGTCACCAGAATAGCTCTGACTCTGCCTCTGATTCTGATACTGATTCCGAAGCTAAATCCAATTCTGGCTGCTGTCTGCTGGCTGTGCGCAAGGTGTCCCACTGTCCTGGCTCCGCTCGTTCATTTCCGCAGCCCGAGCTATGTTCACAATTGACTTTGTGGGCACAGTTTTGCCCTGCTAGCCAAGTCAATAAGGCACGCACGCAGCAAAAGAGACAGCACGAGATGTTTACCTTGGTGAACAAAAGAGATGGCAAGAAATACCAGCGTCTAATAACCGCAGTTTACTCGATTCACTCCAAGAAGGCATAGAGAAAATGTTGCTAGAATTGTAACACTTTCGAGAAAGCATAAGGCTTAATAAGTGTAGCGATTCTTGGGAGAAGATTTGTAGAGCAAGCTACTTATTTAAGCTTCTTTCTTTTTGGTTTCTTAGGAAAGCTGTAAAATAAACTAAGAAATTTAGTTTAGTCACATTTTATGGCAAACAAATGCCTTGACTTGTTTCTTTTTCTTTTTGGCTTGGGATATATGATGATAGTTCCTATCATTTAAAATTGTACATATAAATTTGTCTATTTGATTTTAGTATCTTTAAGAACCTGGATAATCAGGAGAATAAAATTAGAGTGCGCTATAAAAATAACTTGTTTAAGTAATTTTTATATAAGTCAGCTTTACTTTTCTAAAAAAATATATAAATATATGATCTGTGTTATCAGGCATAATTTAAGTCCATGATTTCTGTAGGCCGATCTTAATATGTCCTCAATACAATTTTCAAACTAAAAGTACTTTTCATTTGAAGGAATTCAAACACACAAAAAACCCAAAATTTCGCAAATTAAGAAAAAAAATCCATTTAATATTATTAATTGCATTTTCACATATTTTATAAGAAATTCCATGCTTAATATTTTTTTTAATCACCTGCAATTTTTAAATTTATAAAGATGAACCCAGATAAATCTATATTTAAATGTCCTATAAAAATGGGCGAACATTTAAATACCAAGAACTCCATTCAACTTAGTTTCTTATTATATTTTTTTAGAAATTTGTATCGCAATAAAATAATTTCATGATTTTTTACATATATATATTATTATTTTATATACTATTTTTCATATACTGCAATTTATATAAAATTTTGTTTAAGTTGCCAAACTAAATGTATATAATTTTCAAACAAGTACTCAAGTGTTAAGACATTTCTTATTGTGAAGAGTAGCTCAAGTTTGCGGCTTGCTTGTAGATAAATGTCTGCTCTGGTTGTCTGTTTGCATTTGTCGTGCTTTCGAATGTTTTGAGTGCCACGCCCATCCATTGATGGGCATTTAATTTGTCATAATTTGTGCGAAAATTGAAAATGGGCGTCGATTTGGAGCTGAAAGGATTTGGTAGGCGTGGTCCGGTGAGTGCATAAATCATGTGGTTAAACATGAAGCGTAATTTGCTGTAAATTAAATAATGCCAACTATTTTGTTTATTGTTCGGCCTGTGTACAGATTTCGGTTGCATACTTTTGTGCGACACTTGGCGAAACATGCAACAGCAACAACAACAACAACAACAACAAAAAACAGCTGCAGCAGCAAGAACAACAGCTGCTGCAACAACTACAGAAACGACTGCAGCAGCCGCCGCACTTGCCACACAATTTATGACTGCATTAATACACACACAACATGACACTCCCACACACACACTCACACACACACGTGCAGCTTGACCATTTTGCTGTGTATTCTTGTTTTGTGGCATATGCCACACAAGTCGCTTTTAGCTGCAATTTTTGTTTTTGTCCTTGTTGTTGCTTCTGTACTCTCAGGCCGGCAGCTGCCGCCTCTTAATTAAATTATGCTTTTAATTAGGCCTTCGTGTTTGCCTCTTCATTTGTTGCAACATTTTTGCGGCAACTAAAATTTTTGCAGCTTGTACTTTGATTGCAGTAATTTAATTAAGAGCTTTCGCCTTTGTTAAATTAATAATGCTGCAACAAGCTTTATACACACACAGAAAATTAACTTTCTACATGAAATCCTTCTGAGAATTAGTGAACTTAAAAGGAATTTATAGAGATTTATAGAAATAAATACAATGCAACATACATATGCGTTATATATGTGCATTTAATTATACTTCAAGCATTATAAAAGAGACAAATTTATGTTTAATATTTGTGAATCACGCTTATTTTAAAGCTATTTTAATTAAAGTTCTTGCGAACTATGCTTTATTAATTGACTTTAGTGTAAAGTTATCAGGGGAGCAAGAAAATGATTATTAAAGAGCCAAAGAAATTCTTTTGAACAAAATCGAATAATGTCGAACTAATTTATTATATGGACAATAAATTAAATGTCATTCATACAAAATCAAAGGTTATCTCAATTATATATGTATATGACTAGCGGGTACACCCAGCCCTTGTCCGTGGTACATATAAAATAAATTTTCATATGAATTTTGACCCAGAATAATGTTGCCTGATTTAGATGCAAAATTGATGTCAAGGCCAAACCATTAATAAAAATCCAAATCCTATGTAAATCGGTTGAGTTTTGACCGAGTTATGGGAATGGGAAATTTCGATCTATGTCCTCCATATAGGATATTTGAGGGTACCATTTTCGCTTGAATTTTGACCAGGAATAATGTTGCCAGATTTAGATGCCAAATTTATTAGGAGGCCAAACTATGAACAAAAAGCCAAACCTAATGAAAATCGGTTGAGTTTTGACCGAGTTATGGTGGTGGGAAATTTCGACCTATATTTATATAGGATATTTGAGGGTACCATTTGCACATGAATTTTGACCAAGAATCATGTTGTCAGATTTTAATGCCAAGTTGATCTAAAGGCAAAACCATAAACAAAAAGCCAAACCAAATGAAAATCGGTTGAGTTTTGACCGAGTTATGGGGGTGGGCAACTTCGATCTATGTCTTTATAGGACATTTGAACCATTCTTACATGAATTTTGACCAAAAAATTATGTTGCCAGATTTGGATACCAAATTGATTAAGATGCCAAACCATGAACAAAAATCCAAACCTAATGAAAATCGGTTGAAATTTGACCGAGTTATGGGGTGGGAAATTTTGACCAATGACCTGTTTATATTCTAATTTTATATCTTGGCATACTCAGAAAGAAACTATTTGAAACTTGAAGATTTTCATTTAATGATAAATCTTATATTTTCAAGATCAGCTCTTTAAATAAATGATATTTAAAACAAAAAATAAATAAATAAATGAATAATACAAAATTGTACATACTTTACCAAGTACCATTATATGGAAATATAATTTTATTTTTATATTTAAAAATTAAATAGTATGCTATTCATTTAAATTAGTTACATTATATAAAGAAAACTTTGTTTTTATGTTTAGGTAATTTTATTGAGAAATGTTTAAATCAATGATTGATCTTATATTTGTGAAGCTTAGCCCTATTGATATTTTTATAAATATATTTGAGCTAAGAAAAATATAATTCTATTTAATTATATTAGGCACATTTTACCATCAACATCTTCAGCTGCACGCTGTACTGCAAAGCTTATAAGCTTATAATTGTCTAAGCTGCAGAAACTCAGTTGATTCCATGGCATAAAAACATGAAGCTTCTGTTTATTCAATTGAAATGTAAACTTGTTCAGCTCTCAAGTCAACACCATTAACGAAAACAAAAACCAAAGCCAGAAAAACTCGTCTAAAATACTTACACATGCATATTTCATAAGAATAAGCCCAAAGAGATTTTAAACTTTTAGATTTCTCTCAGTTTTTTGTGTGATAGTTTTTCATCTTCTTCTTTTTTTTTTTATTGTAAGCTTTTTGTTGCTGTCATATTTGGTTTTCTGCATAATTTGGCATCTGGCATGGCCAAAGCTCTGCTCTATTTCCCATCCATTTGCCCCTGTCAGCCCCCTGTGCACACAGTCGAAAGGACTGAAGCACAAGGACGATGACGATGACGACGACGACGACGACGACGACGCTTATCTCAAATTTTGTGGCTAAACGCATATTCTAACACAAATTTTTGTCATGTTTTTGCCGTTGTTGTTTTTCTTGTTGTTGTTGTTGTGCGAATAATTTAAAAACAGGCACCTTTGACACTTGCAACTGACACTTTGCTATGTGAATGCGGGCTATGCAGGGGCTGCAAAGGCTGCAGGGGTCATCGAATGAGGTGATACCCCGAACGCTTTAATTTAATATGCCGTTGAGCAGACGGAGCAGCAGCAGCAGGAGCAGGAGCAGCAGGACAAAAACCAAATCCCAAAAGTGTACCCAAATCACTTTTGAAACTATCTGGCGCCTTGACGCAGTCCGAGTGCCACACAAACCGGCAGACACTGAGACAGGCGAACAGACAGACAGATAGAGAGAGCAATAGATAGCTAACAAAAAGCAAAAATAAAGGATGGCCTGCTGTTTGAGGGTCTGGCTAAACATTTTTGACCACAGCAAAAGGTTTGCGAAAAAGCAAACGACCCAAACATACATATTTATGAGGTCCTTGTGGATTTCCATTGAGATAAGCGGCCGGCATTTAGGCAACAAGCGATTGCCCAGCGGCGAACCGAACCTTTTTTTTTTGGTCTTGTTTAAAAATTTTGCATTTTTATTGACACAAATTTAATTTAAATGTTTAAACGACGGCCCCTCCTACTCCTTCGCCCCGTAACACTCACACACTTCCGATCGCCTACAGTTTGACAAGCAATGCCAATTGCTAGTTTTGTTTTTGTGGCCGGGCAACAAAGCAATTGCCTTGGCTCAGCACGAGCGTTAACTGCGTGCACCACGCTGCGTATACGTAATGAGCGTTTGCTTTAAGAGACGCGCAGAAAACCAAAAAAAAAAAAAAGTTAAGAAAATTAAAGCCCCAACAAAACACAAAGCAACCGAAAAAAAACTAACGAGCTGACTGACTCTAAGTGGACCAACTCGAGCAAAAACTGACAACAGCATGAAAAATTGTCACTGGCTGAGAGTTAAACCAGCAGCCGGGGCAATCACTGGGGGGGGGAGAGGGGCGAAGTGGAGGAGGCGAGAGAAACAGCTAACCATTGCCATGAGGCATCTTTGGGCATCTTTGGCCATTGCCATTGCTGCAAACACTCGAGAGTTACCGGAAATGTTGCTTAATAAAAACGGATATACCAATTTAGTTTTGTTCAAACAGCTACAAATACACCTACAACAACAACAATAGCAGCAACAATAAGAACAACAACAACAGGCATGGCCAAAGAAGCAATGAGTACCGGAATAAAACGGCAACAGACGACAACAGACGATATGGTTGAGAGTATGGTTAGCCATGGGGTTGCCTAAGGGCCAGAGGAGAAGCGGGGATGGGGGTGTTAGCGACTGCAAAGCTCAAATAAACACAAAAATAATAGAAATTCATTTAAAGTTAAAGCGCAAGTAAAACAAAGCGCACAACACACAAAAATAGCTGCGAAAAAAATGCAATCAAACGGGCAACAAACCCCAAACTTTGAAATACCCTAGAAGTATTTTTCATTTAACTTCCAAAGAAATTTTTAATGCACAAAAAAAAGAAAATGAAAAGTAGACTTTATTTATACAAAAATGCGAAGAGGCAGAGAACCTATCGATAAAATAATAGAAAGATCTTAAGCTAAGTTTTCTCAACTTTACCTTCTACATTCTTCGCAGGAAGAGAATTCTTTTAGCGGAAAAAGCGAAAATTCTGAGCGAAGTTCTGATCAATTGAATCGTATTAATTTCTTAATAATTTTAATTTACAAGAAAAAAAGGATTGTTATCGAATTGTTTCGATGATTCGTAAATTGTTATCGATACAAGTACATATAAAAAAACATACGCCAAATAGAATAGAATATTTAATAGACATTCTTCTAAGAGCTTATTTTTATTTTTTTTTTTGGCTCTCCCAGTCAGTTAGTCCAAAACACCCTGCAAGCACCAAACAAATAGAAGGGTATGCATACAAATAAAACAAAACAAAATAAAATAAAGCAAGGCAGGGCAGTATAAAAAAAAAATAGAAAACTGTGAAAAACAACTCAGCGTTAAAATGCACAGCGCAGTGATCAGGATCAGGAGGACAATGGGCCGGTACGAAGCTGCGGCATGTTGAACATATTTGCAGAGTGGGGAACTGTGGACTTGCCGCAGCAGCAGGCTTACGTGGGATGGATGTAGGGGACCTGGCCCAGGAGTAGGGGGGGCTGTACAGGCCGTGCAGAGTTTGGGTATATGGGGGTACTTGTAGGGTTTACTGTCGCTGAAGTTTAGCACACAGCTCGAGTGGAGCTATTTTTGCTGTTGTTGGTAGTTGTTGTTGCTGCTGCTGCTGTTGTTGTTGTTGTTGTTGCTGTTGATGGCCGCCAGGCCGCAATTTTTGTGTTTTAGGTTTTTAAGCTTTTTAGTTTTTTGTGTTGCAAGTTTCGTTCTTTTTTTGTATTTTTTGTGGCTCGCTTTTTTTTTGTTGTGCGGCCAATGCAGCTCGTTTACGATTGAATGCATTCGGCCCAGGCGAAGCAGAGTGCGACAGAGTTTTAGAGAACGAGAGAGGGCGAGAGGAAGAAGGCGCGAGTGTATTGTAAGCCAGGCCAGTCCACTAGGGGGCTTGTCTAAAACAAATGACCAAAATGACACATGGCCCACCAGCGACGGCACAAATATTTAGGCCAAAAGCCGAATTCCCCCCTCTAAATGCACATGGCAACAGAAAAAAAAATGAAATCGCATTGGAGCAAACGAAGCGAAACAACGCAATTCAGGCCATATATAACTCAGTAGGCTCATAATTAGACTACACGGCTTCTACCAATTTCCCCACGCCTCAGTTCTGCTCGGCATTCAACCAAATAGATTTGTCAATTTTTGAAAAGGGTTTAACGCGCAAAATCGTGCGTAAAATGGCTCAGAAATGTTTCTTTTTCAAAAAAGGGTTGTGTTGGGGCCAAGCTTGCTTGTGTTTGGAGACACAACTACGCACAGCAGGAAGTGCCCAAGTAGAAGCCAAACTGAACTGAGCTGAATTGAATCGAGCTGAGCCGAGCCGAGCCGCAGCAAGCGGAGCGGAGCGGAGCTAAACTAATGGCTGGGAACAAAATGTTGTTTCAAGCTGTGTGCACGAGCGAGCTCAATGATATTTTTCCTTGTTGTTTTGCCTGGCGTTTGCGTGTGTGTGCTTCTTTTTTTGTATTTCTACATTTTTTTTTTCTTGGCAAAAACCGTTCCGGCAAAAGCTGTCATAAAAATTCGCCATAGGAAACAGCCGCCAAAACATACGCAATATTTTTTTGCTTTTTTCAAAATGAGCACAACAACACGAAACGTGCGGAACCAGCTGGGCATAGAGCAGCGTTTGTTAGGCCCGCCTTCAAAGGAGTACAAGATAAATAATAGCCGCCACTGATGAGAACAGGCAGCACCATTTGGCTATTGGATTGTGGGCCGGGAAAGGCAGCAGCTCGCAGAATTGGCTGTGTTTTTCGTTGTTCTGTGGGGGAGAATGCAGAAACAAAAGCAAAGCTAATACAATTGAGAGCTCACATGATTGAGAGCTTTAGCATAGCCTGAGGTTGTTCTGAAAGTATTACTCAACACGTTGAGATAAGAGGGGACACCCGGAGTTCATGCAATGCACGAAATGATAGATAGGCAGTGCGAATCAATTAGAAAAGTATTATGTCAGGAGGCAAGCAGTTGCAGGGGATAGATGGGAAGAAAGATGGGCAGATGAAGCTAAATAAAAATAGATATTGTATTTAGAAAGAGATTCGATTTTTTTGTGTAATTTAAATTAAAGTTAATAAAATTCTGACAAGAACTAATCAGCCAAAGTTTTTATAATTGTGTAAGAAAGATTTACAAATATTCATTTCTTTGATTAATTTTTCAGTTAATAGTACGTTAATGAGTCCACACCATAAATTACGTAAATAACTAATTATATCCACATGTTATCAATGTTAGAGATGTGACCCAAGCCCATGACTTAGCAGTCAGCTTTTGTTTGATAGTGCTATATTTTTGTAGCAATCAGCTATGTATAACAGAATTTCCTTAACATAAGCTCAGTCGCTGTTAAGTATCAGAACATTCTTTATCTGTAATGTTTAAGAAAATCAGGATATTTTCAATTAAGATAGTTTAGAATAACTTTTTTTAGCACACTTGGATCGAAACCTTTTGTCTAAATTCCTGATGAAAGAAATGGGGAAATTCTGTGTATGCCCATGTCATTCAGCACAAGCCAAATAATATATGTAGGATTGTTTAAGGAAAATAAAAGACTGCTTTCTGAAACGCACAAAAGCCGACGTTAGCTTTTGCGTTAGTTATTTTGTTTTATTATATTCATGGCCATACCCAAGAACTTGAGCCGATAAAATCTGCAATTCTCGTCCCCTAAAACGCCGCCAATCGCTGATTAAGCAAATTATCCAGTCCTTGGGCTATACAATGGAGCGTATGCCACTGTGAATATGTTTTTGTATGTAGCCCTATTCTGCCTTCAGTCAAGGACCTATACAATCCGCTCAATCAGGCCAAGACAAACAATCAGGATTCGCATCCCTGGAGCAAACATCAGATTGCAAACACAGCAACGAGCCGCGAGTGGCAACAGAGAGGCCTGCACTAAGCCGCCGAAACAGTCCAAACTACTTAAGAGCTGCTGCCAACAGCGACTGGAACCCTAAACTAACCCCTGCATCGCGTTCCCTGCCCCCTGCCACAACCCTGTATCCCTTTGTCCACCTTTTGCTGATTAAGGTGCGACTGCCAGCATTAGGCATACCGGGCGTATGAGCGACGGCAACGTTGTTAACGGCGTTCAACTGTGACAAATGCGTTTGCCGGCTTATACACCACACACACACACACACACCCGCAGCACACACACACACATAACTTGGAATCTCATAACATATGTTTCTGTGCATGTTGGCAGCTTAGAAATATTATTTATGAACCAGGCAACGCACACAGACAATAAATGCCTTCCCCTAGCCCTGCCTTCGCCCATCTACCCTCACCCCCTCGCTTATTGTATGTACCTCCCATTTCTTTCTGACACTTGTAATTTTTGCTGAGGTTTTTGCACGTTTAGTAAATAAATCACGCGTTTCTTTTACCCCGCCTGCCAGAAGTTTCCCTCCCTTTCTTCCACCCACTTCACCTTCAGCTATTGCTGCCACAAAATGCTGTGTGCCATTTTTTATATAAATAATTTGCTTTTGGGCAGCGGCTGGCCAAAGTTGGTCAGCTTTGTTGTTGTTGTCAGCTATACACTGAGCAAAAGAATCCTATTGTTCATTTGAACTGCACTCATTTTAGCTTAAACAGAAATTATCACAATTTGGTCTTTCGTTGGCCTTTAAATACATTATAAATAAATTATTGATCTTAGTAAAAGCTTTAATTATATGAGAATTATAAGCAAACCTCGAGCAGAATTTGTTAAGATTTGTAAACCTTTACCTTTAAACTTAAACCTTAAATATCAATAGTTTGCTTAAATACATATTTTTTATATACAATATAATTTACATATTTTAACTTAGTATTTTATATAGATTTTTTTTTATTTATTTTTAATCTTCTTTAAATATTTATTAAGCCGTTCCCCGAGCCAGCTAATTAAATATTTATCAATAACATATATATATATAATATGAACATATTTCTCTTTTAATTTATGAATTATATGAAATTATTAAAATAAATATTTATTTTTTTTTAAATATATTATTAATTTTCATTGTATTATCTATTAATGCTTTGCAGCTTTTGATGAGACTTCGAGTAATATCGATAAAATATGTATCGATAAATATAAAGGTAAGCATTTTAAACTATCAACATATTCAGACAAAGTAATATAATATATTTTATATTTTTTATAAAGTATAATATAAATTAAGAACCTTTAAATATTTTTTGTAAATACTTAAAATGTTATATTTATATATATCTTCTTTTGTCTTCGGTCTTCATGTGGCTGCCTTGCCTAAGCCTCGTACTCAGTGTGCTGAGTCTAATGAATTTTTGTTTGTGTACACGTGCATGAAACTATACACTGATATACTCACACACACACGCACACACACACACAGCACATAGCACACAGAGACGCATGCACGCGCACTCACGCACACACAATCTGACCTGAGCGAGTGACCACCGTGTGTGGCGTCTCTGATGATTTATTATGTGTTGCCTATTAACGTCTGCCTCGTGATGTGAGTGTGTGGGTGTATGTGTGTGTGTCTGTACGTGTGTGTGTGTGTTTGTGTATAGCAGGGTTTGTAGCCTACCCTCGGGGGCAGTTATATTTGATACCATAAATAAGCGCAAATCTATAAACTAAACAAAACTAAATACATGTGTTATTTATACATACAACATGGCCCCGGTTGCCTGCTAAAAGCGACATTTAACATGACTTTGGTCATGTTGCAAGCTGTTGTTGCTGTTGCTGTTGTTGTTGTTGCTGTTGTTGTCGGCAAAGCTAATGAGCACGAAGTTGTCAATGTGTCAATTTAATTAGACAAGAAACGCAACCTACGAATGACACCGAATTGAATTATTAGACAACATTTGCAGCGCAGTCCTCAACGGAGTTTCACTTGAGTCGTGTTTGTGTTGCCAGCTACAACATGTTGTTGTTGTTGTTGTTTTGGGTGTTAAATTATTGCTGCTGTTGTCGTTGTTGTGGTCGTTTTTGTTGTTGTTATTGTCGCTGTTAACATTGCAACATTTGCGCCAGATGATTTGTTGACTTGCCCAGAGGAGAGGCCGACACCGAGGCCGATTCCCCAAAAATCAAAGCAAGAAATCTTTCAGCAACCGCATTGCGCATACGACGCGTGTGCCCTGGCGCGTGGGGCCAGAGGGCAGCAGAGCGGCGAGGGATACAGGGGTTATGCACCTAAAACTAAAGCAAAGCAAAGCAAAGCAAATCAAATCATTTATGCTGCCGGCGGCCCATCAATAAAGCCCATTTGACAGCCACGGCTAAGAAGCATTGGCCAAACAATTAACGGTGCTTTAATGATTTATGTGCGTGTGCGTGTGTGTGTGTGTGTGTGTATAGAACGTGTGTGTTTCGTATGCTGTGTGTGCGCTGTGGGTGCCCCTTCCTATTGTGGGTGAGTTAATTATGCCTCAGCGGAACTGAATGATGAGCTGCCTGAGAGGTTTATGCCGTTGCAGAAGCGGACCAATAGATTTTCGGGGCTTAAAATTGGGGATTAGTTGTGAATGTAATTGCCGAACTACCATTGATTTTCAATACTGAGAGGGCCTTTATGATAAGGTATACTATACGGTTCTTAACTTTTTTTAATACCGAATCGCGTTCACATATCTTGAGTGTGATGGTCATTTGTATAGTCAAAACTTTGCTAAACTTTAGAAAATTTTCTTAGTACACAACGAAGAAGCAGATTTGGATTACATTAATAATAATAAAATAATAAAATAATATATTCATAAGATATTTGCTTGTTACAAAATATATGGAGAAGATCAATTAAGCTATTTATTTTTATTTATTTATAAGATTTAATTTTAAATTTATAATGTTATTACTTGAGCTCTCCGAACTCTCTTATAAATAAATATGCGAAGAAATTCTTGTGTCAATATTAGGAATATATTAAATATAAAAAGTGTCAGCTAAGTTATCTTTCTTCAGCTAGTTAGTCTAGTTAGTTAGTTGAAGCTACATCATTGTGTTGTAAACATTACTTAGGATTTCAGGTTCATTATTAAAGAGAGATAGCGAGCGACAGAGAGGGAGTGAGAATGAGAGAGCGATGAAGAGGGTCATCATAGAAAACTTAAAGCACACTCTGAAACTCTTGTTTTTACTAACATTGTCAGAGTAATTCTCTATTTCTCTCTCTCTCTCTCTCTCTGTCTCTCTCACTCTCTCTCTCTCTCTGTCTCTCTCTCTTTCTCACTGTAACAATTTCAGAGTAAGCTCTATCTAAATTTTTCTCTATCTTTCTCACTTTCTGCTTGTCTCTCCCTCTCTCTCACTTTCTCTCACTCTTTGGCTTAATGTAGCGCTATTCTCAAGCACTCTTTGGCGGCACTTTCTCGCACTGTTTCTGCGGTATTCTCCTGTTGGCTCTACAGCTACAGTTGCATCTCTCTCTCTATCTCTCTAGTGGCCCATTCAGTGCGCTTGCTTTAATATGCTAATTTGATGGCTTTAGCTATAAAAATGCGAGCCGGCAACATTTTCATTTTCAAATTTCACTTGGTAAAATTTTAACTACTTTCGGAGCCAACTTTCTGCATGGCACTCGACGGGCTGCCCGCTCGCACCCTCTCGCTCTCACTCTCAAGCTCTCTCTCTCTCTCTCTCTCTTACTTCGCTTTCTTGTCTTTTGGCCTGCAGCATTTGAGACTCCTTGCAGCCAACCCGTTTCGGGCATTGTTTGTCTATTTACACGGGCTCATTAACATTTGAAATGACTTTTTGCTTTTGCTAGCCATTAACATTTTCTCGTGCGTTGAGTTATTTTAATGTTTCGGCTCGGCAAATATACAGGCCCCTACCCACCGCCCCCTAACGCCCGTAGCCTCCCCCTTCCTGCTTCATCATTTGTTTTAATTTCTTTGCGTTTGGCATTAAATAAAATTTGCAAAAATAATTTTAGCTAACCAAAAAAAGAAGCTTTTTAAACATTTACACAGCTTCGAAATAATTTTTTTTTACTCTTATTTATAATCAGTTATGAGTGCGTGCGAGCGAGAGAGAAGATGTGAGTGCGATGGACTCTGCCTCTGCCTGGCACTCATTTATGTTAATTTGCGTAATTATGCGCTTCATAAAATCACTTGGCAAATGCAAGCGGCTCCAAAAGTTGAAGTTTCCACTTGCCGACATTTGTTGCTCTCCTTGTTGTTCTTGTTGTTGTTTCTGCTCTCGAGTTGTTGTTTTTGTTGTTGTAACAATTAACAACAGCAGGTTGAGTGGAGAAACAGTAGGCAAAACGCAATACAAATAACACATAAAATATTGAAAAAGTTTTCCCCACAAGACAGAGCGAGTGGGGTAGAGAAGAAGAGAGCGCTAGCGAGCTAAACATGAAATGAAAATTATGAAAATTTATAAATGAATCGTGCCTGAAGTCTGTTAGCTATCCGGAACCTACAGCAGAAAACCCAAGTTACTTCAGTTGTTGCCTTTTCATTTAATGTTGCCAGCTTTGTTTTGATACCCTGCCTAAGAAGGTTGCCTAAGCAGTGTCTCATAAAGCGGTGGAAATGAGTTAAAGAAAAAGAAGAAAATGAATAGAAATTTCACAATTAATATAATTGCCTTGAGACCAATGAAAATTTGCCAATAAATATTCCACTTCATGCTAGTTTTAAAGAAACAAAAATGAAAGAATAAATATTTTACATATAAAATAAAATATATTTTTTTAAATATAAACAAAAATATATGTATATTCACAATTTAAATGAATGCCTCGCCCTCGAACTCAAGTTTTGTCTCAATTTTTAAAATTTTTTTTCATTTTTATTTCCCTAAAACTAGCAGGAAGTTGAATATGTTTTGGCAAACATAAGAGACTTGCATATTTTAAGCCAGAATGTTTTCTTAATCAAAACATTTTTTACATGGCTTACGGCTTGGTTCAAGTTTCAGCTTGGCGCAAAAAGAACCCTAGCCTCAAAACACGCTTCCAGTATATATCCCTTAAATTGAATTACAGACACAGTTTTAAAGCTTGGCAAGCGTTCATAAAAGTTTCAATAATAATCACGCCAAAGCTGCATAAGAAGGTGTGTGCAGGGTAACCAGCAGTCGTGTGCACTCTCCTGAATTCCCTTTCATTTTTTTTGTTGCCATTTTTGCTTCCCATGCACGCTGAAAGTTCTTGTAATTGGTTTGTTCGCTTTCGAGTGAAGTTTTGCGAATGAGGTTTACAGCTTCACGCCTGCTCACAGCCAGAATTCGTGTATGCTTCATTTGCGCGTTGAATAATTGAACATGGTTTCACATACATGCCCTAAATAAAGCGGGAGAGTGTGTGAAAGAGAGAGGTAGGGAGATAGAGGGCGAGCGAGGTGAGTGTTGGGAATTAGCTGCCTTGTCTGGCTTCATTATTTATGACATTTCCCGAGCAATGACTGCCAAACTGTGCTCACGGCATAAATTATGCTAAAATGTTGAATTGTTGTTACAACGCTTGCTGTAATTTTCAATGCAACTAATGAGCATCCAGTGCTGGCAGACGAACTAGCCTTATTGTATTTCAAAATGGCCCGGCTAATCGCTTTTGTAATAAACACCTGCCAACCGAACATTTTGGTTGAATAAAATGACATGTCGAACGTTCGATTATTGTATAACAACTACATCGATATCCCATCGATATGGCCCATCTACTATTAATAAACGGATTTTCGGTGTATTTCATATGCATATTTTATTAGCCTCGCCGGTAAAATGTGCGACACGTCACGGGGTTTGTTGAATATTTGAGCGAATGCTTTTATTTGTTGAATGGCATTAAAGTTGCCAATGCTCAAATTCGTATTGAAACAAATGTTTAAGTGCTAATGCGCTTTAGATATATGAGCTGTGCTAATAATGCATAAATATTAATTATATATTGCATATAAAAACGAATACTATTTTGAATAATCAAATTTTTTTTTTTTAATTTTGGCATACTTTCAATTTTAAACGATTATTAGATAAACGCATACATATCAAAATGACCAGAAATTATTTTTATATTAAGAAACAGCGGAAAAATGAACAAAAAGAATATTTTTATAATTTATTCGCTTTCCCACGTTGGACGCCAAAGCGGGCAAGCTTTAATACCTTGCAAAGATCGCAATAAAATGCTTATGTTGGAGGCATTAACCCTTTCCGACTGCAATTACTAGAAAACAGGGTATATTTAAATAAATAAATACGATTAAATGCGACTATGTGGGAGTTGAAACTAGCTCGCCAAATATTTCGCGGCCAACCAGCTAAATAAGTTACTGACATCGAAAAGAAAATTCAATTTTACTATCCAACAATCTAGCATTGGTCTATCGAGTACCAGAGCCCATGCCACCCCCCCGACCCGCCCCGCCCACAGTCAATTGAACTGAACTTGTCGGGCCAGGCACATTTTGCCATTGAAATGCAAATGAAATTGAATTGTTAATTTCGAATAGAAAATCCTTGTGGGCCATTCATACAATATTGAATGTGTTCGCAATAAATGTAATGACTGGCACAGTTTTTCTCGATTTTCCTACTCACACAAACACACTGAGTCGACGCTCTGCCCGCGTCCCATTCTCAACTGGCGGCAAAATTGGCACGCAAACAAATTTTGTAGGAAACGTGGCCCGTTATTTTTGGCATGACAGTGCGCGAGAGTGCAAAGAAAATGCCATTTTATATGGACTTTATACGCCATATATATATATATATATATGTATATGCCCTTCTCTATATGCGTACATATATAAAGCATATGACATTTCCGCTTCCGTTACACCCATTGAAAACACGAGCAACGACAACTTTTGTGCGTAAACATTGCCAAAAAACAAGAAAAAAACCGAGTAACAGGAACATTTCGAAATAAAAGCCAACTTTGATTATTTATAAAAAATAAACGTTTTTTAAACGCGACTTTTCATAAGAATAATCGTATTTATACAAATTTTTTTAAAAAATATTTACAAAATATATTTTCATTTCCATTATTAACGCTTTTTGTTAGCTGAATGCATGAAAAAACTGTGAAATATGTGAGCGTAATAAAATAGTTTAATGTAAATAGCCTATATTTATGCAATTCCAGTCAGTTCTTCTCGATTGAAATCTAGTTAACTTCTTAAAGCCAAATAACCGCTTGAAGCATAACTATTTCAACCCGCTTCACACACACACACACGTACTATAGATAGCCGAAAAACTAAACGTTCCACATTCTCGAAATACGTTGACAAAGGTCGAGACCTCGTTTACCTGCCAAAAGGTTGGCAGTCCGTGCAAAGGGTGTGATTATGCCGCTGACACATGACACCTCCAACTCACAAGTAAACCTGTTCCTGTGTGTGTGTATGTGTTTGAGTGTGTGCGGTCAAACTGTTGCCCCAAAAAAGTAACAGAAATATTGTAACATATTTTCCAGCGTCGCCCAACCAATTTTTTGATACACTACATCTGGGTACCTACATTTTGTAATGGAATGTGTGAAATACTTTGAAGATAACTATTAAGTTTGTCTAGAATCTGGATATCCATAGAAAGAATAAATATGGCATTTATATTTATATATCAAATATTTACTTATTACAAATTTATTTAATTTATTAAAATGTAAAATATATTTATCCGTTTTGAGTCAATCAGAATTAATATATATGTTATGTCTTTGTTGTTCTTTGGATATCTTGATCAAACTTATCAAGCTCATCAAAATTTCAAATGAAACATAATTTTGTGACTCTAAGCAAAATATAGCAGAATCACATTTATATTTTATTTCCATTTGTATAAACAGTCAATAATAAAGATATTTATTTATCTTTTTAAATAAATCTCAAGTAAATTCAAAGATAACATAGCATTCTCTACAAATATTTTGATATGCACATTATTACTATAAAGCCTCCTTATATATCAATTAGAATAGTTCCAAACAAATCAACTGTCATATTATAGAATATTAAAGTGCTATAGGAAGTTAGTTGTGAATATGTTACAAATAAATAAATTGAAATGTATTTAAATTCTTACTACGATTAGCTCATTATATCATACTTTACTGCACAGGGCATTTAATATTCGGCTAGCTGCGTTTGCGTTGTTCTTACATGTTGTTGCCATTGGTGTTCTGTACCCTTTTAGCACATGTCAAAGCATTTTGAACTGGTTGCCATTTCGCAACACCCTTTTCACCTTTCTATGACTTCCAGTGCCCCTTTCAGATGTAGCTCTCATATAGCTCCTGTTGTTGCTGTTGTTGTTGTTGTTGTTGCCTCTCTGTTTGTGTATTTTGTTTGTTGCTGCCGCTTTCAAAATGCCATTTAGAAAATTCAATAGCGCTTTGATTTTGTTTCGTTTATTTTCACAAAGTGTTTTCGCTCTGCCCTCCCCCAACCCAACCTCCCCCAGCTAGCCCGCTGCATAGCTCTTGGCCTGGTCATCAGCAGCGACTCGGCTCTAAATCGATTTCGCGTCGTTTGTTGATTTTTCGCTGCGTTTTGTTTAGCATGAAAATCAAACTGTTAATTTACGCTTTTGTCTGCATCGATTTAGTACGGTTCAATACACATAGGTTTAGCTTAAGAGGGGCTCAAATAGGGAAGGACTCTAAAAAGCATTCGCTGCCACGCACCACGTGGTCAACAAATTCTCACAAAAAGCACTTTGGCATTTTGTTTGTTTATTTGTTGTGTTGGTTTTGTTTGTTAACTTGTTTTTCGGTTAACTGAGCGCCTTTGTTTTTTCTGGCGGCAAATTAATGTTTGTCTAAGGGATTTAATAAGTAAATGATTTTACATTTTCCAAAGGCGAAGGCAACACTTTCGTTTTTTTTCCACTCAACGGATTCTTCGTGACTGGAACTTAAACATCATGAAATCATCAATCAACATCAATTCAAATCCAAGTCAAAAGATGAACAGCCGATAGACAATTGAGAAGGAAATTGAAAGCTCCAGTGCACTCCAAGGGAATACACTTGCAGTGTGTGTGAGTGTGTGTGTGTGTGTGTGTATATGAGTAGGTGTGCGTGGGTATACATAGTTTATTAATATTGAATGATGGGCTTTTTCAACATCAAGTAGAAGTATCTTCGAAGAAAAGCGCTTTAAGCAACAGTTTGTATAGGCAAATGCATAGGGATCCGAGAAATGGAGAGATACAGACAGAGAGAGAGAAAGAGAGAGAGCGCGAGAGGGGGACAACGAGAAAGAGAGAGATCCATAAAGGTTATTGATCAGTCATATCAATCGCACATATTTTGAATGACTCTTATTAATGACTCTTCAATCCCCGGCAAATTTGTCTACAGGCTTTTCTAGATTTCCCAAAATCCCATATGTCTATATAAAGATTAATATTTTATACTTTATTTAATAGCAGATACTCGCTTACACTCTAGAAATTCTCATTGACAACTTTCGCTCTAATTTGAAATCAAATTTGTTGTATTTAGGTGCAGTTTCTACAGCAAAAGTTTTGGTTTTTTCAAGTCGAAAAATGTTGCACACATTCCTTTAAGTACTGATTAATAGCTGAAAATTCAGCACAGAAACCAGTGCACCCAAAGGAAATCACGCAGGCTACAAGTTCCAGCTAACGACATAGTAAGAATCAAGGAAAGAGAGACTGAGAGGGAAACTGAGGGAAAGAGAGAGAAAGAGAGAGAGAGGGAGGGAGAGGCAGCTAACTGTTTTGCCATCAATTTTGAGGCATTTGTTTGCTTTTTTATTTGCTGCCTAGCTAAAAATTAACTTCACGCCAACTATTAAAAAGTCTTATTAGATTGCTTTTATGCCAAAGTTTTTGTTGGCTGTTGCCGTTGGCAATACTCCTCATACTCTACACGTCTCTAGCAGTCTCCATTCCCCCTCACCACCACTGATTTGCCCTGGCATCTACCACAGACATCACACGACGCTAGTTACTTTACTTTTAATTACTTTTGTGAAAATTCATTTATCACTTTTATCCCAGCTCAAACTCCAGCTCAAAGCGTGGCGACCGACTGACTGGTGGCCCCCCGCCATAAGATCTATGCGAAGGGCCATTTTACACTGGCAAACTTTTCACACACACACACAAACATGCACTCGCACACACACACACACAGACACACAGGAAGCATGAACGAGGAGTCGGGGGTATAAAATTGAACGCCCTTTGGCCAGTCATCGGCCAGTTTGGCAGCTGAAAAAGTCAAGTGGAAATTCAATGATGCCATTAATTGGCCAAAGTTTTCACTTATGCTCTGATTTTTAGTCCAAACATACACACACACACACACACACACACTCTCAGACATGCACATATGCGTCCTTCTTCTTCTGGCCATGTAGCCAAAGCCGGCCTTGGCTATCAGCAGTAACTGTGCCAGGAAGTACAAATGTAGCTGCCTGCTAAATTTACGGTTTCCCAGCTGCAACTTTTGGGCCAACTGTGCAGCCAAATTGCATGAAATCAGTTTAGCCCGAACACGCCTACAACACACACGACGCCTTGCGCCCAGCTGGTTAGCCATTTATCTTGCCATTGCAACTAGCGCGGCGCCCTAAACGTTTCCTGCATGTAGTTCTCCCTGCCACATGCCACAGCATATTACTTGCCCCTATGCCCCCACTCGAGACAGGAGATATTATGTCTGGCCTGGCTTGACAGACAGATGAATATGGCTCACAAAAAAATTTGTCTACCCATTTCTGAAAGAGATTTTTAGTCTAATACTATTTGACCATTAATCGGTATTAAGGAAAAGTCTTAAGCAAAATTTGAATCGATTTTAAATTTAAGTAAAATTCAAAATATTGAAATTTTACAATTATTAGAAAAAATTTAATTTAGTCAGGGCTTATCCTTATTTTTCTACAGTAATGTATACTTTTTTAAAAGGAGGAGCTTCTAGTTTTTGAAACAGAAAGTTTTTGAAATTAAACAATTTTTGATTTTCTAAAAAAAAGTTTTTTATTTTAAAATACCAAAATTCCAATCTCTTTGCCCAGATAAGCGACTTCTTTAACTTTGCTATAGCTCAAACTAGACATAATTACGTATATCAAAGATATATATCTGAACTCGTAAATGAAAAAAAATCGGAAGGTAAATGTATAGCAGAAGAGGACTTTCAACGTATTTAAAAATAACTAGATTTCTTTCCAAAATATTGATATATTAAAATATAATCTCTATATATAAAACTGTTTGTCCTGACTGACTGACTGACTGACTGACTGACTGACTGACTGATTGGTGATCAACGCACAGCCCAAACCGTAAGAGCTAGGAAGCTGAAGTTTTCACTGTAGTTACCTTATGTGATGTAGTTGCACGTTAAGACGGGGTTTCGGGAAATTCCACCCGCAAGTGTGGAAAAATCGCGAAAAACGTTTGTATGTAACTTTTTTGTTTACCATCCGATCTGCCTCAAATTTATTTTCAAAGGTCTTTGTTCAAATTCATTTGAGGGGTGTTTCGCACTTTTTGGAAAATCCATCCCTCCTTGGTGGAAATGGGGGTCAAAAATTTGGTGTGTGACGTTTCGCCCTGAAATTTATTTCCAAGTATCTATATGAAAATTCATTTGAGACGTGTTTTTCACTTTCTTTCGCAGAATTCAAACATCTTCGGGGGGAATGCGATTCATAGATTTTTTGGGCGAAGTTTTAAGTTGTGTCCGATTTGCTTCAAACTTATTTTCAATGCTGTACATAAAAACTTAATAAATACGTATTTCAGCGATTTGGGAAATTCCACTCGCAACAGTGGTTAATTGGCGGAAAACGTTTGTATGAAAGTTTTTTGTTAACGATCCGATCGGCCTCAAACTTATTTTCAAAGATCTTTGTTCAAATTCATTTGAGGGGTGTTTCACACTTTTCGAAAAATCCGTTCCTCCTTGGTGGAAATGGAGGTCAAAGATTTGGTGGGTGACGTTTCGCGCTCAAATTCGTTTCCAAAGATCTATAAGAAAAATCATTTGAGACGTGTTTCACACTTTTCGAAGAAATCAAACATTTTCGGGTGGAATGCGACTCAAAGATTTTTTGTGCGAAGTTTTAAATTGTGTCCGATTTGCATCAAAGTTATTTTCAAAGCTCTACATAAGAATGTAATGAATACGTGTGTTCAGCGATTTGGGAAATTCCTCTCGCAACAGTGGTAAATTGGCGGAAAACGTTTGTATGAAAGTTATTTGTTTACCGTCCGATCAGTTTCAAAATCATTTCAAATTTGTTTGAGAACATTGATTTTATAACATACGTGCCACGGGCAAGGCCGGGTTATACCCGCTAGTATAATATAATATAATATACTGAAAAAAAAATTTTATTTTAAACTGTTTGAAAAGTTTTCCTCCCGTATATATTGACCTAACATATTTATATATTTAAAATTGCATAAATATTTTTCAAATATTAGGTTGGATTATATTCGCTATTAAAATTGTCTAAATATATTTTGTGATTAAAATGTCGATTCGAATGCATTTGAATCGAATCTAGGAAGGGGAAACTATGCAGTTCATGTGACATCCAATTTGCATAGGCTGGCTTTTAAGGCACCAATCACTTTTCTGACGCCTGACGTCAATCGAAGTTACTATTTGCAATTCGTAGTTGGAGCGTTTGAGGGCCTGGGGGAATGGGGAATGGATACAGTTATTATCCGTGTGCGCATTCCGGTTGCATGACAAATGGGCGCGTCATTAGGCGTTGACATGCCATAAACAAACATTTTAGCGTGGAACGGATGAGGAAATGGTATCAAAAAAAAGAAACCACTCATAAAGCTGAGACAAAACTTTGCGCAGATTGATGACAGCGGGCAAACGGTCAGGAGCCAGTACGAATGTCAATCGATGGCCACGCTTCACTGTAACGAGTGGGCGACGGCGGCGACGACGGTGACGGCAATCCAAAAACTCAGTTCGCCAAAACTTTTGCCTGATGTCGCAAACTTGCAACTATTTTTGCGCAGCTTGGCCCAAAGTTAGGACCAAGGATGCAAGGACCCAAGGACGCCGGACTAAGGACTGCGGAAGACACCCGGCGGGCATCTCTCACTCACTAATAGTCAAAAGTTTAAATTGTTACGGAGCGCGGCCATATGAAAAGTCAACGCGGCTGTCGCTGCTGCAGTTGCTCCTCCGCTGCTGCTGCAGTCACTTGTGCAGGCGAAATGAGAGACAACAAAAACAACAAACAAATATTAAAACAAAAAAATGGGACAAAAATTGTCTGAGAGTCGTTTATCTTCGAGCCCATAATAACAGTTTGGGAAAAGAGCTGGGCAGCTGTGACAGCTGACAGAGGAGAAGGTACTTCAAGTGAGATGCACTCTGTGTGTGGGTGTAGGTGGGTGTGGGTGTACGTAGGTTTCTGCGCCCTTTTGTGTGTGGATGTGGCTGGGTGTGAACTCAAAGGGATATTTTCCTGGGTCACCGTTTGAGAGGCACTGCTGATTGAAATATGCACAGGAATCACTTATGTGAAATATTAGAATTGAAAAATTAATAATTAATAACTAGATTATGGTTTGATTTAAAGAAAGCACGAATTAAAAATAAATAAATTATATTTAAATAGTTGTGCATTATAATATATTTTCTGTATATTTATATAAAACATGTCTTAGATTTGTCTATACATATATAGTTTAAAGGTAGCTGCTGTTTATGTGCTTGGTCTTTTGCAAAGTAGTTTGACATTCACTGCAATCCGTTAGGTTATCTGTTCTACAGTTTGAAGGAAACTGTGGATTCGATGCAAAGGTCTCAACTGAACAGTTTGTAAACTCAATATATTTTCAAAAAATTTTTGCACTTAACATAGATATTCTACCGTGTAGCATATAAATTTATTAAACATATTTAAAATATTTAGGCAATCAGCACCGTTTGGCACTAATTAAAGTTTTCATTAAACTGTTTTCAAAACTATAAAATATTTTTTACAATTATTCCACTTTTTCTTTGTACAAAAGAAATATATAAAATACTGTTTGTTTTTATAATTAGAACAGATTTTCAGTTACTGAGCCATTTTTAATATATAGTATATATTAAAGTATATATTTTAGTTTTTTTCCTAGTTTTTTTACCTTAGTTATTTTAAATTTAACAAAAATAGTTAAAAAAAAAACATTTTTCAAATCTATGCTTAAATTAATATACAAGATATCTCTGTTAGTATATGGTTTTATCTTAGTTTCCTGATATTTTATTCTAAAATTTAAAAACCAGATCAGAGCAACAGTTTTCAAATCTATCAAGCTACTCATTAATGTGACCTAGCCATACATGTGGTTGGCTTAAATATATTTAACAGCCTGACATTAAATTTCATGAAGCTATTTATATGGTTTCAAAATAGAGTTTTTTTTTTTTTTTGCCTTTAGCACTCTAGCAGTTATCTGTGTAGCTCTCAAAGTAGTTTAAATATAAACTTATCTTAGCATAATT
The DNA here is from genome assembly GCF_035044405.1 of Drosophila montana. Lineage (NCBI taxonomy): Eukaryota > Metazoa > Arthropoda > Insecta > Diptera > Drosophilidae > Drosophila > Drosophila montana. Next base: position 199,386 of record NW_026997875.1, read on the forward strand.
TGACAATAACTTTTATACAACTATTTATAATGCTCTCAGGCCAGCGTAACTTTAAATTAATCGAAGCATAAATTAAGCAATAATACCAAAATTTTAATCTTCGCTTTTTATGTTCAAACTAGCCAGCGTCATTAACCTGCTCCATAACCATGCGCCGAGAGCAGTGCTTGGCCAAAATAAAACCATCTAACTCCAGTTTAAACAGCACTTCCGGCTAATAAGTGCGCAGTTTGAAAGCCACTGGCGACTCCGTGCATATGGCCTATAAAGTTTTTTATTGTGTTTGCTTTGATTACGAGCCACATTTCGCACGCTTAGTCCACAGTTTGATGGTCACTGCAATGGGGGCCATTTCAGTCGTTTATGGGTTTGACATGCATTTTGATTACCTTGGCTCTCATAAATAACATGCAACACTTCAAAAAGGTAACGGCCAAATCAGACACAGCACCAGCTGCATCAACCGGCTTCTTACTGCCTCTCCTACCTACCCCTTCCCCTCTCTGCCTCCCAACAAACAATCCCCTCTGCACCGGTGGCCTTGTCATAAATTATACGACAAATGCGCTTGTCTTGGGGGCGGGGCCATTTCCGAATTGCAGCTGCCTGCTGCAATCATTGCCAATGTTGCATTGTCGTGTTGCATACTTTTCGGCGCCGGTGCACCAGCTCGTTGCATGGTTGTATGGCTGCGGGCCAGCCTGCCTTCTAGACTAGTATGCAGCTAATATTATTTTATTGCTTGCGACTTAAGAAGCCGCAAAATTTATGCGACAAAAACATGGAGAGCGAGGAGCCATAATAATAAAAGGCAGCCAGCAGGTTGCCGTTTGCCATTTGTGCAGTTGCCTTTTTTGTTGCAGTGCCATTGTTGTTAAACACCCTGTAAACCTAACTGTAGGGTGGATTACAGTGTTCAGTCAGATGTTGAGTGAAAAGTTCATTTATTTAACTTGTACTTTTTTATTAACTACAAATTTTACTTAGAATTGATTTCATCTTTGCCTTTAACTTTAAAGGAACAGTAATTTACTTTAACTCTTACAAAATTAAGGATAGTTTCTTACGGCTAAGCAAAAGGGCTGAGATCTGGGGTATTTCAATATTACTTAGAAGTGTTAAAAAATATATTTAAATGTATATAATAAAATTTTTTTAAATGTATAAGAAAGGGTTAATAGCTATTATTCAACGAAAAACTAAACTAGCCTAGCCGAAGAAATCGTAAACTAAAAAAGTTAACTTAATTAATAAATATTATTAAACAAATATATTTAAAATCTGTTGCTTTTTGTAAGATAAATTGCTACAAAAGTATAGCTAATGTAAATTTAGTTGATAAATTAGGACATTTAAAGAATCATTTAATAATATTCAGATTTCGTGGTGATATTGTCTCTCTTTTAAAATAAAAAGGTATGAAGTTTAGTAGAAAATCGTAACCTCCAAAAAAATTAATGCGACGGCTTTCTCCTTGATATTTAAATCTAGGGGCTGTCTTTTTTCAGCTTTTCCCAATAAATATATAAAAAAAATTAAAGTAAAGCAAGCATCGCAATATTATATTCCAGAGTATTACATAGCTTCCATATGGCTAACCATGGACGGGCGTCTGTCGGCTTGTTTTAGTTGTTGTTGTTGCTTTCAGAATGCAAACAAATTTGCATGCCGTCAGTTACTATTTTACTGCCAGCTGGGAATGAGTTGAGCATGGCTGGATGGGGGGCGGACAGGGGGTGGGAGTTGTGGGTAGCTAGGGGTAGGGGCGGGTGACGGCACCCTACCTTGGCAAAGTAGTAAATCTTTTTGTGCTTTCCCGTTGCGGTTATTTCATTTGATGTGGGGTGGGGGCTGATGGCTTAAACTTCTTGCCAGCGTTGCCACATGGTGTGAAATATGCAACGAGACGACGCAGGCGAAACAAAAGCGCGCGTCACATAACCATCTGAAGGTGCTGTATGCCCCAGCCTTAAGGCAACTGGTTTTTGCAACTGCAGCTGGAGCTGGAGCAGCAGCAGCAGCCACCCACAAAGTTTTCCACCTGTTTTTCACCTATGCTTTGTCTGCTGCTGGTTGCGTTTCGTTGCGCTTCGCACGTTGCACACGTGACTTGTTTATGTAGTTGAACTTTCTGCCGCTGCCATGTTGCGGAGTACTCATACTTGTTGTATGCACCTCTCAACCGTTAGAACTGCGACTGCCACCTGCACTGGCAGCTGCAGTTGCAGATGCAAGTGCTGCTTCATTTTCTGTTTCGTTAGCTGCGCACACACACGCACACCTGAACCGTGTAGTGCCCCATACTCGCCCTGCTCACCTTCAGAGCAAAACTTGCTTTTATTGATATTTAAACAATTTTTTATTTGCTCTGCATAAATTTTTGCTCATTTACTTGAACAACTGCGCCAACTTGGGCAGCTTGCAGGACAAATTTATTTTAGAAAAAGCATGCTAAGTATTTTTCTGTGGCATAAAGCTGGAATTTATCAAAGCAAGGCAAATATATTTCATTTGATTTGTTATATCCCTTAGGTTTTTGCAAACTCATAATTTTTTTAAAATATTTATTAGGATGCAAATGCATCAAAAAAGAGGAATTCACAAGTAAACAAAAAGGGGAAAACGAAATAAAACAAGGCTTACGCATGAAAATGCCTGTTTAAAAAATAAGTAAAAAATAGTAGAAGATGAAAATCATGAAAAAAAAATCGTATAGTATTTATTATTATTTTTATAGATTTTACTATTAGTAATTATTCAATTCTTAATCTAACTAAAATATTTGAAGAAATAACTGAAGATTTTTTCTGTTCATTTGCAAACGAATGCAACTGGGCGAATTGCTTGGGTACATGAATAGCTCACCCTAGCAAAATATATAATTTGTAAAAACTCCATTTGATAAATACTGCAATGTACTGCAAAGTGAATGCCGAAACGAAATCTCAAAACTCTGCTCAATTGCTGCAACTGCGAACTTAAAACACACACCCAGACTGCAACCAAGCCAATTGCAACTGTTTGTAAAGATTTCCCTCATGTATTTACATGATTTTCTCTTACATTTTTTCCGTTTGTTAACTTTTCGTCGGGTTGTCATCTGAGCCGCCCTCGAAAAAAAGGGAAGCTCGCTGAAAGCAAAAGTTTGCTACTCATTACATTTTGCACTTAACAGTTGCAACAGTTGCTGTTTGCCATTTACCAGTTGCAAGTTGCCGTTGCAAGTTGCAGCTGTTGCAACAACTTTTCTTTAAAAAGTATCTCTTGGCTTAAGTTTAAAGCCCAACATGTCTGTGGCTTAGCAAAAAGAAGTATGCCAACTAGAGCCCAAGCAGAGCTGCCGGCTAATTTGGCATTTAGATGTCAAATGTCAATCAGAAAACCCCAAAGACGAGACGAGAACTAAACGAAGGCAAGCCACAGCCAACAGTCAAATGCCAACAACCAACAACGAACGACGGACAATGAGCAAAAAACATAATTGGCCACAAAACAAGCTGGGATAAAAGTGCAGAGAAAGTGCAGAAAGCAAGAAATTTGCTTAATGCGCCGCATGAGCCAAGCCAAAAAGAAAACAAGTCCAAGTGCTGCAGTTGGGACTGCCCGACTAGGCGATACCCTGAGGCCAGCTGCTATATCACTATACGACTCTAGCTCTCAAAATGGGTTTCGTTTTTGCTTACAATTTTATTCGAAGTACGGGGCGGTATATAGGAGAGTCTGCATTTATCTGGCTGCTAGAAACTTTGAAATATGCTCAAAAAACCAGATTTCGATATCGGTTGTTATCGATATCAAGGAAACGGGCCAAGTTATCGACGCTTTGAAACGAGCATAATCTGCCGTGGTGATAGCAGGATCTACGTTTAAAATATCACGTCTCTAGCCCCTATAATCTCTTTAAGTATCGTGTTGACGACACGCATTTATTTATTCTTTGTGTAGATAAAGTAATAAGTGATGCATGAAAGGCTTATAACCTCTTTAAAATGGCGCTGAGGCGCGGCCTTAAAGTGCTTAGATAATAATATACCTAAAGAGGTCCAATAAACTTCAGAAATATATCCCTCTACAGTTCTTGGCATTTTCACAAGATAGATGGACAAATTATTTGTAACGGTTTGGTATCCAAATTTGCAACAACTTTATTATATATTTCTATGTATGTATATATCCATATTTTTTTTAGAACCAATTATAACCTTTCAAAATATATAAAAAAAATTACAATTAATATATATTTTAATTTTTTAAATTTATTTTTATTTATTTGAATCGAATACCTCGGTAGCCCAAGGAATTTTCCGAATTCTTAAATGCTTTTAAGGCTTACTACTTAATTACAAAATATATATACCCATATATACCCATAGGATAAAAGACATTGCAATTTAACTAACTATAATGCCAGCTAACATCTACAAATCCCATTCTAGACATCTAAGCATAGTTTCCAGTTCTATTATTGTTACAGGGTATAGACAGAAACAAGCCCGAACAGCGCACAATGCAGTGTGATAGTAAAATCAGTGGGCAATAGCAATGATAGAGTAAAAGGGTGTGGAATGGTCGAAGAGAGGGGCGGGGGTAGGGTAGGTGTAGGTTACAGTCGCTAGTAAAGCTGTAAGCAAAATTCGCCTGGCATGTTGGCTTGCAAAAAATCTGCATGCGTGTGTCTACGCGCGGGCTACCCCACTTGACGGTGGGGTGTGTGTGTGTGGGGGGGGGGGGGGGGGGCAGGGTGGGGAGGGCGTGTGGCAACAAGGATTGTACGATTCTACAAGAAAATTGCATTTTCAACGCGCTGCAAAATGAGCCAAAAAAAAAAGAAGAGAAAGTGAAAAAAATCTCAAAAAGAAAAATGAAAAAATGCCTCACGCTGTAAGGCGACGACAGATAGTGCGCCAAATGCGGGTGGTCTTGGGGGCGAAGGTGGGGTGGGTGGTAATAGCGGGGTTGTGCCTTGCTTACAGCAAATAAAATAAACAGCAGCTAGGAATGCGGGCACACCAGAGACAAGCGGCGCGCACATCCACATCCACCCCGCAGCCCTGCAACCCATTCGCCTGTCGTTAAGTTGAGAAGCGCACGAAAGTTCAAGTTTTGCGAATACTTTTTCAGGCGTCGACTTCTTGCCCCTCAACACTTACCACTTACCCCTTGCCACACGTTGCAACCAACACCCTGCACCCTACCGCCAGCTGCAGCACAGCTTCATCATCATCAATTTTTTTTCCGCTTTGCAGCTGGTTGGTTTTGTTGCAGCCTCGTGTGGCAGCATTATGTTGCATTCTGTGAGGCAACGCGGGCGCGCGCTCGCTTTTTGGCTTCCATCATGCATACATAAAACATGCCCCCGCCACATCAACCGCTCCATTCTCCCCCGCCCGGCACCTGTACTTGCGCATAAAAAGTGCAGATAATAGGGGCATTGGTAGCCAGCCGAAAAGATAGCCGAGAGTTCAGCGCTGTCCGCGTCAAAATTCAATTGCTGCCTGTCGAAGCAAGAAATGCAGATTAGAATGCCAGACACACGGTGCACAGCAACAACACAACATTGCAATTGGAACCACAGCAAATGTAGATGCAGATACAGATACAGATACAGATACAGATACAGATACAGATACAGATACAACTGCGGGCGCGGTGTCTCCTGCTAATTGTATGCAATCTGTAGGTGTTGCCTGCTTCCTTTTGCCTGTTTGTCTCTCCCTCTCTCTCTCTCTCGCTCTCTCTCTGTCTCACTCTGGTTCCCTCCGCTCAGAGGCAGAGGGGCGCCTGCCTGTCATGGACTGCGGCCATGTGGCTGACAGTTAAACAGACGAGGCTGAGACCCAAAGCCGTTGCCAGCCAAAAATCTCAAGTGTTTTGTGCATCCTTCAGCTGTGCAAACAACAATTTCTATACCCTACAAATTGGTAGAGGGGGTGTAATGGTTTTGTGGAAATGTGTGTAAAGCGAACAGGCATCGACGACTCTATAAAGTAGATAGATTTTGAATTTAGAACTTAACATAGCATAACTTAACTAAATTATTTAAATTAAATTAAAAAAAAGCTCATTTGTAGAGTTTAAGCCTGGGGGATTGGAATATACACACTTATATATCATATTAAAATCTGAAAAGTTTTAAAAATGGTCGGATCCTAAACATCGAAGTTATTCGACAAAAACTTTACAAATATAAGAAGCATAGAAGTAGAAAGATTGAAGAAGAAGCAGCCGCAAGAGGAGGGTCAAATTTGTATCACACTACTCAACGTTGGGTACAGAGCATCTCCAAGTCGTGCACAATCGTATAGAGCACGTTTTTTTTCTCACTTACTTTTAATAAAATTACACTGAAACTGGGTTATGGATTTTGAAATGGGCTTTGCTCAGCGTCAGTTACTATATGCATTCAGATAACATATTGATGTGCTGGGCATGGATATAACTGAAAATGGGAAAATGCAGCTTTTACAAATTGAAAATTCTACATTTAAAAGCGGATACATAACACTTAAGATAGATGCCAAGTACTTAGAAACTCCATAGTTTCTTTAAGCTGGAAGTGTCTACTATCTTGCACAGATATAAAATAGATAAATGTAAGACTCTGAACTGTGAGATACTGTATCTTTGTGAAACAGTAGTTCACAGTAGCTGTGTTGACATTGATTTCACAATATACTCTGAATGGGTTAAGCTATGATGGTGTGTGTGGGTGTGCTTGTGTGTGTGTGTTAGAAGTGTGTCCCTGATTTAATTATATTCCTGACCATATCATCTTCAATATTCATAAGAAAAATGGCTGGAAAAACTCTGATAACTTTAATAATGATGATAACGATGTAAATTGTGAAAATTATGTTGCTGTTGATACTAAAAATTGTTATTGTTATTGTTGTTGCTCCTGCTATTATTTCGTAAAAGTTTTAACAAAATTTTTGCATGCCACATTTTTGTTGGCTTTCCGCTGTGCAGCTAGAAAATTTGCATTGCAACTTTTGTGAAGTTTGCAGCAAACATATATGTGTGTTTATTATATTTACCTGTATATATTTTCATATATGGAATATTTTGTGGTTTGTTTTCGTTACTCTTACTTTGCTGTCATTTTTAAACGCAATTAATGTGGCCGACCCGCAGGCTGGACGAAAAAAAAAAAGTAACCCTCATGTTGTCGAATTGAAAGGAAATTGAAAGCAAACACAAATGCGTTTGGCCCTGTGGCGTATTCAAGTCGAATTAAGCTTAAACAACAATAATTATTAATAGCTGCAATCGAAAAAAAAAAATTAAACAGCTTCCCTTCTCCAGCCTTCGCGATGAAGTCGAGCGAACTGAAGGATTTGTCTCTCGCACAGGACTTGAGCTTCATATTTTATGCACAATGTTGACAGAGTGCCGGAAATTCAAGGAAAACAATGTGCAAAGCAAAAATGCGACAAGATTTATGAGTTTGAGCCGCTGCACAAATTGCAAATTGAATGACAACAATGTGTAAGAAGCGGAGGGCACAGACACGCCCATACCACCGGCTCCAGTCGTCTGAGTCATGTTGCCGGCTCAGCGTCTAGACTTCCGTCGAGACATTGCGAATGGAAATTTAAATGTAATGTGCTCACTTTTCGGCAAAAGCAGTTACCGCGGACAGCGGCAGTGGCAGTGGCAGTGGACGGAGTGTGGAGGCAACGCAGCCACTTAACAGCTTCCGGCAGGGGAAGCGGGGGTTGGTGTCAGGGGTCAGGACACACGTTGCATGCAGCGTAAGCAATTGGCCAGCGGCCAAACCGAAATGCCAAACGTTAATAAACATTAATTGTACAACATTTTTATGGGCATCGCATTTCGAGGCCAACGGCAAATGTTGCCATCCTGTTCATTTACGGATCCGGATATTTCTGTATTATTTGCCAGAGATGCGCTTTTAAATGCCCTTACCAGAAAAACAAAAAAACAATGTCAGGTCGTTAAGCCAAGTGGATTCCCTTGGAAATTATATCAAAAATTCATAAAGAGCAACTCTTTGAGATGCTGGAGAACCTGAGACAATTGTTGGCATACTTTGAATTATACGATGACATTTTGTAGTTGCAGCATAATCCACCAAATTCGTTGCTTGAATAAAAATTTCCAATTCTTGATACTTGAGCGACATTTTCCAAACTATGCATATGTGCTCCGTTTTCTAAAATAACAGTTAGGTTTAGCGAGCAACGCCGGGTAATCTTAAAAAGTTTTTCTATAAATTTATACATGCATATATTTTTGTATATATTTAATATATACATACATTATATTTAAATATTTATACAAGTTGGAGAACAACCAACAAAATTCCTTGCTACCGATTTTCGCCAATTTCCCACAGTTGCGAGTGAAATTTTGAAAACGTTGAAGCGCGTTTTCATGCAGAACTTTGAAAATAAGTTTAAAGTTGATCGTGCGGAACTTTACAATACATTTCTTAGAGCTCTTTGAGGATATATTATACTATATAATATTTGCTTGATCTTAAGTACAAGTAACATTGGGGCTTAACTCCAAATAGTTGCTGCTAAGGATTAATTATATATATTTTATATAAAATATCGACAACTCTTAAGGAGTCCAAGCAGAATATACTATGAGTTAACTTTATTCCAAACTAAATGTACTCGAACTTTCACGCAAATTATATCCATATAAACTCTTCTAATCCCGAAAAGTAAAAAAATATTTAAAACATATAATTTCAGCTTTTAATTATAGATAATTACCGCTTAACTCTTTTATACTATGCACTGCCACATCGATAAGGCACGCTTTCATAGAGCATTTAATACTCGCTTTGTATAAGGTGGGGGGTTAAAATAAAGCAAAACCCTTCCCCCCGCTGCCCGCTACCACACTTAATTTATATATTTTTCGGCTCTTGTCCTTTTGTCTTTGTGTTTCACAGTTGAGCGAATTTTCTTTTAATTAATTTTAAATGAATGTCGTTCGCTGGCGCGTCCCAAACTTTTTCCCAAGCAGTTTCCGGCTTTTCAATGCAATGATGGGGCCAGTTAAAGGGGTAAGCGGTGACGGGGGGGCGGGGCATTCATAGCCGTTGTCCGGCACAGACCAAAAAGAAAAAAAAGTCATGCAACACGGCAAGCGCGTTGACTTTTAGCTTAATTAGCTTTTGGACGAATACAATTATTTTTTTTTTTCTGCCGAACTTGCCCCATGCTGCAAGTTGATATCCTGTAGGAGCAGAGGATTCGAAGGACTTGCAGGCGGCGCCTGCAACGTGAGGCAATTAAATAGGTTTGTTGCAACAGCAGTTGCTGCAATCGCAATATGAGGCAAACAATGATGTTGCTGCTGCTGCTGCTGCTGCTGCTGCTGCTGGTGACGTCAGCAGCGTATGATGCGAGTCCTGCGAGTCCTGCCTGCCTGCCAGCCTGCCTGTCGCCATTTGCCGTTTCTACTGGTTGCCTGTGTTGTCCTTTTGTGCGTTTGCCTTTTGCGCTTTTATGCAACATTTTTTTATTATTGTTGCCGTTGCTGTTATGTGTTGCATGTATTATGTCGAGGCTTCACAGCATGTGGCAGGACTTTCAGTTGCTGTTGTTGTTGCTGCTGCCGCTTTGGGCAAAATGTGTCTCTGTGTGTGTGTGTGTGTTTTCTTTTTGTTGTTTCCGCTTTTGTTGTTGTTACTTTTGTTTGTCGTCGCTCGTTTGTTTCTGTTGCCAGTCACAATTTGAGCATTTGCTTTTGGTATTTAACATTCATTTGAAATTGTCATGCCCGCTGTTGGCTCTTTGGCTTCTGTTCGGTCCTGTTGCCTGTTTGGGCGGCTGCTGCCTGCTGTCTGCCCGGTTTTTTTTTCGGGTTGGGGAAGGCTTGGTGCGGTCTGCGGGTACTTTTCCTGCACAGCGATTATGTTGATTGCAGCGCAGTTCCTGTGGGCCCGCCGCTGCTTATTGTTTGCCTAACTGAATGACTGAATGGCAAAGGGACAATTGCTCAGGGGGAGGGCGAGGGCGAGGTTGGGCAACGGGCGCTGGAGGCTGCGGTGTAAGCGACTCGCCTGCTCCGCATGATTTGTGTTTTTATCCACTCATTTAGCGCACGCTTCTGCAGAGCCATCGCCATTACAAAATGTTCATTATATCCTGTTGATCTGTCAAATGGAGCCGCCTACTCAATGGGGTTGGTCGGGACAATAGCTGTCAGACAAAGTGGTTAAATGCGAAAAGCGATGATAGAGAGAGGGGGGGATGAGTAAAGGGCAATGCGGAGGCAAACATTCAGATGTCAAAAACTGAGTTTTTTTTTGGTATCTTGCATTCTGTTCCGTTGCAATAGAAGTCAAGTTTTCATTTCATTTCGCACTTTGCCAGTGTTGAAAAACGTTTATCCTTTGAGTATTTTTTCGATTATCATAAGTGCGAATAGAGCCGAGCATCGGATTGATTTTAAATGATATTGATTAAAATTAACTTCGACAACACATGAAAAACATTGTAGAAAATTACTTTCGCATGATCAGATTTACAGAAGGATTTATGAAACGTCGTTTTTAGTTCCTTGAGAAGGGGTAAGATCAAGCTCACCAGTGGGGCAAATACCCTCAAGTCATGGAGTTTTTCTTAGCCTTTTTTAGGTGCTCTTTCCATTTTTCTAGATATTGGGTCGCTTCTATCAGAATTGATAACATGATCATAAGATCAAATTGATATCAATATTGGACTTAGTTAAATCAAAATCGTTGTGTATGTGTGAGCTTTGAAACTCATGCCCTCGTCTTTATTTTTACAGAAAGATGTTTTATTGGTCTACGTGCTATTAACAATATAAATGTAAAACAATCGAAAGTTGCGAAGTTGCCAAAAAAAAACTATCGATAGTCTTGCAGCACGATATTTCATGACTGTTGTAAAAAGTAATTCTTCCATCCCTAACATATAAATTCTACATAAAGTCAATGCCCGAAATTTATATTGATATCTTGTGACACGCCCAATTGTTCCCGCCCCCTGCTGCACACCCTTATTATGCTTTGCTTTGCTGATTTTTGTACTCTTTTTTGGCACTTGCCGTTTATCCTTCATTCCGACGTATTTCTGCTTCATTTGCATTTCAATTTTGATTTGTTTCTTGTCAATCAGTTAGACATACTGCCCTGCCACGCCCAACGCCCAACACCCAAAGCCCAACATGCTGACAATAAGTACTGCCCCCTTGATGTTGCCGCTGTTTTTGCCCCTCCCCGGTGTGGCTTTTCGGGTAGCAAATTTTTTAACGATAATTGAAAATTTATTGAGACAAATTGTGTTTCATTTACGCATTATTGACGTTGCTGTCAATGTGTGTGTGTGTACGCCTGTGTGTGTGTGTGCTGTGTATGAATTATGTGCTAGTTGTATAGGAAAACAGATTATCCCCGCCGGTTTTAAGTACACCCCCGACCATGATTTTCCCAAGCCCTGTCAGCTTTATAAATAGCCTGCACTCAATTAATGACACTTTAATGAATTTTGATCATTTTTTAATACCCTGTAATTATTGTTATGAGCAATAATAAGGGTAACTTAAAAGTGCGACTGCAAAAGTGCAGTTGTGAAAGTGTTGTAAAGTATTTAATTATTCTAAGAAATTATCATGCGTATCCCTTATTAACTCATTTATCTCAGGAACTATAAGAGCTGCAGAAATCAACTTTCGTATGTGGGTTTTTTTTTTGGGTTTTTGACATAAATTTAGTATCTATTATGTAGGCAAGCCGGGAAAACCAAAAAAATGGGAAAAGATCTTCAACTTTTACAATTTTTATGGATATGTGCTCCCAATCTTTGTCTATTTTTGTACATGCTTTACAGTACAGAGTATGTGTCGAGTCTACTCTAAATTGTATGCATTTTGTATTTCAATAATTTTACTTTTTTTTTTTATAAATTTCGTAATCAACAAGCCAAAGCGATTACCACAAATGCATTGCGTCCCATTTTCAACTTTGTGTGTGCGAGTGTTTGTGATTGTGTGTGTGTGTGAATCAGTGGGTGTACATTTAATTAATGCAAACAGATTTAACTCGCTTTCTGCGTTGTTTATTTATGCTTCCGATCGCCTCGTCGAATATTACATAATGAAATGGTTGACGGATATTGATATAAATCAATCGTCGACGCACGGCTGCAAATGCAAACAAAAATCATTGCTGCATAGGATGTAGGGGCGTGAGCTGGGTAGGGGCTTATGGGGGCGGGGCACATGTTGTACGTGTGTGTAAGTAAATAAAAATTAAATGGCATAAAACAAAAGTATACAAATTGTATGGAACAATACACGAAACACGCGCAACCAAAATGAATCGAATTTCCTGAATGCGGCTTATGACGCCGATTTTAATGCGCTATTGCCATGCCAACATTAAGGGTATTCCCTACTACAACTTGTTTTTTCTTTTTATTTGAAAAAGCTATCGATTTATGTGGCAAACGTTTTTTAAATTACGAAGAGAGCTTAAGCCAATTAAAGCTTAAAACGTTGGGTAAAAAAATATTAACAAAAGGTTTAATTTAAGTAGATTTAAAAGTAATAATGTCTAATGAATGATACGGTATGTTAAAGGTTGAAAACATGTGAAAAATAAACTCTTTTTTGCAAATATAAATCAAAATAAACGAAGCATGTTTTGCAAGACTCGTATTTAAATAACATTTCAGCAGTATTTTCAGTGCTACATGATAAAAACTTGGGTTGTTAAATCATTTTTAATTGCAGACACATTTGTCCTAGTACAAAAATTGGCAATGCAAAATGACTACAAAAAACACAAGGACAAAATGTGTAATAAATGTATTTTATATAAAAAAAAATTAATGGGGCTTTATGGATAAAATAACATTACATGAGTATTGTTTTTTAATTTCTTAAAATTTAGCTACATTTTTAACTAAAGAGTCATCAATAAACTGAAAATAAAACAATTGTGATACCCAAGAGTCGGGCTCAAATATTTTGCTAATAAAAATAACAAATCAGATTTATATTTCATTTTGAAGCATTAGAAAAATCAATAATAATTATTTTTCATTAGTGTTTTAAAAGCTCGAGATTTCCCAATCAATTTTCTCATGTTTCATCTAATTTGGTGGCAGCTCTTGAAATCGTTTTAGATTCAATTTTTGCTGCCCAATTAATTTGATAGATATGAAACCATCAACTGAGCTGTTTGATTACACAACGCTCAAAATAAATTATTTAATTATTTATGCCAATAAAGAACTTTGCATTTTATACATGCAACTAGCGGTTATTTTTTTTTTGCATGTACCGCAATAAAAATTGATCACAAAAACATAAAACTAACAAAATGACATATGAAAATACAGAATGCCGACGATTGAATGCACTTTAACACACTTAAATTTTATGCTGATACTGAAATAATGTTAAGTGAGTTTTTATAGATTAAAGAGATATGATAATTCTAATTAAAAGATACTTGACCTGCCGACACTATTATAGAAGCTCAAAAAAACAGGATTTGGTTATCGATATTAATCGATTGCTTTAAAAGAAAGAAGCTATCGATTATCGGAAACAAACTCACTCTACGCGGGCAGTAAAAGAAACTAAGTTAAAGTTCTAGCTCTTATAGATTCTGAGATCGCCGCGTTCATACATACGGACGGACGGACGAACGGAAAGATCGACTCGGCTAATAATGTTGATCAAGAATATCTATAATTTATTGGGTCGGAGATGCTTTCGTCTGCCTGTTACATACATATGCATAAAACTATTATACCCCTTTTACCCATTTTCAATGGGCTCAGGGTATAAAAATATTAACGAATTCAAGTACCTTTATGTGTGCTATATGGTGCCAATGCCAATCGATTATTTTACGGAAATAACCGAATATAAAACAGCATGATTATGTATAACATATTTCATGCAAAAGCTGAAACAATTCCCCTTTAGTAAGGGTATACAAATTCAATTTACTGCCAGCGCCAACAAAAAGGTGTCAAATGAACTTAATTCGCCCCGGCGTTATTATCCTTTTTGCGACATGTTTTATTTATTAGGTGCCTTTTAATATTTTATTGACAATTTTCTCTGATTTTTTTCCATTGTTAAATAATATTTTTTTTTACACTCGGAATGTTTGTCATTTATTTGGATTTATTATTGCGTGGAGCTGGGCAGTTGGGATTGCGGGGGCCGTTAAAGCAGTTAGCATAAGGCAAATTAAGCCAATGATGACTGCATTTCAAGCAGAAACAACAACAATAAGAACAACAGCAATCATTCGCAAAATACCTTTGCGATTGGCGTTGGCGCTTTTGTTCCACTGTGCATAGAGCACATAATGAACTTTATGCGCTATTGTTTTATGGCTCATTGTGTGCGTTGTCTGCGCTGTTGTTGTTGCTGTTGCTGCTGTTGTTGCCTGTCAATAAAGTGTCAATAATTTACAAAACAAACAAAACTGTGCCAGGCTGCCTGCCTGCCTGCCTGCCAGCCTGGCATAATGCTATAAACAAGGGGCCAAAACGGCAATGCCAGGGCTGCCTGGCATTGGCATTGTGGAGAGTCCTGGGTACTATCTGCATGGGGCATAAGTATTGCGCCATCTAAAGCAAATATTTATCTACAGTTGCGCGACTCGCCAAGCTGCTGTCTGTTTATTTAAAATTTATTAAAAACAGTCAACAACAACGACAACAGCGACAACAACAATGCACGTAATGAATGAATGGCAAAATGGAATATTATGTGATTGCAATTTATGTTTACATATACTTAAGCTCATCAATTCCATTTGTTGTGGCCCCCCCCCCCCCCTCACGTCTAGCCCCAACCCCCCTCTCTCTCTCCCCAGTGAATGTTTTCTTTGGCTCTGGTTTGTTTTGCTTGTGTGCCGTGCAAACATTTGTATTTTAAATAATTAATACACAAGTATTGAATATTAAATGGTCTATATTATGTACTTTGTAATATGATATCCATCGTAGGCTCTTTTACAAGTGTTGGTTAAGTGTTGCAAAGTGCAAGAATAATTGGAGCTGTTGCATTAATAAGGCTCGCATATTAAATGGTTATCATTGTGGTTGCTTCAGTCCTCGTAACTAAAACTATTGTCAAACATAAGATTAATAATGCATTCACTTAAATTCACATAGTGGATTGTGCACCAAATTGAAACTTTATGCTTATGCTTATTTTCAAAACGAGTGTCAGAGAAATTAATAATTATAATAGTAAATATTATAATTTTTATTTCTTAATAATTAAACTAGCTATTAATTTTATTGGCAAGTCTATAAAATATTTATTGACATATACTTTACTTCTAAAGAATCTTACGATGTATCGCACACCATTTTATATCGCAAGATCTTTCAGAACAATTGTGCTGAAGCATGTAAATATATATAAATATATACATATGCCAAATTTTTTAAGCAGTCTATTTAGAATCTGTTAAAGATTTGCTTATATTCTCAGCTAAAACATGAATTGAGATCTTAGTAAACATTAACCTTTCTTATAAAAGTGTTTAAATATTCTTTATACATATATAGGTCTCAATATAAAATAGATATCCGTAATATGCATACACACAAATATGTATATATTTTTTGTATAATATTGTATACGAATATTAAGCAATAGATGTAACCAAGGGGACGACTTCTTCTATGGATTACCCTGTACAAGATTAGAACTGTTTTTTATATATTTTATTTGTTTTGCCAAGAACCGGCCAGCAATCAAGAGCATAATAATAAATATTATTTAACATAAATAAAATGCAAATGTAGACATAGTTTGCTTTCTGCTGTCAAACTTAATTGCCAAATAACATAAGTTTAAATACAAACCAAATACCTGTCAAGTTTTGTTTATCTTAAATTGATTTACAAACAATTAATCTCAAATATTGAAAGCGAAGAAGATAAAAGCCGCACAAACGCCTAACAAGGAACAAGGCCCGAAGTGTTGGTAAAGTGCGCAAGGCAAAGTGTTGTAAAGCGCAGCGAGGCGCAAGACTCATGCAACTGATTAAAAAACGGCGACGGCGACGGCAACGACGACTTCTAAAACTGTCAAAGGGGACTTTGCCACACGATTTTATGATGAGCAAAACTTGTGAAGCGAAATTGCGGCAGAGTCGACGGCGGCGGCGTCGAAGAAATTAAAAGAGGAAGCGACGCCGCAACCGAAGACAAAAGCCCAGGTGAAAGTGCAAATGGCGGTTGGTTAGCGAATGGAAATGGAAGGACTCGAAGGAGACCCGTTGCCAACGGGTGCAACCAGTGCATTTTCTGTCCTTTGTAATTAAACTTTTGCGCCCGACAATGGAGCGGCGAAATGAATTTCTAAGAAGCTGCCGCTGCTCCAGACGCATCCGCTGTCAAGGTGCAAAACTGACAATGCAACTGACGCTTACCGAACGCACAACAACAACTTGCAACAGCAACAACAACAACAACAACAACAACAACAACAACAACAGCAGCAACAACAACAACGCAAAACAATGGCAAGTCGAACCGACACCGGCGTCTCAGCGTAGGCAACGCAAAAGTGCCACTCGAGCAACAAGAACTGCGAGAAGCCAAGTATCTCTCATTCTGGTTATGGGAAAGGCCAACAACAACGTCTGGGCTTGGCAGCCCGCAGGCATGTTGAGGACACAGCTCAGCGAGTCGCAACAACAGCACAAAACCGTGCAACCCAGGTCCAAGAAGCTTGCCACAGCTGCCGCCGCAGATTTAGCAAGCATTTTCCTCCCTTTTTTTTGTCTTTGCTTACAACAAAAGACAAGTGCAACTGCCTAAGGCGGCAGCAAGGAGGCAAACTGTGTTGCAACAGTCCGTGTTGCATGCCCCACTCGCGTCTCTAATTGAAAGCGGGCAACAACAGAACTAAACGACGCAATTTGTACTGCCAGCGAAATTATGCACACAGATAGCATGGCAAGAAACGTGCAAATGAAAAACTGTGCACGAAGAATAAAATTTCAACGCGACTTGAAAATGCCCTAAAAAATTGATCAAAAGACTAGTATATGGGTTTTACGTATAGGAAATAAACTATGAACCTTTAACAAATGCCAATAATATTTAAAAAAATTATAAAAAAAATATGAAATTATAATAATAATAATTATCATCATCTGAGTGCATAAGCAATTAATCATCCAGGTTTGAGCCTCGAATCTTTAATTATATGGTATAGAGTATGTAAAGACCACAAAGAATCAAAAGTTTCTTAGATAAGTTAATGATTAGCTTTCTTTCATTTGATTAAATATACATATTTGGTTTAAGTCTATATTTAAAATCCAACATGCCCCAAAAATACCCTAAGCGACAATAATTTGAGTAAATGCTCAAAAGTGAAGCACCCGAAAAAGAAAGGGGAAAGACCAAAGGCTGTAAACGTGCGAAATGTTAATAAAAAATGCACCTTACCAGTGGCGCTGGGGATGGCTAGGATATTATAGAGCTCATAAAGCAATAAATAGAAAAAAAGGAGAAAACCCCAAGCTGCAGGCATCTTACAAGCGTGAAGGTTAAGCCCTGGTTAAGCCTTAGCGGCGCACGGCGCATTTCACTGGAGTTTCTAAGACCGAAGCTAAATCTAATTTGCAGTCGACTTTATTTCACTTTTTTTTTTTTTGTGGCATATTAGCTTGCCAGTCACGCGCTTAAGAAATTATAGTTGCAT
Source organism: Drosophila montana (assembly GCF_035044405.1). Classification (NCBI taxonomy): domain Eukaryota; kingdom Metazoa; phylum Arthropoda; class Insecta; order Diptera; family Drosophilidae; genus Drosophila; species Drosophila montana. The sequence goes on from NW_026997875.1 coordinate 217,092, forward strand.
GCCGCACACCCTCTTCTTAAAAAAAGGGTCAAAATTTCAATTGCTTCTGCTGCAGTTATGAAAAATTCATAAAGGATAATGAGCGACAAGCGCGTGTCAACGTCGTCGCCAGGACAACCAAAAAAAAAAAAAAGGTGCTCCGCAAAAGCTGGCAGCGTTTTAACAAACGAATGAGCAGGCAAATGCCATGCAAAGGACGTGGCAAGCATGGTGTGTGTGTGTGTGTGTGAGGGGTGTGGGTGTGGGCGGGGTGTGTTGGACATGAGTGAGTGGCGCTATGCACGCTGAGCGCTAATTAAAATCCCGACTGGTAACCATGACAGATAAGCGCCAGCTGCAGCTGCAACTGCTGCTGCTGATGCTGCTGTTGCAATGAAGTCAAAGGTGTTAGATAAGTGGCTGTGTGTGATTGTATAGGTGTGTGGGTGGTGTCTGTGTGAGGGCGTGGGCTGGTTGCACTTAGACTTTGCCGCAGCTGACAGTCGCCGGCTGTTGTCACTGGCAAGTGGGGCACACAAAAGCAAAGAGAAACGACCCGCATTGCTGGCATTTTGACTTAAAGGTGCTGGCAACAGCAGCAGCAGCAGCAGCAGCAGTTGCAGTTGCAGCCGCGGGCTGCTTAGTTATTGGGTTAATAAAACAGAACAACAATGTGAAACAATGCTACAACAACGACAACAACAAGAACAGTTAACAACAACAAAACTCACCTAGTTTGTCAAAGCGCTCGCTTATTGCATTGCGTCGGAAGCGTGCGGCTTACGGGGCGTATGTGAAATATTTTGTATGTGCGGATTAACAAGCAGCTGGCACAAACTGACAAGCTCTAGAGCATGCCAAGCACTATATGTTTATATGTATATATGTGCATGTGTATATGTATGCCAAGCGCATATACGACATTCCTGTGTTGGGGGCTGGGGTCACAGCCACTTTCTATGGTTTGTCTAGCTGGCGAGCTGGACAAAGGTAACCAAGGCGAAACTTGGTTACCATTTAGCTTTAATAACATCACAAAAAGCATTCACAGGTATTCACCTTAATTAATATACCCTGAATTATATATTTATATATTATATATTCTTGATCATGCAGTCAGGCAGGAGCTGATAAGGCCTTGCCTGCCTGCCTGTCTGTCTTGCTCCTTGTTTGTTTTAGTCTTGAAACTAACTTCATGAAACTTGACTAAAGCATATTTTTGACATATTTTCTGTTAGACTCTGACGGATCCCGGCACTATAGCACTATATAACTGTCGTGGATCTATCGGAGAATGAAATGAAATTAGTAGAAAATATGTGTATTTTTTTAGGAAATCTCAATAAATCTTCTCAGTTATGAGTCTTCCAATGCATCCTATACTTGAAAATATTTCAGTTGCCACATTTTTCTTTTCCGATGAACATAATTAAAGTGGATGACTAAATTATATAGATATCATGGTAAGAATCATTAGAAAATTAAATTTTTAATATAAAAAGATCTACGCTTGGAAGCGTATTCAATCTTCGGCGTTTAGCAACAGAAATTTCTTTCCTCTTTTACTTATGGTAGCTTTTTCTTATTTATTTTTTTAAAATGACTTCCTGAACTCGTAATATGATTTGCTAAAGTTGCAGAAACAGCACAAAGAAAAAAAGAATTCCTTTGAATAATTAATTAACGATGTCTCTGCATGAATTCACTTTCAAAAAGTGCATAGAAGTAAATGATAGAAATAAATGCAAAAGTTATTTATATGACATCCTATTATTAATAACATTGGCAACTGCTCAGTGAATGGAAAGTACATACAATGAAAATATATTTACAAATTATAAAAGCTTATTCAATACGAGATTACATTTCCATTTATGTTCAGGTCTTCTGTGGACCTCAAAGTATAAAAATTTTTGTTTAAGCCAAAGCTTGTTTTCTTTCATTTAATTTAAATATTATATTCATATTTTACGTGTAATATTTGGGATAATTAAATTATATTAAACTACTTTTTTAATTAATAAAATAAATATATTTCTCACTAATTATTACCAAATGCACAAAGTATCAGACCCGAGCTAACTATAAAAAGCGCTGGCTCTTATTCCCTAAAATTAATGTTATAACGAGTTACTTTAAATTATTTCTGTATTTAATTATTTAGTTTATTTTTTATTTTTTTATATATTTTGTTTATAACATAATTGTTATTCCCTTTTTTGTTTTGGCAAAATAATTTGTTTTACCCATTTTTGGATATAAATACAAAACTTGAAGAAAAGTTAAGAGAAAAGTATGCTTGAGATCCGAGTGAGCTGCTCGCGAACGGAAAATTGGCCAAGAATAGTCACTTGGTCATCTGCATTATTTTTTAAATTAAAATTTGTTTAGCGAGAATTTATTTTTCCTAGTAAAAGTAATATACCCCGACAAATCATGCCATGACAACAGTTCCAAGAAGCTAGCCTCTGGTTCAGTAAAGAAAGTAAATAAAAATAAGTTTCAATTTCGCTTTAATCAAAAGTCCTTAAGTCGTGACGGGCAGATAGACGGGCAATGCATCTAATTGATAGGGCTTTGCGCGGAGCAGAGTGTCCTGGACATAGGCGTGCGGCGTGCGGTATACGGTGTTCTGCGTGGAATGCCACAAGCAGCTATAATAATCAGAGTGGCAAGCTTCTTGTTGCCGTTGTTGTTCTTGTTGTGCCTTTTCTTTCTCTTGTTGTTCTTGTTGTTGTTGTGGTTGTTGTTGTTGTAATTCTCTGTGCCACTTGGCGCAATCAACGCAGCCGACAATAAGGACGTTGACGACAAACTCAGAGAGGGAGTAGCGCGGACTCGCACTGCTTGTAAATGATTCAACACCTACGGGGGCCAACTCTGGCAATGGAGCAGATAAGATCCAAAGGACTCAAGGACTCTGCCGACAGACATATCAATCAGTGTGAGGCGCGGCCACGCCCAGCTTTTGCCAGCGCCTTGCGTTGCGTTTGCGTGCGGCACTGTGAGAAAAATGGCGCTGCATTATTTACATGGCGCGCCTGAAAGCATGCTTTAATTTATTTTAATTCACTTTTTCCCCAAGCTGACATCCCCACGCCCCCGCACCACCCCCGCCCACTCCACCACCCACTGTCACTGCCACTGCTGCTGCTGTTCGTTGTCAGCGCTCGACGAGTGATATGTAAATATGCAGTTACGTGCGTACATTGGCGTGCAATTACAGTAGACACGCCCCCTTCCAGATGCACGTCCAGCCGCCCACATAGCTCCCCAGAGCAAACACTGAAACACTGTGGATATTCTTTTGCTAATGCGAAACACATACGCTGGCATTAATGCGACGCACAGTGGGCGCAAATTGACGATATGCGGCATCAGCAATGCCAACGCTTTAGACGGCTTATTAGGCAGCCTCGCAAAGGCAGCCAGGATGACAGGATGAAGGCGCTGTCACAGCATCAAGTAGCTCTGCGTTATGTGTAAGCAATCCAAACACTCCAAATATACTAATTCCCATGTCAGTGTCAGGTGAGACAGGCCCTCCCTCTCTCTCTCTCTCCTCTCTGGCAGCTCACGCCTCGCCTTGCCACAGCCCGCGCCGTTGTTCGTCTGCTGATTGACTTCCGTTTTGCTCGTTTTCAATGCCTTTAATCGATTTTGCACCCAAAGGACATTTTCTGTGTGATTGTGTGCGGTTTTTTTTGGCTTCCCCTCTTGCTTATTCTCATTTTGATTTGTTTTCTCAGCACATATTCCACTCTTTGTGTGATTTCTTGTAAGCCAACATGTTGTCTGCGTTTAATGTTCTTATCTTTCAATGCATTAATACCCCGTACCAAACAAAGGGAATTTAAAACTATAATTTATGCACTTGTAATAATATACATATATATAACATACCTTGTATCAGAAGCCCTTATAAAGGCTGAAGCCTTAACCTTAGCCGTGAAGTTATTTCAACAGGCCTAAAACTTGTTTATGCTAAGGTTTTTTTTTGTTCGATTTTTAAACTCGGAATATATTGCATATCCAAGGTTTTTTTAATTTATTAATAAATTATAAATATTTTTCATTCCATGAGGAAGCCTAGAAGCAGTATTCTTCTTTAAAATGTTTGCATAAAATATTTTAGGCTGAATATAATATAGAATATATATCCCACTATTTCAGCTTTGAAATGTGAATACCCCTTCTTTCGATCGAGTGAAGGGTGAAGTGAAGTGAAGGCAATTCCAAAAATAGTCTCAAAAGTTTTTAATATCGATTTCCGACGGACTGGGTTAAGACCACGTCAGAAATTTTCCTAATCAAAAGTCTCCACAGGCAAAACAACAGGGAAATGATTTGTCTAAGTTTCATTTATAAAATAGTATATTGGGATACCTCTTTAAGAAATATTTTACCCTAAGACAAGGTACTTTCATTATTATTCTCACCATATTTAATTAAATACAATAATACCATTAATAATATTAAGAATAAGTTTTATTTAATTTAATAATATAGTCATTACTGTTAATATTTCTATTATTATTATTATTATTATCATTAGTTGTAATTTTATTATAACTATTATTATTGTTAATATTATCGATATTGTTATCTATATTAATATTATTGCTATTAGTAATATTAATTAAATTATGAATAATACTATTTCTACTGTACCTATAATTATTATAACCATCGCTCTCATTACATAGTTCTTCTTACAGTCAAGCTTACAGGGTATTGCCTTAGTCAGGTTTGTAATTCAATTACATCGAAGATTCTTAGCTATTGTTAGCTTAGGAATTTCCGCTTTGCTGCCTCACGCAGGTTCAACTTCAATTAAATATGCGTATGATGTTTGTTTTCTTCATATTTTTTTATTAGTTGTTTTTTTTTGTGGCTTTGTTGGCCCAGCCACGTTTTTATTGCCCCAAAAATGGACGTGCTTTGTGTGTGCAACTGAAGCTAAAAGTTGAACTAAATTCTGAAACTAAAACTGAAACTGAAACTGATGTTGGTTGCCGTTGCTGCTGCTGCTGTTGTCAGGATCAGGCATTGTGGCAATCTTATAAATTTTGGAGCAACTTTCATATTTTTCAAGCCACGAGCTGTGTCAGCCAGCAGCCAGGCTACCAACAGGAGCGGGAAATGTGGCAATGGAGCTGGAGCTGAAGATGAGTTGCTAAGCTGCCTTGGTATGAATGTCACATGCGGGAACGTCTGCCATTTGATTTTAGCGTGGCAACGCTTAAAACCAGGCGTCGGCAAAACTTTTACAGGAGCGTCACCTGCGCAAAGGATCCGACTACTGGTCTACGAACACAGGCTGCAGTTAGTCCACAGAAGAGCCAGAAATGTGATGCTTGAGTGTGCATTTTGAAATGCAGATTCCTGATGTGTTTCATTAAAGCAACTGCTTCATGCTTATTTTAGCTAAAACAAGACTGCAAGGCTATCTGCGGCACGCCGAAGATTACATACTCTTGTAGACATTTGGCTAACGGCTAGCAAATGATGAATAGTGAGGCTCGTAATTGACTGAGCTTGACGAAATTATCGTTGTGAGAGGATGATAAAGTTTATGTGGCATATTATTTATTTATTATTATTATTTAATTTAAATTTTATGTAATTTAATTTCTGACCGATCGATAGCCTGCTAAATCTTATAAAGTTAGCTTTAAATCTGAGAGATGAGTCTGCTTGCAGACAGAGACACGAACATGGCTATATTGACTCGACTGTATATATTTATCTTAAATATATAGACTTTATAGGGTCAGCTTCGTCTTTTTCTATTCGCTAGAATTATTCAAAACATTGGCATTTGGTTTTAACAACGCATTGATAAAACCCAGCTTTTATAGCATTAAAGTCTATATTCTGTTTACATCCTTTCAATTTAAATTTCAAATTTAAGCATTCCAAATATGTTTCACTTTGATATCATGTTTAAAGCCCCAGCTAGCGCGCATAATCTTTTTGAAAGCTGTCTCGACCGTCGCTGCTTTTTACATATATTAAATATAAATGCGGATAACAATATTAAATAACATTAATTTAAATGTTATATAGCATTTTGTGGAGTACGATAGTTTTCGAATATTTATAAAATTTCACTCGAATTTACTTTACACGTACCTCAGCTTCTCAAAGATGTTGCACACACATCACGCATGTTGTTGTTGTTGTCCGCCCAAAAATCACTTGGCAGGCAACTCACATTTATGTTTAATTAAAAGATAACATACACACGCACACACACACAGAGACACACATGCACACGCACACTCGCTGTTGCTTTTGCTGTTATATATGATTTCCCATGTCAAGTCTTTTAAACACTTGCATCCATCCGGCTGCCAGGACTCGTATCATCACATGATTCCGTTTCGATTCGCTGCGTTTGTTGCTCTTGCAAAATTTATGCATTTAATTTAAAGCAAATTTTACGTATGTTTAGTTTGCAGCTGCTAAGCTGCAACACACACACAAACACACGCCATGTGCTGCTTTTTTGGTTGTGCAAGCTACTGGAAAATATTTCAGTGCTTGAGCTGTGAAAAGTTTTCTCTAGTTGCTGTGTGTGTGTGCTTGTGTGTATTTCTGTTCGTCAATTGAAGATTCAGTTTCAGGATTTGTGCAACACTCAGCTTATCGCCCCGATAATTGAAAGCTTTAAAATTTATGGCCAACTTTTCTGGCTATTTAGCATATCACACAGAAATCGTAAAAAAAAAACAAACACAAATCTTACCGCACGCAGCAAAATTATTCCAATTATATGCCAATACCCTAAGCCCGCCCAGTTGAATTGCTTTTGTGTTTTATTGCACTGAGAATTTAGCGCCATCAATTAATGGCATGCCATAAAAGTTTTATTAAGTGATTGACTGTCCCGGCTGGGCAGAAAGTTGAGTGACCCAACTGACCGAAACTGAGAACTTGGAATTGAGAACTGAGTGCTGAGAGTCGAGTAACCGCCCGGCTAACAAAATACCTACACACACACCCAAGCGAAACCCCCATCGATGACTGGAAACCTCGTCATCGGCTCACTTGCCAACTTGGCATGTTGAAATATTTAAAGCCGCTTAAATAAATTGTGGTTTGTTTCTGGTTTGGTTTCTGATACTGCTGCTACTGCTGCTGCGGGCTTTGGTTGTGGCTCAGTTGACTTGCAGACACAGAAAATCAATAGCGGAGTCGTGAAGTCTCAGGCCAATTGGGTGGTTGCCTCTTGGTGGGGGGATCAAGTAAAGCGGTGGCCGTAATCACACATAAAACTCTCGTTAGGCGCATTAAATTACAAATTCCATTAAAATGATTATTAAGGCAAGTATTTGCTAATTAATTTACTCGCTACGCACAATGCCAGAGCGCAATTAATAAATCCAAATGAGCAGCTACATTACGCACACACACACACACACACACACACACACAGAGAGAGAAAGAGCGCCAAGTGTTTTCGTGACTATACAAGTGCCCTATAAAATACAATTTCAGATAACGAAAATTCTATAAAACATAAAATTGTAATTCAAATCGTTAAAGAGGCCCAAGTCAACGAGAGAGTGGCAGCTAAATGCTTTTTACAGCTCGTAAATATTAATAATGGCAGGCTTTAAAAACACTTTTTAATCGGATTGTAAATGGATCATTTAACTTGTTTTCAATGTTGATTCATTTAATTCCACTTATCCATCTATTACATACTTATGATGGTCTTAGAAATTATTAACATAAAGCAACAAATTATGTTGGGTACAGTTTTTATGATTGTTTTAATTAGGGAGTTTGGGTAATCTTAGAATATCTGAAATTAGACGAAGATTAAACCAATTTTGAGGAAATTCAAAGCTTTTTTGAAGCGATTTTTATTTAGCTTATAATTTATTTTAATGAATTATTTATTAATTTAACTCAAAGCTGAATATGGCAAGCTTAAAATTATTAAATTTAAAACCTAGAAGACAGTTTCAGTTTAGATTGCAGCTTTGAGTTTTAAGCCGAATATATGGATACCTATAGTCTATACTAGATTTTAAAATATGCAGAAACATGATCTTTATTTAAAATTTTTTTATTAATATTATTTTTTTATAATTTTATTATAACATATGTATATAGAATAATTTATTAAATAAACATTCTTATTTTATTCATTTTTTTTCTATTTTACTTGTGGCCGCCCTGTTTAAGGTCAAGCGGATATCTATATATCTATTAACTTAAGTGTTCGATTTTCATAAATTAGTTTATATAAACAAGTTCATTGGGATTTTTTGAACCTTTTAAAGAGCTCTTAAATCGAGGCAACTGCCATGAACAAGTTTCAAAAATCAAACAACTTGTGGGTTTTTTCGTTTTTTCTCTCTCCCTTTGCATTTATTCCATTTATATAATTCGATTTTCACAAACATATTTACTAGTTTATAAAGTTTTATCGGACTTGTTGTTGTTTTTCATGTGGTTTTAGCTTTCAGCAATATGCACTCTAATTGAGTTACGAACGAGTTAACTTATTTAAATCTGTCGCAAACCTTTTGAAGCACTCAATATACCTTTTTTCTCTCAACAATCTATTCGACTGGTGAATGTAATGAATAACTGCCACTGAGTGGCCGACCCTAGTCGACCAAGTCCTTATGAATAATAAGGCAAATAATCTGTCAGCGTCGCAGCCGCCCAACCCGCCCAAACCGCCTTGCCCGCCAACGCACCAAACCATGAACCCGCCAACCTATCAACCCGGCGGGCAGCCAAACAACGCACGACAAACGACTCAATTTCGATGAGAAGGACAACAACTCTGGTGGCAGCAGCAGCAGGACTTTGGCTGGACGCCGACTCCGCATTTGGTCAGTACCGTGTCGCATGTGTGTGTGTGTGTGGATGTGTGGGTGTGGTCGAGGGCGGCGGGTTGACTCTCAGGTCTGGCGCTAATAACACGAAATCGGATTTGAGCGTTGGCCAGTTGACGCTGCGTGTGATAAAAGGCAACAACACGCAGTTGCGGTTTGCGTTACGTTTTTGTTTGGCAGTCGTGGATGGGGAAAGTGGGGGGGGGACATACGCTGCGTATGCGTAACGTGCGTTTTAATGAAATATTGAATTTTATTGCCTGCGTGCCTGTCAACAACTTGCACAGTCCAGTCCAGTCCATGCCCATGCCCATGCCCATGTCCACATTCACGTCCAGCTCGTTGGTCCTCGTCTCCACGTTCACAACTTGTCACTGCCTCGAGGGCAAAGGGCGCCACCAACTGGCGTCTCTTTTAATTTGATTTTCAGACAGCAATCCCCGCCCTTTTGGCCTTGCCCGACACCCCTCTCCCGCTCCCGCTTTCGCACTGTGCCACCGCACGCATTTTAACGCTTTTTATTTGCTATGCAAAAGTTCAAGTGTATTATTACCAAAAAAAAGAAGGAAAAAGTTGGAATATAATTCCGGTTTTGTTGTTGTTGTTATTGTGCCTGCTAATAAAAGCAATTTATGAAGCCCAAAGCGCGGAAATGAATTGTTAACAAATTTTGCGGCGTTGAGTTCTGGGCTTTGAACCGGCTGGCCGGCTCAAGATGAAGGGAAATGGGCAAATGGGAAGTTGGGAGCTGGCAATGGGCAGCGGCAGCGGCAGCGGCAGAGGAGCAGGGCGTGAGGTTGTGATGATGAGTGGCATCGTTGTCGAGTGGACGACATGTCTTGTTTATGGTCATGCCCGGGACGTAGGCAGCACACTCACACACACACACACACACACACACAAACACGCATAAAGAGAGTTGCCCCAAAAAACTGGGCTTGGAAACGGCAACGCGAACCCACGCGCGCAAACACAGCCCCGACTCTGTGGCATTGGGAAATTTCCCAAAGCGCGCATAAAATGAAAACCCGAAGCAAGGAGCTGGAAAAAGAAAAGCTCACACACACAGTCAAGTGCAATCTGTACAGCTACAATGGCTTTAAGCACTGGCAGATGTTTAAACTTTATAATCGTTAAAGTTAAATAACGGTATGAGAAGTCGCCCTCTCTGAAAGCGTGATAATGAGTTTCTTGAAAATGTGACGAAATATATATTAAAGGAATGTTTATACTTATACTTTTCTCTATTTTCTCTTAAAAAATATTATATTAAATGAATTTCTTACTATACCAAAGCGTTTATGCCTTGCTGTTTATTTAGGTTAAATATTTGTTTGATTTTTTATAAAATAGCTTAGCTATATTCTTAATCTAAAGCTGATCATGAGAGACAAAAGCATAAGATTCAGAATAATGTGTATATGATTTCTTGATAGAAAATCTTATAAAAATATTTTTTAATATTTTCTAGATTTTAACAAATCTATGTAGCGGGAATGTATTATGTTATATGTCTTTATGGTATTAAGTATTGTTTTATGTTTTGCGGATATTATTTGATTGTAACTTAATTTTATATTTTCGATAGTAATTTCTATATCTACAAGGGGATCCGATGTTTTTTTAACCGATAACATAAGATAACGATAACTTCTGGCTTATGAAGAGACAAGACGAAACTAAAATAAAACATTTTTTAGAAAAGTATAAAACAGGATCTTGTGGTATCATAATACTATACATATTATGTCCAGAATGAAGCAGGGCATGCTGAGGCATTAATTAGAAATTAATGAGATTTTTCTCATCTATAAAATTTTAGGCCCAAATCTTAGAGACTCAGCTGACAAATTTTCTGGTATAACATTTAAAAATTCTATTTTGATGCATTCTTCTATGCCAATATAAATAGCAGGCGTGCAAACTGAACAAACATTTTCGTTAGTTTGGTTCACGGCTTGACCTCAATTCTCATCCTAAGTTTTGGCTCATGAACCTGGTCCCCCACATTTAAAAAATCAGGTGTTTGTTCGAAGCTTTGTGCGGCAAACCTCTTTTCATTTGAAATATAACTATTCAGAATTTTATTTGTTTAGCTTTTAAAAGAATGATATAATAATTTCTTGATCGAAATTAGCTGATATGTTATACATATATATAGTTCAACAACTATCAGTATATAAATAAATACATTGTTTACCACGAACCGCATTGTATATATAAATAAATATTAAATATGCGACCTTTTCATTTTTAAATCTTCAAATCAAAACAATAAACTAAGCCCCGCATTTATTATGAATATATTTATAAATAACTCATTTTAACTATATTTTCAAATTCAGTCTACGATTTTTCAAAAGTTATTTTTAAGTACTTTTCTGCTCAGTTAGATATCTACTGCTGTCACCTGTTAATCCTCCTAATTTCCAAAACAACATTCGAATAAAGTATTTAGCGGACTCTTCGACAAACTCACATTAAATTAAAATGCTCGTGCGTGTTTGACATGGTACCAACAAAGTGGAGCTCGCGGCAAAACTTGTTGTGTCAATCAGCGGGTAAAAAGGTATAATAAAAACAAACTAAGGATCGCTGCAAGCGGACATAAACGTTTACAAAATACTCTGTATTTAAAGCTTATTTTAAGGAATTCAGGAAATGCGATAACATTTTATTTAAATCATAATTTCATTTATGAGGATTTCAAGAAATTTTAAGAAACTTGTGCACTGGTTTAACTAAGATGTTTTTGGGTATATGCTGTGCATCATACTTTCTTTTAAGAAATGCGAAGAGTGTATTGAGTTTTAAAATTGTTTTGAGCAACTTGTGAACTCGAATTGAGTAAAAAGTTTTCGCAATTTTTTGTCGAGACCAAAACCATATTCCCTTTATAAAAATGAGCTTAGATGAAAGTATGAAGCTTTTGAGTATTTTCTCTGGACCAGCCCCCTATACTCTTCTTCAAAATGCGAACAGAGTATTCAATAAATTTAAAGTAACTTTAAGTAACTGAAATTAATTGAATACTCTGGACCAACTCTTTTTCGAAATGCGAACAGAGTATTGAATAAATTTTGAGCAACTTGTGAGCTGGAGTTGATTAAAAGAGGATTTGCGTATTTTTACTGGATCAAACCCATATTCCCTTTTATAAATGCGCGCAGTGTATTGAAAAAAAATGCTGCTACCCACGTTGCAGATGCCGCAGCAGCTGCTGCTGTTGCTGTTAATGCAATTCCAGCGGCTGCTGCTGCTGCTGTTTAATTGTGAGATAAAACTTACCGATAATGAGCAGCTTTATGGTTGTCATGTTTGCTCTTTGTTGTTGCTGTTGTTGTTGTTGTTGTGGCTTTTGCTGCTGTTTGGTTTACTTCTTCACTTATTTTTACTTTATTGCGAATTGTTGTTGTGCGGTTTGTTTGTTGTTGTTGTTATTGTTGTTCAGCTATTGTTGTTGTCTGTAATGATTCAGAGCGGCAGCTGCTGCGCGCACTTTTTCAATTTGCTATTTTACGCAATTTATTAATCCGACTTGGGCACAGTTTGACAAGCGCTGGCAAATGGCATTTTAATGCTTAAAACGCAAATGCATTTTTATGCCGCCGGCCAGCACATTGTTGTTGTTGTTGTTGTCTGACATTTTTTAGCACACATTTCCGCATTTATTTCTCCAAATAAATTTGTAGCATTATTGAATTTGCTTCGTTTTTTTTTTCAAGTTAAAACTTTGCTCTTGAAGACAGTTTTAAATAGCTTTGCCTGAGTGTTTCAATTAAAATGATTAAAATCCGTAGGGCCAAGGTGTGCAACACACTTTGCACAGGCAGTCCAACACACCTACCCCCCGGACACGCCCTCCCCCAAAAACAAGTCCAAGCCCAGTCGTAGGCAATGAATATTTAAAGCCTGAGATATTTCAATTTGAGCTCCAAGTTGCGCAGGCACAGACGGCCATCTAGTGATATATAATTCTAGATACGCCTAGACATTAAATTAACATATTTTGTTAATAATCATTATTTGTTTCTGTACACACACACACACACACCGTGTTAATCTGTGTGTGTGAGTTTGCAATCTTGTGTGCCTGCAAATGGACGCAGGCCTCTGACTCCTACACATGTTAACTGTTGCCTAATGTCTTATTCATGTTTACAGGCTTGTACCCTGGAATACTTCCCCCCTTTCTCTCGTTCTTCCTGTGCCCCTCTCGTAAGCTCTCTCAACTGTTGGCTGGCTCTAAAATTGTTTGCGTGCTGTGAACTTATTACCCGATGGCTAAAGGGCCAGTAAGCCAAACCTTTTGGCTCAGCAATTAGAGCAGCATTTGTTCAAAGCCTGCTTTTCTGGGCCAAACAAAAGAAATAAATACCATTTGAGTCGCAATTTGGCCGCTAAACAACACCTGGCCTTTTTTCTATTTGTTTGTCGTTGTGTCGTTTCTTATACATTTAAAATTCATTGAGAGTCTTCAAATAAATCGGAGCAATTTGTGACCAAATTCATGCCTATTCCTTTTGCATACTTTAAGGCGATCAGGCCTTAATTTATGTTGTATATTATAAAAAATCAGTTTTAATGCTCATAAGTCTAAGAAAAGTTTAATGTTTTTGAGAGCGTTTGAAATTTATTGAAGGTAAATAATAATAATAGTTGTAAGAAGTATGAGCAAAAGGATTCTTGTTAAAAAGTATCTGCTCTCGCATCGCTTTCACCAAATATTTTATTACAAATAAAACTTGAGAAAACTTGAAGCTTAAGCAGGAGAGATGTCTTTGCGAGCCTTTCAATTCGGATTATTAAATTAATTTTTAAACTTTTCGGACATTATTGAATCAAAATTTGAACTACATAAAAATTGGTGCCAAGAACCTTACATTAATATCAAAAATTTAATTATATTTAATAAAAAATAATTATTTTTTTTAAATTGCAAGTTTGGGCTCAAATGAATTTTAACAAAATATTGTTCAACAGTTCAACACATTTACAATTCTTAATCTTTTCTTTAATATTTCTGAACTTTTTTTTTTAATTAAAATTTTTATAATCATGAAATTGATTTCGTGATAGTCATGATGTTAGCACAATAAATGTTGTTTTTTAACTGGCATGTTTATTTAGGAAAATTTATAAAGAAGCAGCTAATAAACATTTAATTTTTTTTATAATGTATATATTTTTGGACACATTTGTTTAAACCCAAAAGCCGTGGGCTTTTAACAAGCTTTAAGAATTAAATATAAACTTACGCTGAACGAGCTTAATTTTATTTAATTTTAATTTTGGATTTCTTTGTTGAAATATGCTTTTCCCAATTAAATAATAACATTTTTAAAGTTGTTTAGTGTATAACATATTCATAAATATCGGACCTCGAGACAGCTTAAATATTTAAAAAATGGAAAACTCGCCAAAATCAGCATTATATTTATTAAACACAACTTCTTCAAGATTTCGAGATCGCAGACACACAGATTATTATCGAGTAATTCAAGCCTTCTAAATGGTTTTAAACAATATTTTAAAAAATATATAATATATAATTTTATTTATAATAAATTATATTTCTGCAACACAAGAACTTCTTTGAGGCTTTCAGCTACAACTAAATTTCGTAGATAAACTTTTCGAATTTACCCAGTTCTAGCTAAAACTTGAATTGCACTAAACTAAGTTTCCGCAATATTTTATAAAGCAAAGCGCGCCAAAAAAGTATGCTACGTAAAGCGGAACAATTGCGAGTAGGTCAACGGTTGCAGGTAGCCGCAGGACAATACAAAAGGCCATAAAAAATGCAATGTCCTGGCCACATTATTTGTGCTAAAAGACAGACGAAAATCAGCTGTCACAGTAGAATAATAAAAATGAATTTATTTGGGTTTTATATGCTCGACGAGCGAGCGGGCGACTGTTGCCGCTGCCGCTGCCAAGGACAACAAGTTGGCCAGCAAAAAGGAAACAATAGAAAGAAAGAAATTCAGAAGAAATTATAAGGATTTGACAGATGAGCCAAGCGGACGCAGGAGCTGCAGGAGAAGCGCGTGTCCTGGCACATCGCCCAGGTAAAACTGGAGCATCAAAACTTTAGCCTTAAATTGAGCTAAAATGTTTGTTGTTGCCGCTGTTGATGCTGCAGTTGGCCCACTTTCTGTGCTTGTTATTGTTGGTGGTTGTAGGGGTGCTGTAGGTCTGCGGGCTGCCCGGCATGAATATGCATGCGGCATGTCGACAAGGTCGGCCAGTTTTCTGGCAACAGTTGCACTTGAGTGCCACACTGCAGCTGCCACACACAGCTTTCTGTCCATTTGTCACTGAGCTGCAGCTGCAGCTGCCGGCTGGCAACTGGCAACTGGCGACTGCTGCTGATGCTGCTGATTGCAGCAGACACTCAAGCAAAAGCAATTTGCATAATTACAACGCACATGAGCAATGCGCTAACCGCCAGCAAAGCTTGGCCCAGCCCTGCCAGAAAGTAGGCAACGGCTTTTCATTAGCTCTAAACACACCGACGACACTTGCAATACACGCGCGCGCTTGCAACACACATACACATACAACAGCAACAGAGCCACACACGATGTGAGACCAGAAAACTTCGGCTTATTGCATCCGCTTTGCCGCCCGTTGCCGACGAATGCTTCTTACCAACTAACACAATTTGAGTTTTGTTATAGCTTTAAAAACGAAGTCAAAGCCGCAGACGAGCGACACGAACCACGGCTTCGGCTCGAGACAACACGAGGCAACACGAAGTGCGCTCACGAAGTGCGCTTCTGGCAGGCCAGACGCCTGCGCCTTGCGAGGCAAAAGAGAGCGCTTAGCTCTTGGCAACATTGTTGCCCTCTCAAATGTTGCCAACGGTTGTTTGTTGTGTAAGGTTAGTTTTAGATGGAATATATTAAAGAATTCTCTCAATAGAACTATGTTCACGGGAGAAATATGTTCACATAAGTATTTTAGCTCTCAAATACCCTGGTTCATTCTCTATTTATCTAATTCGTATCTTCTTAGTATCGTCTTCGTATCTGCTTTGCATCTTCCTCTTAACTGCTCACATGTTGCCTACTTTTAGGCTTGTTGCCATTTTTATGGGTCACGAAACAAAGCGAATAACTGTTCGCACACGCTCGTTTAGTGGTCGTTAAAAGCGAACATTGCCGAGCATTGTATTTAAGAGCGCGCTCGTTTCATTGCCATTTCGTTCCGCTCTCTGTTAGCAACATGTTGCCAATGAATTAATCCAGCTTTTGTCAACAAACGCGCAACAGTTGGCGCCCAGCTGTAGAATTTAAACTCTGCCCGCACTTACGCCAATTGCCACTTAACTAAAATGCCACTCGAAATTGTTGTTGTCAACTTTTGGGTGGTGCGAAATGGTTGCACAGCACCACGAGAGCGGGCTTTTTTTAAGTGGCACGCTTAGCGGCTAGGCTCAAGATGAGCTGCAAGTTTTCTTTTGCCAGCAGCAATCAGGGAAAGTGGTCAAAAGGAACAGCTGCCGCGCCCAAGACAAGCCCCAAAGGGTTAACCCATCCTCAACAACAGTCCGAGACATGTGTTAGAAAACCCCTCACCCGCACGCCCTCCCTTCCGACGGCTCAGCATATGCACATAAAATATGTATAAATTTGCAAACTGTGTGTCAAGCTTTGCACTGGCGACACCTCACATAAAGATAGACACACACTAACAGATTCAGATACATTTGCCACAACTACAGATACAACTGCGCATATACGCAAAAGTTGTTAAAAAGTCCAAATAAATTTGTTTGTTTTTTTTATTTTATTTTAAAAGTCTTTGACATAAATTTATGCGTTTTGTGTGCTTCAACAACAACAACAACAAGAGCTCGGTCCGGTTATAGATCAGGTCATGGATTGCTCTAGGTGCCGGCTGGCTGAGGTAGGTGAGGTTAAGGGAGCTGTGGCTGCCATCTGGTTGAGTGGGGAGAGCAGCGATTGCTGCTGACAAACTAAAGTATATTTTGAAATTGAGTTGTCATAAAAAGGAACAGCATGTTGTGACGTGTGTGAGTGTGTGTGACGTGTGTGTGTGAGTGTGGGTGATGTGTGTGTGTGTGAAGTACAGTCAAGACTCTTGAACGTGAATTTGAGTTAGGCTCTACAGCTGGAAACTAGCTTTGACATATTCTAGTCACTATTCTGCCTAAAACTAAAACTCTTGTTTTTGACAAAAGTTTGCTTTTCTTTTCTTTTTAATAGGCGGCCTTATATTGATTCATTTAAAATATTGCATAAAATATTTGTTTAAAAGCTTAACAAATATGAAAATACAACTAAAGCATTCTCATTTGCTCCTATGATTTATAGATACATGATAATGATGCATTCGTTTTTAGAACCCATTATTTCAGATTCTAATGATGCATAAGTTTATATAAATCAGTATATATATATATTTACATATGTATATATTTATACACTTCAGGCTTGGAATTTAATTTGTCTAGGATTTGCGCACTTTGTAAAAATTCTATATCAGTTAGCTTGGCGTGAAATATAGAAGAAACAGCAAAGCCTTGAATTTTGTATATTTGCATATGTCAAATAAAGGACTCAAGCCACGTGAATATCCAACTCTAAAAAAAAATGTCCGTTTCACAATCACGCATGATATACCATATCTGTATATATTTATTTAAGTATTGTTTCTCTGGAAACCCAGCTGCAATGTCACTCAAATGCATTTAAAATTGAAAATTCTATGGAAATTGCCCTGGCATGTTGGTTGTTTAGGTATTTTCACTGTAGTTGTGCCATTTTATTTGCCGTCCCCTCTCACTCTCACTCTCCCTCAGTCTCTCAGTTAGCCTGTATTACAACTGACAAACTCATGACTTTGGCCATTCTGAAGTGAGTCTGAGATACTTTCACTGCGCCTCAGTTTCCAGACACTTGGCATTACAACTAGTCATAAAATACACGGCAGCTAAAAGCCAGGCCGTAGCGCGCATAGTGGGGGAGGGGGGATGTAGAAGCAAACTTTTTTCGATTTAAATAAAAAGGTTGGCCGTGTTCGATGGAGGCGGCGGCAAGGGGCAAGGCAAATATAACGACAGGCAGTTTGAACTTTGATGACGAGAAAGCTGTAAAATAAAATATCTTTCCAACACTTTTTGGCCTGCTTTAGCCAAGGAAAACAAAAATCAAAAATATGCAGCCAAATATGTGGAAAGAATAAAGAATATATATAACACAACTGAGAGTCTGCCATTCGAGAGAGTCCAATTGCGAGATACCCTGTACACAGCAGCGTGCTGCCCTAACAATCTGTCGAACCTGCTGGTCTACATATACCTCAGCCCCAAATTGTTCAATCTGGGTGCAGATTTTTATAATAAAGCAAATTGTCTGGCGAATTGAAATCGGATCCCAGTTCATGCATAGGAAATATAAATATTAATATTAAATATGATGCGAGCTTTCAGTCTAAATCGTGATTAGATGAAAATTTACGTAAATATGATATTTTAAAAGCATCAAATTTGATTAAATTTTGACGCAAAGAGACGAAATTCTAAACATCTCAAAATGCTCAACGACTTTGGCTCCCTTTTCAAATAATTTATGCACGTTTTAATTTCATTTGGTGCTTAACAAATGCCACGCCCATATTGTTGACAAAACGCGGCCTAAACAAAATATGTTATTTCAACACTTTCAAGGTTGCGCCCCCTTCAAACACAATAGTAAGCCCCACCGCAGGCCTTCTCCGCTCTTCTCCCAAGAAAAGGGTCCAAAGAGTCCCAGGACTAGCAGCAGCAGCAGCAGCAGCAGCAATGGATACGGTAACAGATTGTTTTACCCTTGTGGCAACGGATATTAACCGATTTTAATCGTGGTTTATCTAAAGACGTTTCGTAATTTATATGCCACTTGCGAAATGTCAATAAGAATTATGTGTGATTGCTTAAAGCGCAAGCTCTCTATACTTTTAATATATTTTAAATACTTTGACAAGACTTTTTAAAGACAAAAGGCTTTTTGTTTTAGAATAGTTTTAATCGGTTGTAATATATTTAATATGCCTGCATATCTTGTATACATATGTTAATCATTTTTTATTTTTTAGTAATAGTATCTTTTTATATTCTATTTATATATATATATACATAATATATACGCTGGTGCCTAAAGTAAGAATATATTGCATTTTGCGTTATATTATTGAAAATTTGTTAGTTATGACTACACTGTCCTTTTATTTTATATTTTACATTTATAGCCCAAATTGCTGGTGCTTTCTGGGCAATACAAATAAACTAAATATATAAAAATATAAAATTTTGTTTGACAAAAAATGTATATGAATATAATATATAATGCCGATTTGGGCGACCCATCAATTTTTTTAATATTTTATTAGCTTGACCACGAAGCAAAGAATAAAAATTTTAAATATATAACAAATATAAAATATATTAATAAATGCCCAAAGAAAATCCTATTTTAAGTATTTGAAAGTACACTTTTTCATTTCTTTGCTTTCTTTATAGATAAATATATATATATATATATATATAATGTATATATATATATATATATACATATTGTATTTAGTATTATATATTATATATATTTTTAGATACACATAATTATTATTTTTTTTTACTAATTATTGGAATAATCAAGCAAAAATATCAATATAAATTGAATTTCAAACACACAAGTTAGAATGATCTATTTTGGAAATAATGAGAGTAAATATTTTGATTTTTATTATATTATTCTGCATTTGAAACATACAATTGTTCAACCTATTGTTGAATGTATATATATTGTATATTTCGTATATAAATCTTTATTATTAACTTATACAAAATTTGTTTCTTTAATTTTCTTTAGATTCACGCTATTGACAAGATATAATTACGTTATTCTCTGCATCCAAAATTATCGAAACAATAAGGGGTAAGTCTTTAAATAAATCTTTACTATGATAAATTAATCTTAAATAAATCGAGGGGCAATTCGGTTGAATCATTAAAATGATCTGTTTTAAAAACATAAATAATAAATATATTTTTTTATCGAATATATTGTACAGCGATTTCTGCAACCTTTTCTGAAATCTTGATAGGGTATTGCGAATTCTCTGCAACAATTAACGCAGTTTGTTGTTCCCAGTTGTTTTACTTAACACTAAATGCTCTTTGCATAACATTTTCTCTCCAAGTTTATTTCTGCTATTGTTGTTGTTGCTGTCGCATTTCAAAATTCACAATTCAAAACGTGTTAATTAGGCACAGGATGTGGGCGTGGCTGTCGTATAATATATATATATGTGTTTATACATTTACTGGGGCTCAAATGTGTTAATGACTTGCCAGCCAGCTACCGTAACTTAAAGCCCCCATCAAATGCCCCACCACCACAAAATTCACTCACCCCCCCCCCCCTCCCCCCTCCCATACACACCCGCTAACCGCTTACCTTTCTTCAATTTCCGCGTTGTGCTCCTTCAGAATTTTTGGAGGGGCGTGTCAATAAAATTAGCATTTTCTTTTCTTCTGCCTGTGTTTTGTTTTGTTTGGCTTGTTTGGCACAAATTAAAGATGAAGCGTCTATGGGGCAGGGCCTGGTTAATAAAGAGAAACGCGACGGCGGCTTGATGGGCGGGTGGGCGTGGAGCATTACGCAACTAAATATTCATGCGACTTGGTTAAAACTTTGCGAACGCGCACCCACACATAAACACACTCGCACACACATTGTTGGCTTTCACAATTAGGGGCGGGCCATGCCCACACACCCCTAGGGGGGTTCGGGTCGGGGGGGTATGTTGCAGCCATAACTATCAAATTACGTTTCGACATGTGTGCCGGATAGTAAAAAGCAATGTTTCGGCCCATAAACAGCTGGCAAAAAGAGTTTGTGGCCTTAAATATTTTATTGTAATTAAGTCGCGAATCTCTCCCCGAGTGCAGCCTTAAAAATCAACGCCAGCTGTTAAGAACTGATCCTCCAACCCCTGACGCCCGACGCCTCGCCGCCTGCAGGTAGACAGCAAAAATGTTTCCGCTCAACATTTTCATTTTGCGCTGATTTACAGCCGCAAGTTTTGTAGTTTTAAGTTTTTTGGACTTGTGAATAGCTTTGGCCGGGGCAGTTAACATTTGGCTTAATGCACTTCTTAACACTTTGTTGCCGTTAATAATGCACACAGCAGCTGCCGCGGCAGCAGCAGCTGCCCCCACAACAACCCCGGCATCCGCTTCCTGTCAGCTCAAGACAATGCAACAAAAATCCAAAAACTAAATGAGAACTGTCAAATGAACCGCAATTACAATTGTTCATCTGCTTGCTAAGCTACACGAATGATAAGTGTGTATTGGTGTGTTTGTGTGTTTGTGTGTGTGTGTGTGCGTGTTGTACTAGCTGCTGAAAACTTTCACCTGTTAATGACATTGAAGCGTGCGGGGTTAGGGAAATGCAGCAAAAAACAAGTAACAGTTCTCTAATCGGGAGTGCCCAACTAGTAGATACCCTATTACCAGCAGCGAGCTACCCATACAAACATTTCAGCTTCCTTCTATTCGTAGACATAGAAAACACACAAATGCTTCGTTTCGCCTGTTACATACGTTTGCCCACAACCCATATACCCTTCTTACCTTTTTGCAATGGGCATAATGCAGTGAAAGGGGGCAGCAGCCAAGCAAAACAGCAGCAACCGAAAAGTAACTTTTGCAGCTAGTTTTTGAAAAATGTTTTACAACTAAAACTTTAATTAAAAGCGGAAATGCATTATTGAAACCAAAAGCAGAGATTGAGAACTCGGGCAACCGGAATCGGTAGAAGAGAAAACGCAGCCATTAGACATACAACATTTGTTGTATAATTCAAAATAAATATATATAAAAAATATAATTAAATACAGTGAATATGAGTGCAGTTGATAGTATAGAAAGCAGGCGAAACTGAATTTAAAATTTGTCGATATTTTATTTCCAGCAAATGCTGCCAACGTTCCGTTTCACCTTAGGTTTGATTTATTAGATGTCTAAATCTAAATCTAAATAAAATAAAACAAAAATGCATTTAATATTTGGTAAAAAATTAAAAAGAAAACGCGACACAAGTTTAACTTTGGTGTGGAAAATGCTAATCACAAAAATCATTAAAAAAGCCTAAAATATAATTGAATAACTAATACGTATAATATAAATAGAATCAGTGCAACAGATGCAACTGGCTACGCGATACTCTGTTTTACAGTGGCTCTGAAACTGTGCTCTCTGATTTTAAAACTGCAACTTTACTGCTGGAACATTATGATTGAAAATGTAGGTAGATTATTGCGAGTTACTGTCTTGGATGTCTTCAGATCGAAAATATCATTAATGTTCCCATCTAGACTCTGAAACTGTAGATGAATTCACTATAGTATTTAAATACTCTGTTCAAGGCAAATAAATACGAGATTATTCCTTAAGGAAAAAGTCTTAATCGTCGAGAGTCAGACTAATTGCTTTCAGGCGAACAGATTTTCGGGCATACAAATACCAATATACTCCTTTTGCACTTGATGTACAGCGTATTAAAATTCTATGCAAACAATAAACAATGGATTTAGTTATGTTTTTTATGCATGCCTACTCGATAAAGTAAACAACACAGCATTAAATTATTTGACAAAATATTTGTTATTCAAATAATAATAAATTAATTAAATAACATTTTTTGCGGCTCCTAATTTGTGTGCAAACAAAATCAGAAAAAGCTTTTATTTGAACAGAATTATATATTTATTTGCTTATGAGTGTGGGTGTGTTTGATTTAGACAATTAAAGCTGATGTTAAGCATATGTCAGAGCCAAGAAGTTCAATAGTAAATTCCAAATAATCAATAAATAAATTGCAATTATATATTTTCAAATATCAAATTAAAAATAAATACAAGTCTTCGTATTTAGTAAAATATTCTGCTAAATGAACTTTAAATTTGATTTAATAACCTCTGATATTTAATCAAAATAGTATTTGTGGATATTACATTTTTGCCTGTAACAAGATATTTATTATGAGCACCGCACACTGCAGGCCACCCTTCCACAGAGTCCTAAACCACTTGCCACACGATTATTGAATTGTTGAGCCAAATCGCCTGGCCACAAGGATTGAATGCAGAATCAAAAGGTATACAGAGGTTGGCACTGTGCGGGATGGCTGCAATGAATGGCCAAAATTGTACGACAAAATCGGGACGACATTGATGTAAGTGCAATTGTGATTGCAATTGCAATTGCAATGCGCATTTATTCAGCTGTAAATCAATAAATTTTAATTAAAATTGCAGCCACACGCAGACCAAACGCTCCACGACAATTGTCCAGCTTTTTCCCAACCACAAACACACTCCCTCGCCTTCTCTCTCTCTCTCTCTCTCTCTCGCTCTCTCTCTCTCTCTCTTTCACTCGCCCAGTGCCATTCGGCCCTGATAAATGATATATCAAAATGGGTGGAATGTAGCTTTTAACTAACATTGCCAGGCCCGTAAATCCGTTCAGCATCCAATTCCGGAGTGATTCGGCGGCGGGTCAAAGCCGAAATCCCATAATGCGCATTTCCGTTGCCGTTAAGCGCCGCTCAGCATATAATTTGACAAGGTCGCTTCCTCCAATAAAATAGATTTGACCAGAACAGCCGAGGCCCTGAAACCCCAACCCAACCCATCTCAATCCCGCCTCGCAACCCGCAGCCTAATACGGCTGTATCGTAACGCTTTTGTACTCATAATTGTATTATGCATTTCGATTTCGGCAATTGTATTTTGCAATTTCGATTTTGATTTGGCGATTTCGGATTTCTGATTTCAATTTGTGATTTGTGCGTTTCGACATTACGTACACGCCTCGTTGACAGCGCACTTTCGGCGCGTTTTGTCGCAACATTTCGCTTTGACTAAAAAAAAAGCCAATTGGAAAATACCAAATGAACAAATGCTAAACTGAAAACTGAAAACTGAAAACAGAAAACTGAAAAACAACTTCGTTTGAGTTGTGCCTCTTTGTCAATCGTTTTGCATAATTTATTGTGAAATTATTGAGCTAATGAAGTGCGCGCTTTTCGTTTCTCTCTAGGCTCAGATTACGAGCCAATTTATGCAGGCGCGCGACTTTCCTGTGCCATAAATCTTGCCACGAATCGCACAGCCACATGCAACAAATCATGCCACTTGCGAGGCGCGTGTGAAAAGTCTTAAAGCATTTCAACAAATGTCCAAAATGTAAACAAGTCTTTGATTTATTTTTTGATTGAACATTATGTGCATTGAAAATAAACGACAGAAAAAAAACCAAGTTTGTTAAAAGATTTTTGTTAAAATAGCCGAGCTGTAAATTAATTTAATGTATCGATCGTTCAAATTTAATCAAAATATAATAGTTTATACATATGGTATAATTTTTTTATTACTAATAATAATAATAAAATAATAATAATTGCCTTCTTCTTGTCTCATGTTTTTAAGCCATGAAATCTACAAAACAATATTATAAATATTATCCATATTATTGTTTTCATATAATTTATTAAGTATTGAACAGATATTGTTAATAGGGAACAAAATTTTAGTTGAAAACTTGAAGTCTACAAAACACTTTATAATACTAAAATTAATATTATTATTATTATGATTATTATTATCATTAAATATAATTATTAAAACTTATTTATTCTTATTATTTATTTATCGTTTGAAACAGCTTAATTTAAGAATCTTTCTAAGGAAGCTCAAAAATCCTTTTATTATTTTTCTTGGAAATCGTATGCTAAATCTCGAATAAATTGCCTTTCAAAGGGAAATCTTTTTCTTACAAACCTCGCATATGAAATTTAAGTGCATTTTCGAGAGCGCATAAACTTTTGAAAGCTCGAACACAAACTAACACACACACACACATACACACATACACACACATGTACACAGTTTGTGACGAATTGTAATACAAATGAGCTGGGGTTAGGTGACGGCAAGAAGTACTTGGAAGCGAGCCGGGACGGGTAAGCAGTAACAACCCAGAACCTGTTTCCCGGCACGTCGTTTAGCGCAACAACTTAATTTGCATATCAGCGCCGCCAAATTGCAGGCGGCATGCAACGCATATAGCATAGAGGTGCTCTGAAGAGAGGCGGGGGCGGGGGGCAGGTTAGGTTCTAGCTGAAGTGTAGGCAACTCGACTAGAAATTGTTTTCAGCCTTTGGCGGGCGGCGCACACATGCAGCGAGCACTTCATCAATTTGCCAATAAACTTGCGAGTAGTTTTCGCAATAGATGCCAACATTTCAATCAGGCCAGAAAACACTCAGCATTGTATTCCCCCTTTGCCAACCCCAGCCCGCACGCTCCCAGAACGCGCGCTCGGCTTAACTTCAGTTAGTTTTTGGTAGTCAGCGTAAAATTTTATGCACACGGCACAAATCGAAATGGAAAATCCGAATGGAAAACCCAAAGTTGTTGCTGATTTGGCGCAAAATTAACAGGCAAAACGCGCGCCAGGACACCACCAAGGATTCGAATGTAGGCTACAGGAATGTGGGCAATTAATGTGAGGAGCCCGGACTCAAGACATCGGCCTGGGCCTGGGCGGTAAAAGCCAACGTCGCGTCTCAAATTAAATTTGCATTTCAAATTCGTTTTCGGCGCGTTTTCTTGACAGCCAAAAGGGCGGACGCATGGGTCGGTTGCTGAGTGGTACGGGGGGCGTGTCCAGGGCGAATCAAAGCATTTAGTTGGGCCAAATCTATTGACAGGCGGCGACAAGCGAAATGAAATAAAAGTAAAGTAAAAAAGAAAAGCGTAAGGAAAACAAGAAGACGACGACGCTGTCAGCAGGTGCGGCCGGCCAGGATCAACGAAGGTCCTTGCCTTGCATATAAATCAAAATAATTTTGTTTGGTTCTGTAATTTGGTGTCTAGGAATGCGGAACTAGGGGCCGACGGAGGTGGGTGGTGTGTGGACTGTAAGCTGTGAGCTGTGAGCTGTGGGGGGAGCGCAGTTGCGCGCGCTGAAATCATGAAAAGGACAAATGAAGTGAAATTTAAATGATTGCATACTTCGAGGCGTTTGTTAAACCATTTATTTTCACCTAATTGCACACTCGAGTGGACGCTGCCCAACCGCCCAGCCTGTGCTGTGGATGGGGGTTCGGTTGACAGAGGCGTGGAGGGTGCGAGTCCTTGGGCCACTTTTACACTTGGCTGCATGTGGGGGCGTGGGACGTTTTGAGCCCTGTTACACAACATGGCTACAAAATATTTGCTGACGTTTTGACATTGCTTTGCCGCTGGCCATGCCCACCCGCAAATCAGCCCACACTCCACGGCGAATTCCTGCTTCATTAGCCCGGACAAACAGGACAAAAGTTTCGCCTGGACATGCGTGCGTGAATTGCTTTTATTAAATTGCGCTCAACTCGTGTGTTTGTCGAAATAACTGAAAACCAATTATGAAAAAATCTGCAGAAGAAGGCAATTGTAAGAAATACACACGTTGGTGTTGTGGGCGGGAGGGGAGTAGAAGTAGGAAGTAGCGAATTTCCTGTAATATGCCATTTAATCCATATATTTTACTCCAAGGTGCGTAATTTCATGACATAGCTACTCATTAAGAATATTTTTAATTCTTTTAACTTCACTTTTAGCTTCCATTCCAAGCAAGTTTTTACTGACCCCAGTCAAGGACCAAATGCCTCTTAGGTTTATTTACCATTCAAATTTGATAAAGTGTCACAATTTATTTATTTCTTTTTATACCCTTGTAGAGGGTATTATTGTTTGGTCATGTTATGTGCAACGCATAGAAGAAGATATATATTCTAGATCAACAGCCGAGTTGATATAGCCATGTCCCACTCTCTGTTTGTACCTCTGTCTGTCTGTCCGTCTATCTGTTCCTATGCGAACTTGTTACTCATTTATGAGGCTATCGTCCTGAAACCGTCCGATCCGTCTATCATATAGCTGCCTTAGGAACTATCAGTCGAAAATTAAGTTATTGTGGGAAAAAGTTTTTTCTTTATCAAGATATCTTAACCACATTCGGCATTTGGTAGATTCACTATGCTTCTCATATATATACCAATGCCTTTTTTCTAATTTTTTTAGTTTACAGCTGCACAGTCACAGTTTGAGTGTCACAGTTGTTCTATTACTGTAAACAGGGTATTACGCAGTCGGTTGTATTGTTATTTGTTTCACTCTATCACCGGATAGGCGTAGACTTTTATGTTGCAATCAATATGTCATCATAACTGTCAGATACCCAATTTGGGTTGAACTTTAATTTATATATTTTGCCAGTGGTGCCCAAACTTTTACATTTTGACAGGCTTCAATAATTTATAAATGCCATCAAACTGTGGAACTGCTTTTTAAAATGTTACCCAACAATTTTTTTATAAAATAATCCAAAAATAAAAAACTCAAACGCAGCTCTTGTAGTCGCTGCGGTTTCTCTCAAGCGTTACACCGCCGCATCCCACACCCCACTTCCCCCGCCCCCTCCTACTACGTACCTTTGGCAATCCAGCAAACTCCTCTTCTTCTGTGTAGCTCGCCTTTTGGCGTTGCATTTTAGTCGACGCCTTCATGTCATGACATGTGCAGGAAATGCGTTTTCTGGCGCTGCCAATGCTGCCCCTGCCGCTGACGCTGCCTTCCCCCGCTGCCTTCCCCCACTGGCTGCCAAACGTTGTTACTGCTGCTGCTGCTGCTGCCGCTGCTGCTACTGCTACTGCTAGTTACTCGGTTTTCGGTTGGGTTTACGGTTACGGTTTTTTGGTTATGCCGTGTGCTGTGGCGCCTCTTGCGCAGCTCCATAAATATTTAAATTGTGTGCCGCCTCGCGACTTCTGAGTCCCCTTACTCTCTCCCCTCTCTCCGACCGACATCCCCTGCTGGGTGGCTGTCTTGCGTGTTGCTCGCCGGCTTATTTTTTGACAGTTATCGATTCGCTGCTCCACACGATTCTGAGACGCTGGCGCTTTATCTTGCCAGGCTTGCAATTCATTTCCTAAAATATGCATGCGAAAAAAGCCAAACACTGGCATAGAAGGGGTGGCCCGGGACAGGGAGGGGGGGCTGGAGTTGCGACATGGAGCTGTGCGAAGCCAAGCGGCATCATTACATTGGCTACGCGCTGTCAAGCTGCCTGCCTCCCGTGCTGCCCATCCGCCCACAGCCCCGCCTCCTGCTGCTTATCATGCTGATATGTAGCAGCCAGCCCCATCCTTAACACATTTTGCAATATGTACGAGTTATGCCGCATAAGCCTCCAACTCGCATTCATTTCCTACTTTCCAGCCAGTTAAAAACTTTGCCAAGTCGCTCGCTTTGTGCATGTTTAACTTTTGCCTGTCAGGCCCAAGTCGAAGTGCTTGTAACATACACCTCCACACCCTCAATGCACAACCTCCGCCCCTGCACCCCGAGCCTTTGATCAAAGTGACACTCAAGTGCTGCGAATTTAAGCAAATGCAAAAGCCCCCCCAAGTACCTCCCCCTTATGCATGCCATACCCTGTATACCGCACACTTGACAGCCAACAAACTGAAACAACAACTCAATTAGCAAAGGCCAAAAAATAACTCAATGCATTCAAAATGCTCGTGTTAACAATATAATCAACATATATATAATACAAAAAAAAAGCTACGCTCAACTCGCCGAATAGTTAAATACCCTTATTTGGAACTGTTTTTATGACAAATACTCGCTTTTCGTTTAATTCATGATATCTTGGATATATTGGAAAACAAAAGCAAATTGTGTACAGCTTGGGTGATATAGTGAACCGATATTGATCAGATAGATTTTATCCATATTTTTGGTGTAAACTAAATGCCGAGCTTGTGACACCGGCACAGTTTTTTATACCAGAACTTTATTTTCGACCGACAAAAAGTCCCATCTTTATAAACTTGCCTGTTAATACCGACCAAAAAGATCTATTTAAATATATTAGAAAGTGTAATACCCTTAGTAAGGGTATTGAAATAGTAGTATATATAAGTTTGTATTTATATTGTGTAATTAACAAACTCTCGATATTGCAAACTACTTGTCTTTTGCCTGTGCAAGTGCAAATTTAATTTACTTAAAGTCAAAAGCCTACCCTCTCCCCCTCCTCGTTGCACCTTGTGGCTGTTCTTGTTGCAAAGCTTAATTGATTTGCAAATATTTGGAATATTCATGCAACGCGTCAAATCGTCAAGAGCAATCCCAAAGAGTAATGTGTTAATAGTTGAGAGTGTTTCAAATATTATTGAGATAAAGCAAACAGCTGCTGAAGGGGGAGTGTAAATAGAGGAGGGGTAAAAACAGATTGCGATAAAAATAATCAATATTGATTATGGTTAAAATAATCAATTGCGCATACTTTATTACTATTAAGAGAGATATTTGAAGTTATTGCTAACTGAGTTTGTTTATTTTGATTAGGACAAATATTATTCTAATTTAAAAAAATGTGTGGACTTTAAATAGAAAAATATATGCGTCAATAAATATGAGGAATTTTATTATATTTTTTTAGGTATCTTGTTAAAGGCTATACAATCTTTCGGCCATGATCGAAGACTACATTTAGATTAATTTCCTTTAACTCAATATAATTGCACTTCATAGACATTTATATGGACAGCCTTGAATATCAACATGTACCAGATCAAGTCGTAGAACTGTCTGATTTTCTTTTAAATATAAAATCTTCATTATTTAAGCACATTATGAAATAAACATTAGCTAGATTAAATCCATGCAATGCCTGCAAATGATTCATTAATTAATAATTTAGTTAAAACGAAGGGAAGCTCAAACGCCTCTGACTCACAGGACTCAGAGCAGAACATTGCAAAAGCTCAAGGGGAACAGAACTTTTCGTTATACATATCTAAAACAAAATATTGCAACTGATAAAAATAATTAATAAAAAAATGGATGGTACAGATAAGAATACCTGCAAGGAAAGTTCATATATATAGCTATGTGTAATCAAGCACTCTCTCCCTCTCTCTCCCTCGCTCTCTCTCTCTGCCTCTCCTTAATTTTTTGGCAGTGCAGAACACACTGCGTATGAGTAATAAACACATATGTACATATCAAGCTTTTTTGTGCAATACGAATCGAAACATTGCCATTATACGCATTTTGTCGTGGCTCTTAATTAGCTTTCGGTTCAGTTAAGAACGATAAGCGAACGCGTTTGGACGTGTCCCCAAAGAGTTAACAAAGTTTTCACCGTCAAATATCACATAGACCCCAAAAATGGCACCAGCTGATCGTTGCGGTGGACCACCACGTCGTGGACCCATTATCAATGTGCAGATTGCACCACGTTGGCCCCGGCGCCATCATCACAACAATGTTGTCGTTGTGCAGGCGCCGCCGCCGCCGCCGCGTCCGGCGCCCGTTGTGGTTGTACAGCAGGCGCCACCACCACCGCGGCCAGCACCCGTTGTTGTTGTACAGCAGCAGCCGCCGCCGCCCTATTACCAGCAGCCGCCATCAGATGGACACTATCACAATCCACCTCCCCGCTACTAGAAGGAGGCGGAGGAAGCGTTCTTCGTTCCATGAATTTGCTCAGCACAAATATTTCGTAGACATGTAGACAAGCTTTATTATCACACAAGAAATCACCTGAACACCTGAACAACTGGAAAAAAAATTATATATATGTATTATAACTTATCAAATTTGTGTTCAATTTACTTTGGCTAGCGCTTATCGAACTTTTCTTATCTATGCGATAAGCCCGCTATCAATGGCGTCTATAGGCGATAAGCTCTATGCCAGCTGTGGCTTTGGATTATGTATTGATTATTGAGGCATTCATCGCACATAAACATAAACTATAAGTCAAAATATTGCCCGGCATAGCCAGCCATTATTAATAACGAGGGTTGGCCCGCGAGAACCGTATATACTAAAACTTCTGGGAAGTGATTTCCAAAAGTATTGCTAAGACGAGTCCCAGTCAAAATGACTTCACTTCAAGTACGCTTTAACTAGGGAAAATATATAAATTTCAAAAGTTTTCTAGAATTTATTTAAGTTGAATAAATACTGAAAAAGTACTGAACGTTAGTATTTTTCGTGCAAGTCAAATGTGGAGCTTACTTAAGTTGAAGGTTTCAATACCGAACCAAATCTTATATATATTTTATGTATAAACGTGCTAGTGGCTATTACCCGGCTTTACCCGGTTTGTTCAAGCTGAAAACATAAATTGTCCTCATATTTTCCACCCGTGTTATATTAAATCTACTCTTACAATCCGGAACCACACGACTCCAACTACAGTGTACATAAATTATTTTTATATATTTCGACTGATATCGGTGTCATACATATGTATAGTAAACTCCAGACCACTAGAGCTGCGCCCTGACTAGATATAACAATGAATCACTTTGAAGAATTGTTGAACTAGTTCAAAAATCAAGAAACAAGCGTTTGATTTAAAGGAAACTTAATGCTATGGAGATATTGGAAATATCATTATGAATCACTTTCAATCATTGTTGAACTAGTTCGTAGATCTGGAAATTCACATTTGATTTAAAGGAATCTTAATGCTAGTCATCTTGGTTATATAATAAGGAATCACCTACAAGAATTTTCGAACTAGTTCACAAGCTGAAATTTCACGTTTTATCTAAAAAAAAAACTAAATGCAAGTCATTTTGTGAATAAAAACAATAATAATATGGAGCTACAACATTTCGCCCATTTATGTAGTTGAATTTGGGGTACAACCCCCGCAGTTTGCGCCTGTTTATTATCAGTCGATTGCTGCCCAGTCGAGATGACTAACAAGCTGTGTGCTTTGGGCCCGCTTATCTGAACACTGGAATGAAAATGCCAATAAGCTCTGCCCTGATTGATGGCCAACTGCACTGGAAGTCAGCTACAACTAGAACCGAACTGAACAAAAAAGTGGTTTGGCAACGATAAGGCTTAGTAGAGAAACTGCTGTGCTCCATACAGCACAAGCAATTGCAAGAGCCATGCGGCCATACTATGAAGATCCATGTCGCTATAGTCATCATCATCACCATCATCGCCCAAGTAAGCAATGGAGATGTACACAGGAGATTTGATGAACGCATATCAATCTGTAGATGGCCAACAATAATAATGTTTATATCTTTATACTTTTGTGCAGATATCGAGATTGATGTTTTCCCCGGCTGGGGTGGCTCATATTATCCGCCGCCGGCTGCTAGGCCCGAAGTCGTCATAGTCAGCCCAGCGACCAACTATATGCCCCTGCCTGGTGGCCAAGCGATGATGCCTCAGCCATACACTGGCATGTCCCAGGGCGGAGCGGGCTACTATCAGCAGCAACAGGGCTATCAGTATCAATATCAGCAGTACAACACTCCACCCTATCCACAATGGTAGACAACGCGCCCCACGCAATCGAGTGTAAAACCTTGAATTATTATGAAATATGTTAAATGTTTGTGTTCATCGCAAAAATAAATTAATTTATAAGTGGCAATTATAAAGCATGCCCGTTAAATGTAAACAAGACCTGCAACTTGACATTTTTTGCTATGAACTGGACTTTGTCAAAAAAAAAATAGCAAAATATTAAAATATAACGAACTAAAGTTACTTAAAACAAATTTAATGCCAATAAATGCTTTTGCAAATATCACAAATTTCAAAGAAGTAAAACCATATTACGAACCAAAATCGATGCTGATGAATGTGGAAATTCCGGTTTACAGTCAATCGATTTGGCTCCAAGCATAAAACGAGCCAGTTATAAGTAGAGGAATAAGACAACTATAAATTAACCCCATGCTTAAACCGTTTGAGAATTCCAAGCGCGCGATTCACATTTCCAAAATGCATCTCAATCATATATTTTATTTAGGCTGTGTCCTAGATAACGTAATGTAATATTTGACGAAGAAGTTATTTTATTTAACCAAAAGTTCCCCTTGGCTTTAAATCTTTTCTATACCTTTCAATATTTTCCTGTATTAAAAGAGCTTTTAATTTTCTTCGAAATCTCTTCCCATTCGCAGTATATCGATATATATCGCTTTTAATACATGCTCTTTTTTTTAAAGCATAACTCGAAAATTATAAGGGCTAGATGCAACCTGATTTAGTATGTATGTATTCGCAAAATTTTAATTCCATGTCTTTTCCTTTAAAACACTGCAGTTTTTAAAATCAAAAGTTTGCATTCAATTTCACGATGACAGATACACACCTTTTTTTTATAACTTTCGGAAGCAATTCTTTATCTTTTGACCATAATAAGTAAAATTTATTTTGGCAATAGCATAAGAATATCTTATCATATTTTGCACTTATTGTATTCTACGTCGCCATTTAATTTAACAATTAACAAATTGTTGACAATGGTTTTGTGTGTGTCTATCCTGGAATTTATTTACATTGGAAGTTATTTCTTGAATTCTAATCGATGACATCAAAACCAACCAGCAAAATGAAATCAATAACATTGATAATCAGTTAAAGGCTTTTCACGCGAAGAAAATAGAAAAAATACATATAGTTGCTGTAAGCCAAACTTAACTGCTAGTTGACTTAATTAATTTCCGGAAAATTCATTGATTTACTCAGGGAACTTTTATTAAATGCTATGATTCATATATCTTTGTTACCGCGCCTGTTGCAATTCGCGTAAAATTCCAAAATTTAACAACACATTTTGCTTGTTATGCCCCTCTGGCCTCCATGTCCGCCCACACTGGAAGTTGTTTATCAATGTTTATCGAAGACACCTAAAACCACCTGACAAGATAGTGAACTAAGCCCCCAACAACACAAAATAAAAAAAGTACCGACCTGGTCAAAATGTCTGAAAGCTGTACGCTTAAATATGTTAACCAGTTGCGAAAGAAATTCAGTTAACGCCCAGCGAAAGCAGAGTCAACTGCTTCCATACCAAAAAAATAGTAAAAGGAATATACATTAATAAGGAACCATGTCATACTACGAGGACGAGCGCCGCCATCACCACCACCACCATAATGGTGGACGTCCCATTGTGGAGGTGGATATTGTGCCACCACGTTTTCCGAGGCCCGTTGTTGAGATTGATGTCGGCTCGCGCTATCCCTCCTACCAACCGGAAATGGTAGAGGTGATCACACCAGCGGGTGTCTACCAGCCACCGCCACCACCACGCCCCATTGTCGAGGTGGATGTGATGCGACCCAGTCGACCACTAATCGAGTTCAACATTGGCGGACGTCGTCCACCCCGCGAGGAAGTTGTCATTGTGGAGCAGCAGCGGCCCATGTGGTAACAACTGGGCGTGGCAATTAATTGGAAAACCATTTGAAAAGCTCCTTGAATAAGTTAAAAATAAAACAAACCAAAAATAGTATTTATTTTTAATTGAAATTTTATTATCGAGTGGTCTAAAAAGACAAAAAAAATGTAAATATTTATTTGTTATTTGTCATTTGTATATGAAATTAAAATCTTTTGTAATAGTTGCCAACTACTTTGCGCGAGTTCTGTTTTTGCATTTGTGTTTGCTCTTTCGTTTCTGACTAAAAGCTTTTTACAAACACAAGGGACATTAAAATCGATGTACTCCAAAGCGTAAAAGCTAGAAGGTATTATTACTTGAATTCATGAGAATCACATAGAGGGGCAGTATTTAAAATGTTGTTGTTTAATTAACAGTGGGCGAGTCATCGAAAAACTACGTTTACCTAACTTGTTTTGCATTGCTCAGTTCCAATTGGACAAATCCAATTGTACAAATCCAATTGTACATTTTACATAGTTACTTGACTTAGTTGTCAATTATGATGATCTTTAAAAGATTTATAGTCGATCGGATATCAAACGCAAAGTTTCGTACAACCGTCGAATAATTTATTTACCAAACTTTTCGGCACATTTTGAAAATAAACCCGAGACCGATCATTGACGACGATTACTTAGCAAATATAAATTCTAGGATGCGATCCGCCAGTAAAATGCCGATGGGGACCATGATGATTAGATTTTGAATTATTTGCGTTCGACCAAATGGATCACGCATCCAGTTTGGTCGACCGCGTGGTACCAACTTGACTTTCCCTATCTTGGAACCACGGCCACCAGCATCAACCCAAGTGGTCTCTTGTTTATTCCTTCGGTTCCGAGCTTGAGCATTTTCGTTTCTTTCTAGTAAAGAAATATAAAGATATTATGGCGATTATTGGTAGCTTTCTTGTCTTTTAAATATATACCCGAAGTGTGCGACCCTCGATTTAAGTTGAGATTCGGTTCTCCATCTGCCGTAGCTGAGCTGTTTATTTCGGTATTCTGTTGGAATTAGAAGTTAAAGTTTAGGGATTCATATTATTAATAAGTGCAACAAACCGATAGCATAGCGAAAGACCTTCCGAATGTGTGTTATTATAATTTGAGAGTCTATCTGAATATGCCTATTGTTTAGCCCCGAAAAGACTGAGACAAAGGTAACTAGATTCAGGCAATAGAAAATTTGTAGGTAAGCAAAAGGCTACTGCCGACCTCCAAGACCATATTGTAAACATTTTGTCAATAACTCAAAACTATAACCTTGCATAACAGCAAAGATAAGGATAAATCTTTAAATAATTGAAATGTCATCGAATAAACACTCAGTGAAAAGTAGTTGGTTTAAACCAAATGACTCAATATGAATCTAAGCAGGGAATACTAATCTAGGGCATGGCTTAAGATGCACATGAGTCACTCGCGTGGAGGCAATGCCCATAACTTGACTCCCGTCAAGCATTGTTGGGCGCGTCTACGCCTTATGCATGAATCACAGCAAGAATGAATCCATCATTAAGGCAATTCATCGATAAGATACCTGAAGGATTACAACAAACTGATAACGGCGAGTAGAATAGATTTTGCGTTATAAATGCAACACTCGCATCGAGGCTGACATTCAGTAACGAAACGAACGACAAACAAGGAATACAACAATCCAACGAGATGGCCGAGATTCAACAGGTCAACATTCAATGCGAGTGCCATCATCGCCATGGACCCCTCCATGTTCTGCGCCCCTGGGCCTGGGGTCGTCCCTGCCGTCGCTGCCAGCGCATGATGGATCGCAATGTGGTTGTGGTGCCCACTTCTGGTGCTGCTGCCGTTACAGTGACCCCCGCCATGACCTCGACACGCAGATCGCCAGTTGTGGTGTCCACAACCACCACCCAGACGGTGCCAGTGCAACAACAACAGGTTGTCCTGACGCAGCAGACATCGTATCCCGCAACTCTGCCTCCGACATACAGCGAAACTGTAGTCGTCAGCTAAAGCAAAGCCGGGCTATTGATGCGGAAATGAAGAGATCTAAGAGTGTAATTCAAATAAAAATAAAGCAATAACCTTTTCAAATGCAAACTGAAAATCTTGTGCACGTCTAATTTTTTTTTATATTTTAAGATATTTCAAACGTTGAATTGATGTTAAGCTTTTGTATGCCTAAATTCAAATCAGAGCATCTATCACAAATTTTGAACTTTTAACTGTTTTCCATTGGAACTGAAAACTTTTTATAATTCAGAAATATATATTAGTTATATTCGCTACGACCTCTAAAAATACCTTAAGAAATTTAGAATGCGGCTACTATATTAAGAATGTGGTGAATATTTGATTGTAGTAAATTTTCGAATGTTTGTCATTGTTGAAAGACGGACGCACAGATATGGCCATGGATACTCGATCTGTCATTCATATTAAGAAAATATGTGCAGTTTTGTTTTTAAATGGAAATATATTTTTAACTCCGACACATTCATAAGCTTGCATCACACTTATTGAATCATCCTTTCCACTTAAGAGTTGTAGGATATATATGAAATAAAATTAATATATTTGATGATCAAATTGATGATTTAATGAAACAATCTATTAAAGTTTCTCAAAGTGATCGATTTCCATAAAGAAAATAGAATTAAAATAAATTTGTAATAAAGCAACTAATTGAAACGTGAATTTAAAACCTAATTTTATGCTAACTGAGGCACAAAAAATAAATAAATTTTTCTTTGTTTATCTTGATTCTGGATAAACAGAACTCATGCTTCGGAAGTTCTGATTTTAGTTTAGTAATTCTAAGACTTCTTGTCAAGTATCAGTGAAATGTTAAGTTTTTAAATTAATTAAAGTCCTTTCAGGCCTCCCATAAGTTAGAGTTCACGTTCGCCGTGAGCTCGAAATATGTCATTTAGTCTAATTCTCTCTCCCTCTACAAGTGCAACTGACCGTAGAGCAAAGCGTGAGACTTTAATTCTCAAGCCAATCGCTGTCCCAGAGCTTATAGATACTGCCTTCGGCGCCCTGTGAAACATTTATTAACACGCGACGCCTTATCGTTGAATGCGCATGAATCACTGTAAATATCAAGCTATCGATAACATACCTGAGAGCTTACGATAACGATAGTTACTAATTTCAGACTATAAATGCAACAATCGCGTCGTAGCTAAAAATCAGTTAGATATCAGACGACAAACCAGACATGCTACAGCAAAACATGGCCGTGGTGCAACAGGTGAACATAAGCTGCGAATGCAATCATCGTCGTGGACTCCTCTATGTGCTGCGTCCCTGGGCCTGGGGTCGGCCCTGCCGTCGCTGCCAGCGCATGATGGATCGCAATGTGGTTGTGGTGCCCACTTCTGGTGCGGCTGCAGTAACAGTAAATGGCGGCATGGACAGAACGTGCGTGTCACCTGTTGTTGTGTCCACAACCACCCGAACTGTAAATGTGCCACAAGTGGCTGGGGCACCACAGCAAATGGACGTTGTGACACCAACACAAACGGCCATCGATTGGCAGGCTTCGCAGGAGGAGGTTCCCTCCGCTCTTCCGCCCAAGTATAGCGAAATGGTGGCCACCAACTGAAAAGCCTGTCTTGAAAATTACAACTTACTTGGAAGTTTCTTATATGCAAGGTTTTTGCAGCGAAAGAAATAAAATATAGATTCCTTTCGGTTGAGATATAAATATCTAGAGTTCTTTTAAGTTTTTATTTAAGTATACAAGTATACAGTATTTATAATATAATCAATTAAGCAATACATATGTATGTTCAATTGAATTAATTTCTTTTAAGATCCCAAAAATAAAATATATTTAATTATTGAAATAGTAATAAAATAATTATAAATATATAAATATATATATTATATTAAAATATTTTAGGTATTTAAATATACTTAAATGAGTAACATATTTATAAAAACTTGTAGGAATATATCTGCGACTATTAATCCTAAAATTGAAAATCTCTAACGAGTGTAATTAGAAATTCTGAACTATGCCTTATCAGTGCTTGGAAATGAATCACTGCGAATATCTATTGTTAACCGACATGTAGGATTATTATAGCTGATAACGAACACATATTTCTATAAATGCGACACTTGAGGCGTAGTTCACATTCAGTTACGAATCGAACAACGAACAAGAAATACTTCCCATAAAAACATGGCTCAAGTTCAGCAGATCCAAATTGTGCAACATTACGAGTGCTGTCATCGCCGTGGACTGATCGGAACGACACTCGGCTTGCTCTGGGGTCCCTGTCGGCGCTGCAGACTCATGGTGAATGGCAACGTCGTGCTGGTGCCCAACACTGGTGTGGTTACAGTAAACTCTGGCAAGACCTCGATGCGAGTGGCACCAGCTGTGGTGCCTAGCAATACCCATTATGGGGCTATGCCACAGCAAGTGGTGGACCCACCACCAGCCTATGCGCCACCAGGACAAACGACTAACAATTGGCAGGCATCGAAGCAGTCCAATCCCTCGGATCTTCCGCCTAAGTACAGTGAAAAGATGGCCGTACAGTGATTGAAATGTTGCATAACAAATGAGAACCCGGAATTGTTTGCAGAAGCCGCTAAACACACTTTTTATGCTCTCACAAAATAAAATTGTGATTTCTTTAATGTGGATGATTGTTATTTAGTGTATTCTTAATGTGATATTTAAGAGACTTACTTAATTAAGTTTAGATTAAGCTTAACACATTTCTTCTGTTTCGAAGCACTGTTCCCAAAAGAAGTCATATATGTTTTTTGGGTAAATGTATGAAACTTGCAGAAATTCGCATCTTCGACCACATGTGATACATTTTTAGCATATATTTGGAACTATATGAAATATTTCTTGCATAAGTTGAAAATAAAACAAAATACAAAAATAGTATTTATTATAATTGTTAGTTGTCATTCATATATGCAATTAAAATATTTTGTAAAAGTTGCCAACTACTTTGCACGAATTCTGTTTATGCATTTGTGTTTGCTCTTTCGTTTCTTACTAAAAGCTTTTCACAAACACAAGGGTTATTAAAATCTATTTATTAAATCATGTGAATCTCATAGAAGGGCAATATTTAAAAATGTTTTTTTTTTTAAATCTGTACAGTGGGCGCGCCATCGAAGATCTAAGTAAACCTCAATTGTATTGAATTATTTTCATAGTATGTATTATCCGGCATTGCCTAGCTTTTTTCTGCTCTTCGCCTACTCTTACTACTTTTAAAATCCAATTGTACATTTTACATAGTTACTTACCTTAGTTCTCAAAGATAATGATCTTTGAAAGATTTATAGCTCCTATATTAACCACAACGTTTTGTATGATCGTCATATAATTAATATTCCAAACTATTCGGCATATTTGCAAAATATATCGAAAATAAGCCCACATTATTCCGAGACAAACATTGACGACGATTACTTAACAAATATTTTATAATATATATATACATGTAAATAAATATAATATAAATATATCATCTAAATATTTATATATATGCATATATATATATATATCTAACAATATTTAAAAACTATTGTTAGCTTTTTAAGTTCTGAAGAATATTTGAATGGTGATATATTAAATAGTTGAAGAACTTGCGTTATATAGACTAAGATCCAACAAATTAATCGTTGCCGACATTTCCCAAGTAGTATACAAATTACATAAACCTCGATAAAAATCATTTAACATCTTTCGACCCAAGGGTGAAACAATCTGTTACCGTATTGATTGCCGGTCCTGGAGCACTTGCGACCCTTTTTATGGGTGAGGCAGAGTGGGAGTGGCCCTGCGGTGGGGCTTAGTGTTGTGTCTGGGGGGCGCAACTTTGAAGGTGTTAAAATAACATATTTCGTTTTGGGGCGCGCACATTTTGACAAGCGAATGGGCGTGGCATTTGTTAGGCACCAAATGAAATTAAAACGCGCATAAATTATATGAAAAGGGAACGGGAGCCAAAAAGCTGACGACGAACGCCAAATCGTTGAATATATTAAGACATTTTGGCGGACTGTTAATTTCTGGCATCAAGTTTTGCATACTTTTGTATGGGGCCTCAGGGCTGCAAAGGGCCCGGTCGGGTAGGGCGTTGACTGCATAATTGCTCAATAGTGCGCAGCATTTTGTTTAAGCAATTAAGTAGATTGGAGAGTAGGTGGGGAATGCGAATGCTGTGATTTATGTGTGTGTGTGTGTGGCAGCCACGCCCAGCATAGCAATGTGTGCGAGTGTGTGTGTGTGCGCGTGTTGCATGTCATTTGATTAACTAAAGTTGTTGTAGCCTGCCGCTGCAGAAATTCGCAACAATTTTAATTTTACGCCTTCATTTGCTTGCCAATGCCACGCCTTAAGCCCACTTACGTGAGTTTAATGCCAAGCAGCTGCTGTCACGCTGCATTGTCCTTGCGCAAATTAATTAAAAATTGTTTAAAACCGCGCGTCGCCCCGTCGCTGGGTGGCAAATAAAAATCCCAGCAGCAAAATATTATTTACATCACTCGCGTTGCCAACATTACGAGGCGTATGTTTAATTTTGTTTTAAGCCCTATGCATAAAAACTGGATAAAGAGAGGGCATATTGATCTTCAAACTCGTTTAAGCATATACATTCTTAATCAGCATGAAGAGCCTTATGTTCGTCTATCATATGAAAACTGGGTAAAAGTTATCTCCTCATGTCGTGCATTTTCGGCTAGAGTACTCTTAGTTGTTAAATATTTGAACTGGAAACAAACTTAAATTTTAAACAGCTTTAATTCATATTGAAGAATTTTATAAAAATGTAGTTCATAGGCCAAACAATGTCAAACATTTTCTGAAACAAAAAGGGCATAGACTGATTGATTGGTTGAGTTAGTTAGCTGACTGACCGATAGAGTAACTGACTGGTTAATTGATTGATTGAATATTACCTAATAGATTGATTAACTGATTGACTGTTACCTGACCGACAAATAGCGAATGACTGACTGATTTATTGAATAATTAATTGTTACCTGATTGACTGACAGAAGGATTGACTGACTGGATTATAGATTGAGTGACAGCCTGACTTGATTGACACTGATTGATTGAATGTTACCCACTGAATGAAAAAGTGATTTACTGACTGATTGAGTGCTAACGGACTGACTGATTGACTGACGGATTGATTGTCTTATTGACCGACAGACAGAGCGGTTGATTGACGTATTAACAGACTGTTACCGCGGTGATATCTGTTATGATTGACAGTGACTAATTCATTGACTAATTAAATGTTAGCTGAGCTAGATGGGCTGACAGACTGATGGATAAATTAATTGACTGTTGCCTGAATGATTGAGAAAGGGATTGATTAACTGATTGCCTGGTTTATACCTGACAGTTAAAGTGTTTGACTGACCGATTGACTCTTACCAGACTGACAAAGTAATGTACTTATAGATGGATTGATTCTGTTCCCTAGTTGACTGGATAAGGGCTTAAATGGCTTATTGACTAACTGACCGACTGATTGACTGTTACCTGACTGATAACAGCATGATTAACTACTAATCACAATGCGAGGATCCAACTGTAATCGTCTTTAAATAAAATGGAGGTCAAAGGTCGCATTTGGCGGAAGTTTAATTTCCATTCGATCGCATAAAACTTTTAAATACCCAAATACTTTAAAAGTTTTTCAGTTTCATTTTTTCTAAAAAATGAGCTGCATTCACGTTTATAATCAGGAAAACTAAAGCCGTTTAATTATTGATAAATGTGACGTCAGCAGCGCGAAGATGCAAGTGTTTTAAATGTCTCAACAAAGCGCACACGACAACAGCAACAGCAACAACAACAACAATCGCGGGAACTGTGCTAAAACAAAGGGCAGCAACAAGGAGAGACGTGAATCCTGCGGGCTGCTTGTTAAATGAAAATTAATTGGCTACACTAATAGTGTTGCCAACTACTTTGCGCAATTAAAACAAATTGTATGTAACAGATACAAGAAAACAAAAAAAGAGAAGAAAGAAACGTCCCAGTGGCAGTTCCAGTCGCAGAGTCCAAGCCCAGTTGGCAGACCAGCCGGAACGGCTACAGACTGTGTGTTTGTGTGTGTGTTTGTTTGTGTGTGTGTGTGTTTGTGTACGCCCTCCTCTATCCAAGCCCCCTGGCATCCAAACTGGCCCGGCTTCATGAAACTTTTCCGCACATAATAATTCATGTTAAACTTGCCCCTGTTTCGTCTTTGGCTCTCGGCGCTTGCACTTTGGGGCGCCAGACGCGTGTTTGGCTATGCTTCATTCACTCATTCATGCATTCATGCCATCAGTTGGTCATTCGTTCATTCATTATTTAACAAAAGCAGCTAACACGCAGACACAAACTTATCCGCTTAACGT
Organism: Drosophila montana; assembly: GCF_035044405.1. Lineage (NCBI taxonomy): Eukaryota > Metazoa > Arthropoda > Insecta > Diptera > Drosophilidae > Drosophila > Drosophila montana. Next base: position 259,664 of record NW_026997875.1, read on the forward strand.
GCGATCCAGCCGAGGCTAAAAAGACGGGCTACCTGGCATTCCGCCCGGCCGTATGTCTAAAGTTGAGCCTGACCACAGGCCTGGCTTTACTTAAATTTGTGCGAGGGTCGATTTTAAAATTCTTCAACTGAATATATTTAAAGGGAGAATACAAGTGTATCTGTACTTGTACATAATCAATTGCTGAATGCAAACTGATTTTCGACCGACTATATTTAACTCCCATAAATTCCATAGTTCCATAATTCAAAGGATATATATTCAAATAAATATCACATGTGAGATTCTGTGTTTTATTTAAAGCTTTTCATACTTAATTCGTTATGAAAGCAACTCTAAGAGTCCAGTCCGGAATCTCTTTTGTTACTTACAAACTTTCCTCAGTTTACTCTCTTCGACTATCGAAAATATGCAGCATAAATCTATATATATAATTTATTCTTTTAAATGTAAAAACTCCCCCAAGTTTGGCTAATCTTTATTTGACGTTCTTTAACCGCTTGATCTGCCCGTCTTACCTTTGGCTAGCTTTCACATTTCTCTTTCTTGCATAATTTCTCGCCGTTGTTCTGTTTGCAGTTTGCCTTCATATGCTGCCACCCTTTTCTCTCTCACTTTCGCTCGCGCCTAACTATGCCTCATCAGACAGCCTGTTTTACCTGTTGTTTTCAAAACAATGAACATATTATGTATATCCCCAACAAGACCATAAACGTTGGCAGCACCGAGTTCCAAGTGTGGGGGAGTGTGGGGGAGTGTGGGGGAGTGTGGGGGCGGGTAACGGGTCGCCGAAAACAAGATGCTTCCGCCGTCGAGGGAGTAGCCGACACCCTCCTCAAGCCGCCCGTCCTCAATCCACATTCATATGTCCTCAGACCCAGCAGGTCTTGCTCCATTTTCTGGCTGATTTGAGAACTCGGTGCTGCCTTTCAGCCTTAGATTTCTTTTGTTTCCTTGCGCTCCTTTGTCTGGATTTTGCTCTGTGTGTGTGTGTGTGTGTGTGCGGCACCTGCTGCGACCCAAAGCAGTAATTCATTTGCTTTTATGGAATTTTTTGTTTTTTTTTCTTAGAACAGCTTTGCCAGCCTTTTCATGGCAAACCCCATTTTTAATTGTGTTTCCGGTAATTTTCACTCTATTAAAAAATTTAGTTTTAGCCAAATGAGAGGCACACTAAAGTCCATGGGCACTGGCTGAGAGTACGTCCAAGCTACATTGTCAAATTATCAACAACAATATCAAGACCAAATTCATTCCCTAGGCATATCATCATCAGCATCAACTTAATCATGCTCGTCAGAGTCATCATCATCATCGTCTTTATCGGCATTGTCTGTTGGTAAACCAAATTACATTAATAACTCGATGCGAACAACATAAATCTGAGCCAGTTTCCTGAACAGCAACTGCTACAGGCAGAGGCAGAGACAAAGGGGAGAACTGTCATGTCTCAATCAAAGCATCTCGCTGCATACCCGCACTCACTCTCCCTCTCTTTCTCCCTCTCTCTCTCTCTCTGTTTCTCTCCAGCTCAGTCTCAAGTTGTGTTCGCAATTGGGTTTTTAGGGGGATTTTACAGCAAAATACGTACACGAAAATTGGCAAGCTGGCAATTTTTAAACAATACAAAATATAAAACTATTATCAAGCCGACTTTTAAATACCCTGCCGGATCGCAATCGTGTAGTTGCATTTAAACATTATATTCCCTGTAAATAATTTCCGGTGTTTCCCATATCCATCATCGAGGTGATATTTTGGCGATATTCAACTCATTTTGAAAATGAAAATATATTTTATAAAGGCAACTTATTCCGACCTCGCAGTCAAATGATTGGCGACACGCTTTGAATTCTTCACGTGTGAGGAAGATAGGAAAGCGATAAGAAGGCGATATTGCAACCTATTCACGATAGCTGCGGCATTCTTCCCTCTTACTCCTACTCCATTATATGCGATCGTTAAGTCGTAGACCCCCAGCATAGGGTATAATAATAATCGAACAAGTTGGAAAATATTTGGACCTGTGCCACGCCTAACCAAAGCTCAATGCTCTGTTGTTGTTGAAATTGCCCATTGAGGCATGGAGCAACGGCTGAGACCAAACTGGAGACCAAATTGTAGAGCCAGACACGGTCTGCCATAGTTTAGTTTAGCCCCAAAATGCATGAAATGTCTGTTCTAATCCGGAAATTAAATTCCATTTAGAAATTTCGTATACAAAATAGTTGTCGTATAGGTGAGCGTGTGTTTGTGTGTTTGTCTAAGGATATCTTCAGCTAGAAATGCATATGTATGTATGTGTATGCTTAATTTATGGAGAGCAGTCAAGGCATGTAAAGCTAGCCAAAGGCCTCTGCTGGGCTTTCCAAATGCACAAATGTAAGTCAGAGATGAATTTAACCCGTTAGTTAATGATTGCAGCCCAAAATTTGGGAATTATGAAATTCAATACAAATTGACGAGTTCGATTGAAATCTGAAATCTTAAATTTCAGATATCTGAAGTTGCAGTCAAAGGCTTTAAATTCAAACTTTAATAAACTCTGACTAAGTAATTTATTGAATTATGTGAATGTGGAATATAAAAATAAACCAAGGAATTGATGTACTCAAAGGCTATTTTGGTCTGTTTGATGGCAAAACTAAAACATCCGAGCTAATAATCGCAACTTTGAATAACAAAAAATGTTTTTTAAATAAGTTTATTTTCCTAATTTATTTGCTTTAAAAACATTCATTTTTTTATTTTTATTATATTTAAAACTAAAATTTATTTAATTATCTTATTTTATTTACGCTTAGAGATAAAAAAAAATTGACTTACATTTTAGTTGTACAATTAAAAAGGCAATGGAAAATCTACAGCAAAAGATTGGTGCAAAGAAAAAGCTACCAAAAGCTTGGGACAGGTGCACAAAATGTTTGGCAATAAGCAACTCGGCAACTTTTGTATTTGCCAGCCAATTTGTGTAGCTATCTAATAAAGTGGCAAACAGGTGGGTGGGGGATGGAGGGGAGGGGTGTACAATCACTTTTGGATACTTTGGGCATAAAAAGTGTCAACTAATCAAATGTTACAATACGAATAAAGAAAACAAAGAGCGTCGCATAAAAGAGCTGAGAGGCGGCAATCAAAATACAAAAGTGCTGGCAATTTGTGTACTAGATGATGGGCGCAATTGCCACGCCCCCCAATTGCAATACTCACATGTCTGCACGTGTGTGTGTGTGTGCCTTCTAATGCGCCAAAGCCATTTAGTTCATTTGTTTTGCGTGCGCAATAAAATTTTTATCATTTTTTATTTGTTTGTGTTATTTTGTTTTTTTTCATTTTTTTTTTTATATTTTATATTTGCGTGCGCGCGTTTTAAAACGCGCGCAAACAGCGCGAAAGCGGTTAGCGACTCGCATGACAGCAAAAAATGTTTATGGCTTGTTATTTGAGCATAAAAGCATTTGCAAGTGAACAAGAGAGTTGCCACAATGCCCCACGCCCCGCACCCCCCCCCCCCCCCTTCTCCTTTCTGCACACATATGAGTGCTCAAAGAACGTGACACTCTTTACATGAGGCGCAAATATGGCCCCACACACCCCCTCCAAAAGGAATAAAACCAAAAACAAAGATCATTTGAAAGAGAAAACCAAACAACAACAAAACTGTAGAAAATAAAACAAAAGACAATGAAATTGTCAAAATATGTGAAACGAGACACGCATCCAATTCTGAAGAGCTCTATGGGGGGTTAGGGACAGGGGCTTAGGCGTTGCCCATTGTTATAACAAACAAATAAATTTATGTGCGCCATTTACAAATGAATATGCGAGTGAGAGAGAGAGAGAGAGAGAGAGAGGGAGGGAGGGAGTGCGAGAAAGATAGAGAGTCAACTTCAGAGCCAATAAAAATTACAAAGCAAGTGCCAAGCAGAAGAAACTTGCAAAAAGTGTCGACACTTGGCCCAAAACGTTAACCCTTAAGCCAGGCGCCACGACACGTACGCAGCCTGGCTGCAGGGGTGTGCAGCACCGGGTTGGGGTGGGGTGCGATGGGGTAGGGTAGCGGGGGTAGCTGCTATAATACCAGTGTTAGCCAAAAGGTCTCATTGGCCAAAGAGCGTGACGCAAATTGCTAACAAGTAATGGCAAATGAAAAGCAAATGAAAACCAAAAGCGAACATAATAAGAAATGTTGTCAGAGGGGCGGCAGGGGCGCAGGGGTTCAGGGGGCAGAGGGTGCTTGCCGCCTGCTGAGGTTAAGCAGTTGAGTCGTGAGGTTAGCGCCATTGACCGGAAATGTAAAATGCACTTAGCCGCCGACGACGACGACGTCTCGCTGCTGGCCCTCAAACTAAGCTCAGTCCAAAAAATATCGCTATCAATAAATTCGCACGTAGCTGCCAAGTGCTGAAAGCATTGCAAAGCCAGTGGCGTACCCAAGGAGGGGGTGAGCGTTGTATAGGGGGGAGGTGGGAGCCTGTGCATGGGATTTAGCCCTGCTTGATGTGGATATTTTCGTGGATAATTGCAAAAGCCAGCGCCAAAGCCATAGCAACTGGCAGCCAGCTGCAGTTTTTCGCATTCAACGTTCTTCTCCTGCCTGCGACTTGCAATTTGAGCTTTGAAACAAACACGCGCGCCATAGGCAGGGACTTGCGAGGGGCTTGCGAGGGGATTCGACTATCCATATGTAGCTCAAGGTATGGGCTGGGATGTTGGGGCTGCTGTGTGGTAACTGCTTTTAGCGAAAATTGCTTCATTAGAACTGCGACTGCAGCGAAATTCACTTGAAATTCTTCGACTCTTCGATTCGGTTCCCATTCACTGATTGAGTTTTTGTTAAGGCAACAAATTGAGAAGAATGCGCACTATACATATATATATATCTACATTTATAAATGTATAGGTATTATTCAGTAATAGCTCAATTAGAAGGGCCTTAAGTGGTTGTTGAACTTCGTATTGCAAGTCAGTAAAAGGCGGTAAAAAACATTGAAAGAACATTAGGGCTGTATTGTGTAATTAAATTTAGTTATTTTATTCTTCAAGATTGGTGATAAATAAATGGGGTGAACTTGGTATCAAGATTAAAAGGATAATACAGCAACCCACCGTGCTAACTACGGCTAGTATGAGCATAGGTTAATCGTGTTATAGCATACGTTAAAAAGGATACAATTTGGGGGAAGCAAATATATGTATATGCTAGGCAGCAGTAGGCAATTTTCAGGCTATAGGATAGATATATTCTTTATAGATTATATATACATCTGCTTGTCAGTCTGTCCGTCAGTCTGTCCGTCAGTCTTTGTGTAGGGGACGATCTCAGGGACTTTAAAATATTATAAAAGAGAATAATTTACAATTTTTTACAACTGGCTTTGGCGAACTTTCTTTAATAATACAAAATCAATAAATTACAAAAATCAATAAATATGAATTTCGTGACCTGTTATTTTGAGTAATAATCAGAGCTAAATTTAAATTTAATTTATATTTCATCGCACAGCTCTTCTTATAATACTTTCCCCAAATCTAACCCAATTAAAAATAAAAAACAAACAAAAACGCTATTAAAAGGGGAAATGCGATTATTTTTGTTAATGAACCGAACCTTAGTTGGATAAAGAAGAGACGAACCAAATTCTCAACTAAACCAAATTTACAAATATATACTTTGTAACATTTAAAAATACTTTAGCAAAAATTTTTAGTTTTTCTTATACAATAGTTAAATCACACTTAAAATGCAATTTTAAAGGGAACAGCTTTAATTAAACTAATATGAATAAATAAAATAAACTTATTATACAGTTAACTCTAACATAATAAAATATAGTAAAGGCTATATAAACCGATCTGAGAGATCGAGAGATCTCCTGCGTGTTCTGACTCCACCAGTTCTACTTCTCTTTAGAAGACGCCTTGCCAATCGATTGGGCTGAGTTTCAATAAAATGAAAAAATAACTTATTTTTCATAAATATAAAAGAAATTAAAAGAAAGCTAGTTAACATTAAATATTAAATATTTGTTCCATTGCACAATGGAAAATTAAATGAGGAACTAAGGTTTGATTGCCTTAAGGCCAGGCATTGATTCGAGTTGTGAATTGTACCACAACAAATTTTAATTAGTTTAGTCATCTTATTTTTTTTTAAAGGGACCTTACCATTTTTTTTAATTACACAAGGATAGCTATAATTGAATCTACAAAGCTTGCCAGCTTTAATGGCCTGCCAGAAGCCGCCAAACATATTATTGTTATATTATATTAGACTTTTTTTTCGAAAACCTAATGAAATTTTGAAGGTAGCATACTTTCAGGCTAATTGATACAAAAAGAAAGCGCTACGTGAGCAACAGACAAAGCCAAATGTGGCAAGCTGACTAAACAAGTTGTTGTTGTTGTTGTTGTTGTTGTTGTTGTTGTTTTCTGTTGTCTGTTGTCTGTTGTGTTGTTGTTGCTTGGCTCGTTTGCATTCATAAATCAAAGAAGCATGTGTCTGTCTATCAGAAATGGAGCCACCCAAAAAATGGCCAAACAATGGAGCTGCGCAAAAGATTATAGAGAAAAGGCCGCACAATAAATATGGAAATATATAGTATATAGAAAAATATGAAAGCAACAACAACAACAACAACAGCAACAAATGGGGCATAAATTACACATGGCCATAGAAAAATGATACGCCGACAACATAAAACAGATGCTGCACTGCAGACCGGCGAGTATTGTGAGGGGGTGGGTGTGTGTGTGTGTGTATGTGGGGGCAAAACGCGCGCTCTCATCATTTATAAATGGTCGCGGGTACAGCAATTGGCAGTGGGGAGGGGTTTAGGAGGTGCCCCTACACATTTTGGACTGTAGGTCAAAATGATGTTAGGCACGAAATCCGGTTGCTGGTTCAAGTTCCGGGCCCCTAATCGCGTTACAATGAAAATTGATGATGATGCTACATGTGGAATGCTGCCATGATGCCGCCGGCGCCCGCCCCGCCTCGACTCGGCCAAAACCAAAAAATAAATAAGAGCTATGCAACATATTTTGTTGCTGCCACAAAGTGGCCGAAGCGAATGCGAGTCGTGTCATTGACTTTGTTGCTGTTGCTGTTGCAGCCACTTAAATTCAATTGCCAAGCCAACAAGCAGCTGCAACAACAGCAACAAAAACAAAAACAACAACAACAACAGCCACAACGGTCAACGGTCAGTTGCAACTACAACGGGCAGCTGCAACAACAAACTCAGCGCAAATATTGTCAAGCGAGTCGAGTGGCGCGTCGGCGGTCGCCAGTTAACAAAGTTTTGCTTCCAAAAACCAAACCAAAGCAAAGCCAGCAGCAACAACAACAACAACAACAACAACAACTGCAACAACAACAACAATAGCAGCGAGTTGCATGCAGCCCGTTGGCTACTTAACTGCCAACCAGGCCAAAAGTGTATGCTATAAAAATACGCAGCTCTGATACTGTCTCTGTCTCCCTCTACTTCTCGCTCTCCCCCTCTCACTCTCTCTCTCTCTCTCTCTCTCTCTCTCAGGCTGTATGTGTGCGTGTGTAGTTGAGTGTGTAAACAACAATTGTGCCGAAAATGTGGAACGCATTTAATTGAATTGAAAAACTAAACAGCTAACGATAACAATGACATAAAGCTCATGCTTAAATACTCTTAAACAACTAACAGCAGCTCCTGTTAACATCTGTTAACCATGCTTAACATATTAATGTTATTAGCTACAGCAGTTATATTGGTGCTCAACTAACAGTTCGAGGTAAAGCTTTTAAGTGTTGTAAATGATTGGGTATGAAAATTTATTCCGATCAATTTCATATGTTAAAATTTTTATGTTTATGCTGCATTTTACAACAAATTCGTATACGGATTCGAAGTCCACCTGAGGCATGGCTGTAGAATTGTCTGCAGCGAATGACCTGTTTCTTAGCCAAATATAAAAGACCTAATATAAAAAATCTCGACCAAAATTGGCATTTACTTTGCTCCTCACATTAGTTTTTTTATGAAAAATTTTTTTTTTAATATCTTGACCAAGCTCTGCAATAATGAGCTCGTATATTACAAATATGGTCGTAAAACTTCATAGCTCTATATCTACAGTTAAATCAGTTTCCAATTTAATTTTTCTATATACATAGAATATTATTCCGATTTAATCTCACAGCTAAGGTAAGTTCCACATTTCTTAAGCGAGACGCTAGAGAGTCTTTACTTTTTACCCTAAAATAATTCTCTGCTCACCTTCTAATTCCTAATTTGTTGATAGATTACGCTTCATCTAAACTCAGGGCAACTCTGTGCGGGTTAGGGTATCTTACAGTTTTTAGCAATTGGATAGCGAACGCGCGGCGCAACAACGTTTCCAATTACATACTTGATGTTTGAGGTGAGTGCGTGTGTGTGTGTGTGCGTGTGTGTGCGTATGTGTGGGTGTGTGTTTGGGGTGTGCATTGACTGGTGTGTTGCCATGTTAAGTAATATGATGAGGCTTAAACCTGGCCAAAAAGGTATTATCCGCGCAAAGTCAATTAGAACGGCATCGCCGGCTGCCCATTTGGCCAGGTGCTGCAGCCTCGAGTTCTGGCTGCAAATCGAGCTACAGTTAAAAGCAGCCCACGCCTGCGGCTGCCCGCCAGTGCGTATTTGTTCTGGAGGGAGTTCGGTTGGCATAGGGTCCAGAGCTGCGCCCGTTGCCTAACAACAAAATATTGGCATATGGATGCCTGGGCGCGCATTAGAACACGCTTTTGCCAAACGCCAAGCTTTTCACGTGAGCCAATGAACCCCATCGAGATGGGATTGGGGGAGGGAGCCGTACTTGTTTGTCAATTTGCGTGAATTGAAATATGCCAGGCAACTAACTGCCTGCCTGCCTACCTGGCTGCCTGCCTGCCTGCCTGGTGTTATCCATTTAATGCCAAAATCTTGACTACCTGGGCTAACTGCTTGGTTATAGCTAACCTGGCTGGCTGCCTGGCGGTAAAACCCTCATGAGTTTACTTTTTAAACGGAAGTTTCGTGCAACGCCAAATCTCAATGGCTCCCCGAAAAGCCGAATGCCGCAAGCTGAAATATTTAGAGCGCATTATGGACGCTCAAACTACCGTTGAGCTCCAGGCATTTATCGTAAACTTCAACTGCCTGTGACGCGTCAAGGATTTGCCAAACATTTAGCCAACATGACACTTCACAGCGCCCCCGTAAAAGCCAATCCCCCCCCCCACACACACAGAGAAAAACACACTCACATACACATTCAGTCAAAGCCAAACCCATTGAAGGGCCACTTTTTGGGGCGACTATATCAATATGGGGCATAAAAAACAATGACAACTCTGTTAAAAGGGGCTGTCGCTGCTCGCTCTGGCCGATTGGTGGGGTCAAAAGTGGGCGTTGGGCGTGGAAAGAGAAGGCAAGAGAAGGCGGCTCCAGCAACAATGCGAAATGCTAATCCAATTGTTGGGGCCTAACCGGATCCACATTTGCAAACAGCAGCGGAGCAGCTGTAGCTAAATAAGGATTGGAATATCAATACACTTAGAGAAAAATAACAGTCTAAAAATATGTCGAATAAATCGTACAGATATACACTCAGATACAGATACACATACAGATGCAGATACAGATGCAGATGAATATAATGATACAGATACAGATGACGATCGACTGACACACTGATGGATTGTTGACGTATTGAACAATTGAACTATTGATAGATTGACGTATTGATGGATTGACGTATTGTAGATTGATGGATTGATGGTTCGACGTATTGATGGATTGACGCATTGACGTATTGATGGATTGTCGTACTGATAGATTGACGATGCATGGAATGACGTATTGATGAATTGACAGATTTGATGGAATGACATATTGATGGATTGACGTGTTGATGAATTAACGGATCAATTGATTGACGTACTGATGGATTGACGTATTGATGATTGTCGGATTGATATAATGACGTATTAATGGACTGACGTCTTGATGGATTGACGTATTGTAGATCGATGGATTAATGGTTTCACGTTTTGATGATTGACGAATTGATGAATTAAGAAATTGGCAGAAAGATTAAGAAGAAAATACAGAGAGAGATACAAATGCAAGGAGAGTGAGAAAGAGTCGGAGAGAGAGAGGGAGGGGAAAAGGCAGGCAGATGTAGCATATTAAAAGGAAAAAGAGAAAAGAATTAGTTATATAGCGAACCAGCTGTTCTTGTCGTTCCCCTTGAAACACATCTTTTTGTATCTCTTTCTAAGCCTCCAAAAAACGAATAAACAAGTTTTTGTGCTTAAAAAAATTTGATTTTTATAAATAAAAATTAAAAGAATTTATCAATTGTCGATTTTAGTTTTTCTTAAGACTCTTGAAAATCAACTAAGTGACAATTTGCAGTGTAGGAAAACGACATTGGCCACGTCTCGAAATCGCCAGCAGCTAGCTGAGTGTAATAAACATAAATAGGCATTATTTATTTATGTGACCGGCTGGAACTTTGGGGCTTACTTCTATTTGATGATGTATTAATTTCTCTCGATATGATTCCCCAGCAAATATTGTACAACATACTGGGGGTCGGGAACTTGTGTCTGAGTCTGTGCCTGTGCAAATTTGCCTGCACATTTGGACGAGGCATTAGTTTAATTGGCCTGGGCTTTGTGAAATTGGCCAACTCGAATGCGGCTTCTGCTGCTGCTGCTGCTGCTGCTGCGACTGCTTGTTCTGCTGCTCCTTGGCCTAATTGCACTTTCCGCTTGAGGAGCTTTCGCTTTCCTAATGGCACGAAACGAGTTCAAAGCATTTTGGTGGGGGTAAAACGAATTCTGGGGCCTGGGGACGCTTAGTTTTTCATTAGCCACGGGCTAAGCCTTTTGATGACCGTCTTTTAAGTCTAATTAACTGCTAATAGGCAATAAATCATTATTACTCAAATTTCGAGTTGACCGTGCTGAACAATAAAACCGAAACTTGCAGACAGCCGCCCGTCCCCTAACCGCACATACACACACACACACACAAATACACAGGCATACATGCATAGAAATAAATTCATTAATACATGAAGAAGTTCGCTGAGCGACTAACTCAATACACTGCCAAGGTGTTAAAGGAAAGAACGTGTGTCCAGGCAACGTGATGTGTTTCAATTCCATTTCGTTTCAGTAATTGTAATTAGACTAGATTACATGAAAATGTGTCTAAAAGTATTGTTAACTAGATAAAGGCTGAATTAACCAGCTGATGTGCTAGTTAAGCCAATGCGTTTCAATTCCATTTCGTTTCAATATAGAAATAAGACTACAAATAATGGAAATTTGTCTAAAAGTATTCTTAATTTGTATTTTCATTGTTGCCTTGCTGCTATGCCAAACAAAGCAATGTGTTTCAATTCCATTTCGTTGCAATATAGAAATAAGACTAGAAAGAATGCGAATTCGTCTTGAAGTATTGTTAAAGGCCAAACTAAGCAATAAGTTTTAATTCCACTTGAATGAAACTAAATTGCTGCACACTTTGATAATATCAATTGCATCCTTTTTCTCAATTATTAGTTGATGGAATAATTTTATAAGCATAGCATAGCTAACTATTAGTTCTTGAGTTCTCAACAACTATCATAGTTTTTCTTGATTTCCTGTCCAAGTGTAACCAGCGTCTTCTTGTAGCGCATATAGCCAGTTAACCCATTTGCAGAGCCTAAAGTGTAACATAATTCATAAATAAAGTGTGACTAATGCCAATGGCGACGCCAGTGACAACAACAACAAGCGGCAACAAGAACAACAAAGAAGACGACAACGACAACAGTTGAGAAAATGTAACTGCAATCCATTAAACAATAAAATTTATTTATTATTTATTATGATTACACTTTGGCATTGTTTTTGTGTGTGCGCCTGCATATGTGTGTGTCTGTGTGTGTGGGTGTGTGCGCCACGATTTAAGTGGTAATTACAGTGTTTTTTTTCGACCACGCCCCACACATATGACGAACGCCGCCCGCCCACACACAAAGCAAATGGAAATCATAAACATGAAAAGCTAAAAGCGCCTGGCAAATGAGCCCGAACCGACTGGCCAAAGAGTGAGCCAGCAGCCGGCGAGGGGGGTAGGGGGAAGGGGGTTGAGGTTAGGGAGGTTAGGGAGTAAGGCTGATTATAAGCGTAAAGTGCTGCGGACGGACAGCTCGGCTCAAGCGAAACAAATGCAATAAATGCGAAGAAAAGGACGAACGCACAAAAGTAGGCAACAAATGGCGACGACAACTTGCGATAAGTGTGGGCTGCACACTGGAGGGTGGGAGGGGGGCAAAGCATAATAATAATTCGTAAATTGATTGTGTTTAGTGAAGTTTGAATAAATTCACTCAAACGAGCAGCAGCAGCGGCAGCGAGTAGAGAAGCAGCGCAGGATAATCCACTAAAATTTACAACAAACGGAAACAGCAACAGGAAAGCAACAATAAAAGCGATATTGAGAGAGGGAGTGGGCACGAAAGAGAGAGAGAGAGAGAGAGAGAGAGGGCGCAGCTGAGAAGAAAGCGTAGCAAAATGTAGCAAATAAAAATAAATTTTGCTGGCAAACTACGGACTCAGACACAAACACACACACACACACACACACACACACACAGAGACAGAAGCTAAGGCAGCGAACATATGCGCGTTGATGAGTTACGGACGGAGCGGGCGGTGCTGCGTGGACGGGGGGAGGGGGATTGGTGGTAGCAAAGCAACGCAAAGGATAACGCGCACAGAAGGCGGGGCAGAGCAGCGCTTATAAATGAAATAAAAATGGAAAGCAAAGCAAAACTTATGACTGTCAGCAGATAAAGCAAAAGCTACCAGCCAAGAGCGAGGCAGAGCGAGGCAGAGCGAGAGAGCGAGAGGGAGAGAGATAGAGGGGTCTCAGAACAACGATGATGCTGCGGCAGCTCCTTTCGTTTCCCTTCCCTTGCCTTCCCTTTTTTGTTGCTGCTATGTCGCCTCGCTAGCCGGACTATCAAAGTGAAATGCTAAAGCAGCCAAAAATCCACGAAATAATGGCAACATAACATGAAACAACTGTGACAACAACAGCAGGCCGAGGCGGCCAGTTGTAGTTGTTGGTTGGGTGAGCAGCTGGAGTCCATGCAAGTGATAGCGCACACAAAAATCCTTGCTGGCTTGCCACGGTGTTGCCATTGCCATTTCGTGTGGCATTTGGCATCATCATCAATATGGCTAAAAGGACAATGCGTTAAATGCGCTACAAACACACCCACACACACACACACACACACACAGGAGGGAGCACTCAGTGCTGCCACGCGCACAATCCCCCCAACCCTCTCCAGCTTGACAGCTGCCCAGTGAGTGCGCATATTTTGAAGGCGTTTCAAGCCTGTCACAATTGCGCACACACACACGCATTCAAAGAGAAAAAAAAACGCCATTAAAGGACTTTGCGCACACTTTTCATTGTTTGCCAATAATTTTGCGCCTATTTTGGCTGAGATAAAGAAAAGCGTCAGGCTCAGCAGCTCAGCAGCTGCAGCACCTACAGTCCTGATTTTGATTTATGTACAGTAAACACACGCTAAATGCAAAACCAGGCGCTTAATGCTTTTGCTTAGCGACAGAAAGATTAATCAACGCGCGCAAAAGTATGCCATGTTATTTGATTTATACACATAAACATAGCCAAGACACAAGGTACGCATAAAAAGCATTGCATACTTTTAGCTGCTGGCAGCGGTTTGAAACTGCGCTTGGCATATGCACGGCTTGAGCCACGCCAAAAACCACCCAATCCCAGCCCCAGCCAAACGCTCGCTCGCTGTCATCGACAGCCCATAAATATGCATTGTGTCACATTAGTGTGCGTGTGCGTGTGTGTGTGTGTGTGTGCCCGTGTGTGTGCGCGTGTGTGTAGTAGTTACTTGTCACTGGAGGTTAATAGATTTTCTTTAGGAAAAGCACTTGCAAACTGCATGTCACGATGTCAGTGCAAAACATAAAGAACTGCCAACTCTCGGGGTAAATGGAGGCGACGCCAGTTCTCAGGCCTGGCCCGGCCTGGTCCTTACCAAATGCCAGACAGTCGCTTCCGGTCGGCCTAACACATTGATAAAGTACACTTTAGTCAAACTTTGATACGTCTGCAACGTGATTTAAGCATTTTTTCGTATCTACTGAATATTCTTAGTAGCTCTTAGAAAGTTTTATATGGCCTTAATAAATCTAGATCTATAAGCTATGCTCGGGGTATTTTTGTGTATTTATAAGCAATTAATGTTTTTATGTTTTTGCTTGTTATTTTATTAGATATATTTAAAGTTCTTTTGGGCAGGAAACTGCAATTTTTAAAAAATAACAACTTCACGTGCTATAAATTACATTTTTATTTATTTCATTTAACTTGGGATTTAGCACACTTTACGATCTTAGTGTTGCACCTGACGATCTAAATATCCCAAGCATTTAAATGTCAATTTTTGCAGCATACTTTTAGGAGCACAATTAAATAAATAAATATACTTTTATACAACAAAGCTTAAATTTAAGTACTGCAAAAAAGTGGGCTTAAGAAATATGTAAAACCGACTGAAAATAGAAATGTATATGTGATAATTCTTGCCATAAAATTAATAGATTAAGATAACTAAAGTCTTTTTACGAACAAAAACGACTGGCATTAGACTTAAAAATGAATTTCGCTGCTTGGCCAAATCTGATGAATTTAATTGCAAAAACCCATTTCAAATGCTGCTGGAAGCTGGTGTTGTGTGGTCAGAGGGGAATGGGGGGAGGCTTTTTTAAGACGTCTTGGCTATTGCGTGAGCATTCACTTTTTTTTAGCCTGGCCGCTTGGCCGACTCCAGGCGCACGCCTTTTACTTTTGCCAGGGCCACAAGGCTGGCAGAATCTTTATTACAATTTGCTGGAACAGCAGCAGCAGCAGCATCAGCTACAACAACAACAACAACAACAACAAACAACAGCAAACACCACCTACACAACAACAAAACGGATAACAACAATAACAGCAACAACAACAACAACAAATGGAAAGGCAACAACTTCTCCGGCAGCAGCTAATGGATTCTATTTAACTTCCACCGACTGCTAATGGATTTTTCTTGACCCCAAATGAAAATGCGCATCGAAATGCGATTGAAAAATGCTTATAAAAAAATATATATATAGAAAAGGAAAATGTTAAAGTATAATGGAGCAATGAGAAAAAGAACAGAAAAACACAGGAGAGGAGCAGCAGCAGCAGCAACAACAAAGGCTAAATGAATTTCCGAATGCCAAGTGAAATGCAATGCTTGAAACTCTTTCAATGGAGTAGGAACCGAGAGGGGGGGCGGGGTCTGTAGAGAGTGGGAGTGCAAGGTGCTTCAAGTGGAGCGCCAGGTAGAGCGGGTATTTTGTATACCAATCAAATATTTGGCCAATTGCTCGATTGCAAGTTCAAATTTTAACTGCAGCTTCGATTTGAATACCCTCTAAACTAAGAAACAACAAAGGGCTATAATTAACTCAGACTCAGTTAGATAAAAGAAGGCAGCTATAAGCCTTTAAAGTAAATATTTATCTGATCAGAAATATTACCTGCTCACCCTCAACAATCGAGTAGAACCAGCCAACCAGTTCGATCATTTATTTGTGCTTCAAGACATCTAAAGCACAGCATGTTGGGTATTTCTTTAGTTTTCTTTTTCCAAGTCCATTTTAAGAGAAATAAAAAAACTAAATAAAATACAATAATATAGAACAAAACAAAATAAAATGAAATAAATAATAAACTAATTAAATGTTATAAAATAAAAAAAACTATAATAAGATAAAACAAAATAAAATAAACCAAGATAAAATGAAAAAAAAAAACGAAGCGAAATTAAATGAAATAATATAAAATTGAATAAAATAAAATAATATAAAAAATGTTAAATAAAACAAAATAAAATATAGAAAATGTAATAAATCAAAACAAAATAAAAAAAAAAGGTTTTCATTGCGTTTTATTTTGCAGAATTTAACTTTGTTTTATATTTTTATACTCTGTTAATAGCTCAAAACTTTGACCATATACAAATCTCAAAATTGAAACAACTTCAAGCTAGGTTCATTTATTTCCTAGGCGAAACTTTTGCGTATGCGCAGGAAATGTCTGACCCTTTTTTTACTCGAGGTTAATCCGGAAACTTATAGAAATATATATATAGTCAGCGATAAGGAAATAAGTTATTGTGCTACAGGGTATCTCCTAGTCGCGCACCCTTACTGGCTTACTTTAATTTCCATTGGCTATACGCATAAATTTCCAACTAGATGACAAAAGCTGGCAACACCAAAAAGAATATTTTTAGTTTTTAATAATTTCTTGACTTGTTCAACTACCTTTTTGCGGTTTCCTTTTCGACCTTTTGTGCACAAAATGAAATTGAAATTAAAATTGAAATTGCCAGGGCAACTGTTCCCAAATAAAAACAACAACAACAACAACAACAACGATAACAAAAAAGAAGTTGGTCCGAGCTAATTATTACAAATATTTCTTAATTTTATATGAGTCCCAGGCGCAAAAGTTCTGCTTGAACAATTTTCTTTACGACTTGAAGGCCTCAAATTATGTTAAATATAAGAAACGAGCTAGCTACCAACTGGTTTCTTTGGTTTTTCCTACCTTCTTCCTTTTCTCGCCCCCCGTTATGCCTTTTCTCTCATTTTCTTCTTTCTGCCTTTTTTTTTGTTTTTTTGGGTGTAGGTGGAACAATGCAACACTTTTGTGAAAATTCTCTCACCAAAGCGACGAGAGAAATAAATCAACTTCCGCTTGGCTGAAGAAGCCGCAACCTCTGACATAACTACGAGGCGCTCAGCCAGTCATCAGAAATTGAAACTGCCCACCTGAGCGGACCGCGCATCCGGACCGGACAGACAACATATAGAAGACGCTATGCACTGCGAGAAATTAGCATGCATTTTGTGCTCAATTCGCGCTGTCAACATCGAGGCAAGGTAAGAATTTTATAAACTAACAAAAAAAAATTCCATTTAGTATTTTATATAATTTAAGCCAGAAATATCTTAACTTTGTACTTAAATTAAGTACGAAGCTGTGAGCATTCAGATAGGCTCAAAGTTTGTGAAACCTGATTCTAATTTTAAGAACAATTTTTTAAGTCCGAATTGCCTTAATCTTCGAACAAAAAACATAGAAGCTTGGGCGGACTTTGTAATCTTATATCAAACACATTTTCATAAAGTTCGTAATTCTTTAATATAAACACGGAAACTTTTATATTAAAGCCCGATTCTTATTTGAAGAACATTTTCTTTGAGTCCATAATTCTATAATATTAAAGAATCTCCGAGCAAAAGAAAAATAGAAATGTTCTTTATATTCTTATATCAACAATATTTTTTATTCAAATATAGTTATTAATTCAGAAAATGTTCTTGTGCTTGCTTTAAGTGCAATTGGAGCTTAAATTTAGCATACAAATTCTGGCAATAGTTATTATGTGCTTGAAAATAAGTCGTCTTTTTTCAATTTGGATGCTAAACAAAATGTTGACTAGATTTAAAAATGGGCAATACAGGAAATATGTAGAAGAAAGGAATGAATGATGAATATCATATTTTCTCTGAGTGTATTCAGAGTTTTGGAATCGGAGTTTGGTTTCATAGCTGGAAATGCAACCACCAACTGGCAACTGGCAACTGGCAACTTGCAACTTGCAACTGGCAGCTTGCAACTGAAAACCGTTTCAAAGTCGCGTCACACTCGTTACGCTTCGGTTGCGCCTCGCAGCAGACGCCAACGCTTTGCATAAGACGCCTGGGGCCCCCGGCACTGACCTAGCCCTAAGTACACCCAACTCTAAACCTACCCTGCCTTTGCCCTAGCTCTCCCCCGCCTGAGCCCATCATCAAATGGCATTTCGATGCGCGTCAAAGTCGCTCGAGTTCAAGTTGAGTTGTTGCCATTGTCTTTTCCACTCTTCACACACTACATCACAGCACACACACACACAGCACACACACACTCGCACACACATGCACGATAATCATTTCACATTACGGTAAGATAATAATTTCATTATGTATTTTTCATGTTATTAATTATATTGTATGGCATCGAGTTCCTGCCTGCCTGCCTGCCTGCCTGTCTCTCTGCCTGACACTGACTCGACCTCAACCTCAACCTCAACTGAAAATAGTGGGAAAATAATTATCGGTCTACAAATTTTGCTATCATGCTGATAATTACGAACTGGCAGCCCCTCCAAGCACTCCACCCTTTTTCACTTGTTATTATTTTTATTATACAAAGAAAAAAGGAAGTTTGTCGTTTGCGCTAAGTGGAAGATGTTGCCCGCGCTTTGAATGGGATGTGAGACAGAGAGAGAGAGAGAGACGGAGAGAGAGGGAGCGAGTGAGAGAGAGAGAGAGAGTTGTGACGCCGTCTCCGGCTAATGGCAATTGCGTGTAGGCTCTTTGCCCGAAATAATCGAGCACTCTTCCTACTTGTTGCAGCACCCGAAATGTGCCACTTGATGGTTTTTTAATGGCAACCAAAATCATAAGCTTAAAATCTTCTGATTTCTCTTGGGTTTTAAGCTGGCATTTTCCAAATTTTTTTTCTATATGTAAATTAGTTTTCGAGTTCTAAAATATGTTAAAATTATTATTTTTTTTAAATACTCATTGACATTTAATACAAATATTTATTTTTTTAAAATAGCCTATTGCCTATTTTAGCTTGACGTAAATATCAGTTAAATTTTATCTATGCTTAAAATTTGTATTCTATGAAAATTTTTTCATTATTTGCTTGTTTTTATTACATTGATTTATATCATATTTTCATTTATTTTTACTGTCCATTTTAACACTTGCTGTAATGCATTATAAATAGAAAATCACGCGCATTCTGACGCTCAGACATTCATTTTAAATGCAAACGCTCTCGAGAGAGTTTCTGATTTGTTTTTACATTCCGTTTTGTGCGATGTCCTTAAACGTTTGACATGTGGCCCAAAATGCATTTAAATGGAAATGAGAATTGCTTTGAAAATGGGAAAAATGGGCAGGTTGCAGTTGTAAAAATATAAATTTATATATATATATATATGTATATATATTCATCTATATATATATATATTCATCTATATATCTGTACATATATATTATATATATTCGTTAGCAGCATTAAGCTAGCCATGTTCGTCTGTACGAAGGCATCAAACTAGAGACTAGAATGTGGACACGCATAGTTTATTTAAGTCTAGCAGATTACCCGGCGTCGCGTGGCCTAAATGAATAATGCTTAACACCTTATGATACCAAAATTCGTTGTATAATTCGCAACAAACTCAGGCAGATACAAAGCAGCTCAAATTGCCAACATTAAATATACATTGATAATGCAGCTAGTTTTTTTAAGCTCATCCCAGACTTTAAAGTGCAAGGGTAACCAAATACTATAATATAAAATTTCTAGTATTTTGTGCAACTATTTTATATCAACTATGTTATATCCAAGGATTAAGAGCCCTTTAAATATTTATAAAATTATTTACGTGCATAAACACAGTTCCTAAAACAATTGCCAAAATCAGAAAGAAGAAACCCAGCTTTAAAGTGCAGCAAAATGGAAAACCATAAATCCAAAGACAAATGATTTTATAATTACAATTTTACGTCATGTTCGACGCCTTCCATAGATCAGATTACGTTGATAATTAAAGTTTCTCAATATTTGGGCTCAACTCTGCTGCAAGTGGATCAATCGCTTGACCCAAGACCCCCTCCCCGCCCCCTAGACCTAGCTTGTGGCTGCCTTGAAGTTGCCGCCTCTGGCCACACCTGGCGCCAGTTTTAAATGATTACTCCCCAACGCAACTGCCCCCTGCCCCTGTCCCCAGTGCACACCTCAACCCACAGACTTTTCCTTGAGGGTTCACAGTGCAGGCAGGTCTCAACGGCAGTTCGAACTTTGAAATTGTTCGGTTTTGTTATTCGAGCTATGCAACCGCAGACAGCAATTAATCAAAGTGTGTGTGTTAGCCGGAAGGGGGTCGAGTGTGGGTTGGTGTGTGTGGAAGGGGAGTGGGGATCGATAGTTAATGCAGCATCATTTAAAGTCGAATGCTGCACTATTTTCGTAGCTGAAAATTTGAGACGTTGCCACAAATTCAAAATGCACTTTGCCACTTGCCACTTGCTGCTTGCTGCTTGCCACTTGCTGCATGCTGCTGCCTGCTGTTGCTTGCTTATTTACAATATGACCGCAAATGAAGTCGCACACACACGCGCACTCACACATACGCACAGTTAACACGTTACACACAATTGCGCAGACACCCGCACCGTAGACCAAGAGGGCGTACCCCGCCCGCCGCTCGCCGCACCCTGCACCCCGCACCTAGCGTCGGAAGCAGAGGTGAAGAAGCCAACAATAGCAATTATTAACCATCCAGCAATTGAGAAATTCCCACAGTCCACAGTCGTCGACGAGAGGCGAGCGTTCAACCCTCCACACACACACACACACACACACACACACACACGTCGTCCGCCTTGAGCCTTGCCCCCGCTTAAAACAATAGCAACAGCTGTGAGTCGAGCTGGGCAGGGGGGGAAAATGTCCAGGAACTTGTTGAGCTGGACGACGACGTTTGCTGCTTCGCTGACTACTCGAGGGTAAGAGCTGAGGGTTAGAGTTCACTTCTTTTGCCGTAGGCAACGTCAGCAAGGGCTCAGGTATGCGTCTCATAGCCGAAGGGTTGGCTGGGCAATTGTGTTCATCATCATCAGAGACTAAAACAACCTGTTATCAAAACAACAACTAACAGCGAACAGCTGCAAAAGGGCGCGGCCCAACCCCAGGCACAAGCAAAAGCCAAACCCCCCAACCCCGTCAACCCTCCGCAATTGGCAACCTGAGATTTGGCAAGCAACAATAATAAACAAAATCAGTATTTTGTATAAACAAAAAAGGGTCACCAGGTGCATAAACAAAGTGAAACTTTTGCGCCAACAATAATAACTAGCTAGGATTTGCCCCCCTCGCCCACACTCTCTCACTCCCCTAGTGTGTGGGCTTTTGTGTGTGTTCAATTAAAGGTCAATTAATTGCCGCCGAGTTGTTGTAGGGTTTCGTCGAACCACTCGCCTCCCTCCCCTCTTTACTGCCCAACAGCCACTCGAGATTCACACAATGGGAAGCCTCTGAGTTATGCACTTTGCAAAAGCAACAAAATGTAAGTCGATACTCCCAAAGGGAATCCTTTACAATGATGACGACAATGATAATTTTGATGATAAAGATAGTACTGATGATGATGTTAATAATGCTGAATAAATTTTTAAGTATGTAGTCCCCCATTTTACTTTTCTGTCTAGCCTTTGTTCATGCGCTTAGTAGAAAAAAATTAAAAGAGTGAAACATTTTGAAAGCTATGCAAAAAGAAGCTTTGAATACATTTATAATGTATGTATTAATCTAAACCTATCCCATGTCTTTGACGGTTAAGTTTAAATAGGCATAAATTGTAATACAGGCCAAGTTGCCTAATGTTGCCAGATTTGACCAAGCTAAGGGGGTGGGAAATTTTTACCTAGGTCTATGTTGGATTTTTGAGGGTACGGTTTTCACATGAATTTTGACCAAAATTAATGTTGCCTGATTTAGATGCCAAGTTGATTTAGAGGCCAAACCATGCACAAAAAGCAAAACCTCGTGAAAATCAGATGATATTTGACCGAGTTATGGGGGTGGGAAGTTCTGACCTAGGTCTATGTTGGATATTTGAAGGTACGATTTTCACATGAATTTTGACCAAAAGTAATGTTGCCAGATTTAGATGCCAAATTGATTAAGAGGCCAAACCATGCACAACAAGCAAATCCTCGTGAAAATCGGATGATATTTGACCGAGTTATGGGGGGTGGGAAATTTTTACCTAGGTCTATGTTGGATATTTGAGGGTACGATTTTCACATGAATTTCTACCCAGAATAATGTTGCCACATTTAGATGCCAAATTGATTTAGAGGCCAAACCATGCACAACAAGCAAAACCGCGTGAAAATCGGATGGGGCTGGCAAATTTAATAATATAAATAATATGTCTTAATAACATGCCAAGCCTTTCAGCCTTATTGGTCTTGCAACTTTATATTAATATAAATCTTAACTGTGGCAACTGTTGCAGAAATCTTCAGCTGCTTAGTTACAATATTGAATATATTTAAAACTCGTTGATTCCGCGCAATCTCATGGTGTTCCACTTCAGATCCTGCCACGATAAAATGCCTGCTTGCAGCCTCTTTATTTTTAACTCCTCAGCCTCTGCTGCTGCTGCAGCTGCTAGCCCACCGAAATGTTGCAGCCAGCTGCCTGCTTGCCACAGTAGCTGCCACTGGTTTGCCAAATTTGTCTGGCAGCCCTTTGGACCAGCCCAGCCCAGCCCAGCCCAACACCTCAGGCTGAGCAAATGCGTTCGGGCCCCTGTTTGTCCACTTTCACGTTAACCAGAAAGTTGCTCAATTTGCGCGATCGTATCGCCGTCTGGCAATTTGGCAAAGCTCTGCGCCAACTTGAGGTATCAATAACAGACCAGACCAAAAACCCCATACCTCACCTGTCCCCGCTTTCGCCGCGCCTTGACAGCTGCAACTCGTAAGTGCCCAGCACGCTGCTTGCCACATATGAGGTCATATAACGGCTCTTTTGACGCAGTTGCAGTCGCCAAAAGCTGCCACAGGCCAAAAACAAGTCCTCCACATACACACACGCACACACTCGCACACACACGCACACACTCTCTCAATAGCCGGCATCTCTCGTCTTGGGCCTTTGGTTTTTAGTGTGTGTCCAAAACTGGAACCTGGATTGGGGCCCGGCGACGTTTTCAGCTGCTGTGTTTTGGCTCGTTTTTGCCGCATGTCGAGGCGGCTTATAACGGTAACTGCTCATTGCCATCGCCTGCTGCCACATTCGTCTGCCTGCTTATGCTCTCCCCCTCCCCCCCCCCCTATACCCAGCCTCCCGCCCGTTGAAGCGTTCCCTGTTCAGCAGTTAATTAATTTGGCTTAGGCGTGCCAAAAATTGTATTGGCCGCAGACAAATGTGGACAAGTCGCAACAATTTGCTCAATGCCAATGACTTTCATGAAAATAAAACGAACTCTGAATACCCTAAAGCACATCACAGAGTGTAGTTAGAGATATATGTATATACATATATATGCAATATAGTACATATCTTATGGCTATTTACCAATATTCATTTAAAAGTTCTTTCATATCGTATTGTGCTATTTGCATTTGTTAGAAAATCTCTTCGAGCATTTTGATCTTAATACAAGAATTTCAGATACTCTTCCAGGCTTAACAAGGCCATAAATAAAATATATATAAAATATATATATATATATATATATATAAATCCACTCAGAATAAAGAACAAACAAGTTTAAATTATTAATCGTATAATTTGCAAAACAAGAGAAAACAAACAAGTATTAAATTTAACAAAATTATTTAATTTTACGGAAAGACTTTTGATATTACATACAATAATTTTATTAAACAATTAACAAAAAAAAAAGAGCCCTGCCAAGTGCCATTGTCTAGTCGATGTGCCCGACCATGTGCTTGCAAATGTGTGAGTGTGTGTGGCTTGGACTTAAAAGCGATTTCGCACACAAGGATTTTGTTTCAAAAATAGGCAAACAAAGGGGGGGGGGGGATCCGGAAGTTGATGGCAGATGGAATCTGGATCTGGCTAGATGTTGCAACAGGATGTGCTGCAGCACATCTTCGATCCGGTTGCGGCGCTGGGATTCATTGAGGCGCACGGCAACTGCTGCAAAGTTTGCACAAAAATTAGACGCTTTTGGCCAGAACTTTGACTAATGTGTTGGCAGCAGCAATTCGAGTTGCCACAGAGAGAGAGAGAAAGAGAGAGAGGGGGTGGAGAGCGGGTGAGGTAGAGCGAGATATTGTTGATATTACAATGCGAGATGTTGTAGTCCATATTCTGGTTGTAGCTCGTGACGATTCAATCAGTTGGCCACTCGCTCTAATTGAGCGCCAGTAGCTGTACCCCGTCCCCCTCCTACAGCCCCCCTCCCCTCTCCTACTTCCCGCCCGCATCCAGCGCTCACAATATTTCTGGACTGGGTGTATCCAATTATGCAGTCGATGTGCATAGTTCGAGTGGTTCGCATTGGCATTTCCTCAATTTCCGAAACAGAACGAGAGTGGTGCAAAAATTTTAGCAGAGTTCAGCATTTTCGCATTTTCGCAATTTCCATTTCACTTGGTTTTTTGGGGTTTTTCTCGATTTCGTTTTCTCCTTCTTACGGCTTTGGCGCTTTGCTTTGTTTTGTTTTGTTATGGCTCGCACGTAAAGTGTCCAAATTAAAACGGCCAAAAAATTATTAATTTCTCAACGTGTCTGCGCCAATGGCCGCTTAACCCATTGTTGCCCCACCGTCCCGACCCCTTCTGCTATTGCTGGCAATTAGCAAAATGTGCTTGTTGGCCATAATTGTTGATATGGGCTAAGGCAACGCTGGGCATTGGGCAGGCGCGCGAAAATTCTCAGCACAAGCCGCATAGATTTTGGCCAATTTTTACCGTTGCTTGGCTCCCTGCATTTGGCTAATTGTATGTGGTATCTGTATGTGTGTGTGTGTGTGTGTGAGAGTGTTGGCTTTTCTTAGCTTTGCCGGCGGTTGGGCACAATTAGCAAACACTGCTGGCCAATTTGCACAAGGCCAACAACAATTGCGAAACGGCCAACACCCACACGCGAGCTGTCGACCCTGGTGGGGTGTGGGTGGGGAGGGGGAGGGGTGGTGTCAATTTACATGCGACTTGGGCGTTGAACTACAACTAAAACGCTTTCTGGGAAACTCTTTCAAGCTGCCCCTTGCCCTGCTTTTGCATTTTATAATGCATGGACATTAAGCCTGGACAGCTTTATGAATTGCTCGCTTAAACTGAGGGGGGGGGGGGGGGGAGTTCTGTACCGGGCTCTTTCATTTGAGTCTTTGCCATCTACTTAAGTTAAACTGTGTCCCGCCCACACGCCCCTTTAACCCCTTTAAGTACTTAATAGCCATATGCGGGCATTTCCTTAACTTTCAAGTCCAAACTCTACTTTGACTGAAACTGAACAGAGCCTTTGTAGTTTTTTCTGCCACAAAAATTTATTTATTCAATTTTCCATAGAGATGAAGGTTTTCCAGTTTTTAAAAAATATGATAGTTGCATTTGTTAGAATACAAAAATTTTACAAGCTTCCACATATTTGTTAAAACCTTTTGCATTTTCTAATGGGTTAACATTTACATCATGTTTAGTAGATTATTAGGTTCAAAAGTGAATTTTTAGTAGGAATTTTTAAATTGAATTGAGGCCAAACTTCTTCTAAAATGAAGATCTCAAACTATTCTATTTAAAGGATTCCCAGCACAAAAATATTTATAAACGCTTCTTATATCTTATATATATCCTAAAAATTAATATTTGAGTTTTAAAGTGCCCAAATCCATAATTTTTGCTCCAAATTGTCTTTAAACTTGTCAAATGCAAACCAGATCCTGTGAAGAATGCTTTGTAGTACATTTTTATAATATATACCATATTATAATAAAATAAATAAATTTGCAAAAATATTTAAATTCAAATTTAAGTGTTTACCGATTACAAATATTAATGTTTTTTTTTAAAATTTCTGGCAATGAAATAACTATAAAATCTTTATTATCAAAATACTTTTATGTTTATTTATTTTTCAAACTTAAATATTACAAAATATAGTATTGCTTCCAAGTGTCTCAGATGTTTACTAAATAGTCTACCCGGAATTTAAATTCTGCATTCCGCAGCATTCCTTGCAGTTCCCAAGATTTTTCATTTAAATTTATTTATATTAAGTGCGACACAATTTTTTTTTTATCAATTAATGAGTATTATTAAGCATTAGTATTTTTATTAATACTATTATTATTATTAGTATTTATTATTGTAATTATTATTATTTTTTCGTTATAATATGCTCGTATTATTCAGATTTCATTTGTTATAGTAAATTTGTATTAATTAGTTTTTTTATTGTTATTCCTTGATCCTTTTTTATTCGAATTGCCTTTTTATGTTTATATGAATTGCCTTTTTGATTTTGATTTGACCTTTAGATTGTTTTGGCATTTAAATGCGATTAACTTACTTATATACAAATATTTGGGATTTTGTGGTATTTTATATTGCCCCAGCGCCTGCCCCTGCCTCTGCTCCAAAACCTGCCCCTGCGCCTGCCTCACTCCCTGATATACCTATGCTACTATTTGGCCGCAATCAATTTGGCAATCGCTTCACAATATTAGTGAACGCTTCAATTCCAACCTCAAATGTCGCATGAATTATTCAGTGGATTGTTTACCCCGCTCCGTCCACCCCGCTCCCCACTCCACGGTCGACAAACCCCTCTCACAAAACCCAATGGCAATTGTGGATGCAAATGCGCCATCTAGCGGTCGCAGTCGGTGCATAACCCCCCTTGGGGATACGTTGCAAGGGTGTGTGTGTGTGTGTGTGTGTGCTTAAATCCTGCGAATGGGCTAATGTAATATTTAAACTATTTTGTGGGAAAGGCTCCTGGTCAGTTCTCTAGCTCTCAACATTAAAACAAAAACTTTAAATCAATTGCTGTTGTTGTTGTTTATGTTGTTGTTGTTATTGGTGCTGTTGTTGTTGTTGTTGTAGTTGTAGTTATTGCAAATTTGTATTGTAAATGTCAAATTAAAAATGCAATGCATCTAATGGATTAACTTAAAATGTTGCGCGTCGATGCATCAAAAGAGAGTTAGAGAAAAGGGGTGACGGGTTGCTGGAGAACGTTTTGTGAGAGAGCGAGTGCTAGAGGGTGGTGAGGGGGGGGGGGGCATACCACTGTTTGGGTGCAAGGGTTGCCACACTCACTGAAAGTTAGCCAGCTTTTGCTGGCAGCTCTATTGCAAGTTGGCGCAACTCTTTGAATAAACAATTTTTTAATCGAATTACATGAAAAGACGCTGAAAATAATTTTGAAATTGTTGCGAAAACTTTGAAATAT
Organism: Drosophila montana; assembly: GCF_035044405.1. Classification (NCBI taxonomy): domain Eukaryota; kingdom Metazoa; phylum Arthropoda; class Insecta; order Diptera; family Drosophilidae; genus Drosophila; species Drosophila montana. The sequence continues at coordinate 286,813 of NW_026997875.1, forward strand.
GCGAGTAGTTGCATAAAAAATTAAAACACAAGTACTTAAAATATGAATATAAAAGTCTAGTCAAAGAGTCTCTTGCAACTTGAGCTTGATTAGGCGGCGTTTGTGTTTGTGTATCCATAATTTAAGTTAAGATCTTATCGAGCCACTTGAACAAGTTGGGTGCTCTGATGAGATATTTATATATAGTATTTACATAAATAAAATAAATTAAATTGATAACGTAAATAAAGTGAATATAATAAAACTGTAACTACATTTTTTTACAAATATATTATTATTTTTAGTTTATTTTTATACCCTGAACCAATTGAAAATTGAAACAGGCAGAAGGATTCATCTGCGACCCCATAAAGTATATATATTCTTGATCAGCATCAATTGCCGAGTCGATCTAGCCACGTCTGTCCGTCCGTCCGTCTGTCCGTATGTATGAACGCAAGGCTCTCAGAACCTATAAGAGCTAAAAACTTGGCTGTAGGTTCTCCTAGTGCCCGCGCAGATCGAGTTTGTTTCCGATATTCGTTAACTTGCCCCGTTTCCAAGTAATCGATAAATATCGATATCGAAATCCTGTTTTTGAGCAATTTTGGTAAATAATATGAGCTAGAGTCACCAAACTTGACATGTAGCTTCTAGAATAGTATATATATATCAAGTATCTTTCAGTTTATACCTATCGCCTGTTGGAATAAGAGGGATCAGAGTATCCCCTAGTCGGGAGCTCCCGACTAGAACCTCTTACATGTTATTTTTAACTAAAAGGAAATTATTATTGTTTAGCTGAGTTCTTATAATTTCTGCTAACCTTAGCTCTTATAAGACATAATATCAATCAGGTTGGCATATAGAATAAGATACGAATAACATAAACAAATATATTCCCAAATATATTGAAATATTTTGCCGACTCGAGATTGAATTGATGAAGAAAACAAAAGTCAATAACTCACAGTTATTCCGCTCTAGAGTTTTTTAAAAAGAAAAGCCCAGTAAATAAAGTAAACAAAAGTATTTTGTTTATTATAAACAATAGAAAACAGCTTGCCATAAAATTTAAGAAATTGTTGCTCGCAGTTTATGTAACTAACAGAAATCTATAGAAAATTTTGTTAGAACCGCATTGAAATTGTAATTTAAACTTAATTCCCAATGGCAGCTAACTGTAAGCTGTAACTGCCACCGACAAACATTTTATTATTATTATTATTAATATTTGTGCTTGTTGTGAGCAACAATAATGAAACATGGAATCTAACAAGACGTAGGTGTCGACTACAGTTGCCTAAGCCCTCTGGCAATTACAAGCTGCACCAACAATTTATTTCATTTCATTTCATTTCACTTTATTCAAATACCCTGTAGCGGGCACGACAGGATAGCATGGACTTGATGATTTGCAGTAGCTTAAGCTGGTTTCGAATCTTAAGGAACTCAGAATCTGTTTGAACTAGAGCTAGTAAATTTGGTATCTGGGTGCTTATCGGATTGATAAAGTTATATATTTTATCATATTTAAGATAGTTTCTCAGGCATCTATTATAACCGATCTTTAATTAGTACGTATATATATAGATATTATTATAATTTTTCTTTACTGTTTCGCATTCTAGCCATAAAGGCCTGATTTCCGATCATAAGATAACTGAATTCTTCATTTGACCTCATAGAACTCGGGAACTTGAAGAGCTACAGTTGGCAAACTTGGTAAGTGGATACTTATGGATATTCCATTGATATTTTGTATATAACATTATAGTTATTTTGTTACTATTTTATTATAATCGATATTTACAAATTAGAATCATATTTATTTGAATGTTGGTATATCAACTTTTAGTTAAGTTTCTTTCTTTTTTATACTGATTTACTTTTATAGCTTGTCGCTGTCAAAGACTTAAGGAAATGTTTTCTTTTTTGTGAAAAATTAAAAAAAACCTAGGAAAACTCAATTGTCCGTTTGATCTCATAGAACTCGGCAACTTGAAGAGCTACACTGGATAAATTTAGTATGTGAGCTCTCAAATATCACACAAGTCTCAAACTAACAGCACATTTGCGACAGGCACTCAGACATCTATTATAATCTAAGAAGAAAAAAAAACAAAAAACCATCTTTAATCCTCTGTAGAGGATATCTTTTGGTCGCCCACATGTACGCCTCGAATATTTTTGTGGGATTTTTCTTTTATGCTTTTGCTTTTATTTACGCATCAAATTTTATGACAAATACTCGGAGCAAAACGGAAAACGGATTATGTGCAATTGGAAATTAAATTAGAGACCAGAAACGCACAAAAGAACTTCTGAAATCAACCACCTCCCCCCTCCCCTCTTTCTCTGCCTTCCCCCCACCAGCTCGCTGGGCGGTCTCAAGTGTCTCAAGCTGGGGCGTATTTTATTTTGAGGGCATCTTTTGTTGTTGCTGGCCCAATAGGCACAAACAAACATTTTAATTCCCATTGATATTGCTGCCCCCCCCCCCCCCCTACGATGGCCAAAAGAAAATTACGTCGTAATCGTGTCGAGCAGACGCTCTCTAATGGCCCACACATGAGCCCGACGGGTTGCAAGCGCCGAGACTCTCCCGCCATTAAGTTGCAGCCCTCAAGTGTTGCGTGCGCTGAGGAGTGCTTCTTCTTCTTCTTCTGCTGCTGCTGCTTCTTCTCTTGACTTAAATCGAATTACAGCAACGGCAACAAGATGTGGCCAAATGCGTGAGTTAAAGTTGGGTTAATGGCGAGCTCCACAATTTTCATAGAGCCTGCAATTTCCATTTGCATCCTTGCCACAAACAACAGTTGCAGTTGCAACTCTTCCATCTTTGCCTGATTCCCAATTCCCGATGCCCGATGCCCGATGCCCGAGACTCGTTTTTCCGTGTCGCTGTCGCTGCTTCTGCTGCTGCAGCTGTTCTGTTGGCGGGTTCGTAAACCTCAACCTATAATTAACTTGGCCAAGCAGACGACACGACCAAAAGGCAACTGGCAACACACACACACACACTCGCACACACACTCGCACACGCACACGACAACGACAACACAACAGACAACGTGCAACAGCGACAAATTGTGCAGACATTGCCCAGCTTAAATGCTTTTCCAATCTATAAAACACTAAACAACACACATTCCATTAGAATATCGCATATTTGATATTTATCATATTTTTTTCTAAGTGCTTTTTTCATTAGAGAATTTCTTGGGAAAAGCCAACACATTTTTTATTATTGCTTATAACTCTTTAAGTTATTCTTTAATTTAGCAAGGGAATCTTTTTTATTATTGCTTATTTCTCTTGATATTATCATTTAATTTTGCAAGGGAAACTGAATTTATTATTATTTCTTTATCTTTATATTAATATTTAATTAAGCAAAGAAAGCAATATTTATTAATTCATTTATCTTTATTTTATTATTTAATTTAGATTCGACAACTCTCAAAATTGTTGACAAACTAGGCAGATTTATGTGTTATTATTTTTAATTTTTTTTTTTAATATTTTAGAATCAAAATAAAATATATTTCTTTATTTCGCTTACTGTTATTTATTATATCTCTTTATTTATATTATTTGATTTAGCAAAGGAAACATTATTTTATTTTATTTATTACGCTTTATATTATTATTTAAATAACCTAAGGAAACATTATTCAATAGTCTTCCTTTGATTTTATAATATTATTTAATAAAGCAAAGGAAGCCATATTTATTGACGTGCATTTCTCTTTATATTATTTATTAATTTAGCAAGTAATTTGTATTTATTATACTTTCTTTGTCTTTATATTATTTATTAATTTGCTTACTCTTTCCTACGTAAATCTGGGGATCTGTGAGAGCTGGTAGACCTAAAAGCAGCCAAGCCAAGGTCTATATCAGGTGAGCTTCATTTTATAGACCTTTCACAGTTTCAATATTTATTCAAGGCAATATACATTTAATAATAATATCCTTGATATTGTTTAGAGAGTCAAGTAATCTATAGTTTTCTTTAATTCCTTCACGAATGCCAGAACTTATGATTATTGGAATTTCTTAGGATCTCTCTAGATCTTAGGGCAACCAAATTAATTTCTATTTTATTTCCTAAAGAGGTAATATGCTGCTTATAAGAATTCTGTACACATCTTTCTCAATATCTCAGGATCTTTAAGAGTGATTTTCTCCAAATTTTGTATGCAGCTGTTGCTATGCCTAAAACAACTAAATCCAATTGCACATTTGATAGGACTCCGCCCGCAGCTCAGTTATCTGAGATATATACCTAAAACAAATTGAAACCTTTACCTAGTTGCGCAGTGTTCCAATTGGACAACTACTTGGACTCCTTTTGGCGTCCGCTGACCACTTGTATTTCTCTCTCTCTCTCTCTCTCTGTCTTTCAGTTGGGGATCTGTCCATATGGCGACACGTTTGACTGACAGGCCACAATGTTTTGTTGCTGTTGGTTGCGTCTGGTTGCGCCTGCCCCCTACCCCGCTCCCGCTGCCGCAAACGCTGCTGCTGCACACCTGAACAGCGCGTTGGCAACTCTTTGACTGCGGTTTCTGCTTGCCCTCCCTCAGCTACCCCTGTCGCCCGTCAGCTCTTGGCTTGGCAAGCGTTCCACTTCATTTCTTCATTGCCCATTGTTCTTTGGCTGCGCTTCTACCTGTGCCTCCTGCTGCCACCATTCTCTCTTCTCTTCTCCTTGTCATGGTGACTCCCCCTCCCCTTCCCCGTCTCCCTCTCCAGCCTGCAACTGCTTAATCTATATGTAATTCAAGCTCTCGAGTCCGAAATGCCCAAGATCATGGATCATGCGATCACGGAATGTACTTTAATTTCCCTTCTTCTTCTTCTTCTGCTTCTTCTTGTCGTCCATCATTGTTTTGATTTTGTTTTCGTTTTGATTCGTGTCGTTTGTTTGTTTGACTTTGCCACCCCCCACCCCCCCCCTTCCCACCTACCTCTCGTCATTCCCACTCATCGTCTCAAGATCAGAAATTCATTTCTGCCTCAACGATTGCCAATCGATGCTCGCCCCCTCAAGCGATCCGTTTTCGCTTGGTTGTCGGCCGGAGGGGAGAGTCGGGGGAGCCGGGGGGCCGGGGGAAACCCGATACGAAAATCCACTTTTCAATATTAACGCACTGAACTGAACTGACTTTCTGTTGGCCTTTGGCTTTCTACACTTTTCACTTGATCGCATTTGATGAGCGTCTCGACTGATTTGTTGATAGGTTCAAGATTTACACAAAGTGCGCTTCAGTGGGCAACCTTTGAATTGGGGCGGGATGAGTTGGAAATATTTTAAATAATTTATTAATATATGTACTTTATTTTGGTGTCTTTTGATTATTTTAATATATTTATCCAAATCAGAAATATATTTAGTTTTGTTATGTTAAAGAAATGAAAGGAGAGTTTTTACAGGTATGTAAATTAGTTGATTTTAGAGTGGATTTAATAGATTAGAAGGAAATGCATACGTTACAAACATTTAAAACAAACTCTTCTTTTCTTCACACTCTCTCGCTTTTGTTTTGTCAATTCTTCTTTACGCGATATCCTTAAGCGTTTTCTAATCAGTTTGATAGTTTAATCTTCGTCTTCTTCGGTCCTTTTAACTCTGTCTTAATCTTCTTCGCTCTCTCTCTCTCTCTCTCTCTCTCTGTTTCTCCTTCTCTCTTTCCCCCTCCCTTCTATCGTTACTTCTCTATCTCTCGCTCCCTCTCAGTCAGTCTCTAGTTCTGTTAATCTCTATTTTACGTGCTTTCGCACTATTTTCCTCTCTCTTTCTCTCGCTCTCTCCTCCCTTCTCTCTCTCTATCTTTGTCTCTCTTCCTGCCACTCTCCCTCCCTCTCTATCGCTCAGTCGGTCTCTATCCTTTTAATCTCTTTTTCACCTCTCTGTCTATCTCTCCTCCCCTCTCTCTCTTTCCTTCTCTATCTCTCTGTCTCGTTCAGTCAGTCTCTATTTCTTTTAATCTCTATATTACTCGCTCTCTCTCCCGCTCTCTGTCTAGTGTGCCATTTCATTAGCTCTCTGTTTATCTTTTTATCTTATTCCTTCTGCTGTTCCTCCATTCCTGCCATTTCTTTTTACGACATCCTTTAACGTTTCTTTAGGCGAACAAGAGAAATGTATATAAATAGCTCTGACTTAAACTGATTAATATTTACAATTTGTAGACTGAATTATTCCTATTTATAATCAAATTATGAGATCAAAGTATTTCCAAGCTCAACTCAAAGCGTCTGTAGGCAAAGTTCTCCAACAATTAACTCAATTTTTATCAATTCCCAAGTTTACGCAGGAAAATCAATAGAAAAAAAACTTTAAAAGGTGATTGGTGGGCGTGTTGGGGGGTGGGGGGTGGGGGGTGGGGGGTTATCTACCCCCCAACTTATATATGAATATATAATTTGGCTGCGTGTCTGCCTCGATTTGGGTTCAAGACACGCGTCGACTTATTGAATCTACCGGGCAGATGCTGAAGACGAAGAAGAAGAAGAAGAAGAAGCAGCAGCGACAGCAGCAGCCGAAGACAATTTCCCAGCAGCAGCAGCATTTTTGCTATTAATATTCATGGAAATCCAACGAAAATTTATGCGTCAAACTGTAAAATTAAAGCAATTACAGCAGCAACATGATTGGTGGATTGGAGAGGGGACGGGGCGGGGCGGGCGGGTAAAAGATAATTACATGAGATTTGCGTGTTGGTAGGCGTACGATTTACTAGGCCCCAAAGGCGTGGCATTTAGCGGCATCTGGAGGCCAAAATTCAAATCTGCAGCTCGAATCGCGCTTACCTCTCGCTCTCTCTCTCTCTTTGTCTCTCTTTTATTTATATGCAACGCCTGTCGCATCCGCAGGAGTCGCCGCCGTAGAAGAAGAGGCAAACGTCGCCTGCGGCCGATAAATTCAATAAATATTGGAAAAGTGCGTAGAAAAAAAGAATATTTACAATAATTTGAATTTCATTTTTCTACTCTTGCGATTTGTCATGCAAAGCGCGTGCCTGGCTAGTGTCATAGTTTTTAGCTTTTTGTCGTGCTCAGAACAAGTTTACAAACTGGTTAGCTGTTGGGCAGCGGGGTGTGTGGGCGTGCGGGGTGTCCACTTCCAACGGCAGCTTAAGCAAACATGAACTCTGGCGACAGCGCAAAAGAACGTTAAAAGAGCTGCACAAAGCAAGCAGCAAGAAACAACACACACACACACATGTACCCACAGGCACACACACACATAGCGCTTAGCGAAACTGGTTAAAAGTAGATCTCGTCGCGAGCGATCGGTAAAACTTAACGAAACTTAACTCTACAAGCGACTGCCCCAAGCGCCAACTGGCAGCTATAGCCATCTCCCTCTCACTCTCTCTCTCCCTCTCCCTTTCATACACTTCAAGACGTTGCCCCTGCGCAGTGGGGCCGCAACTGCTTGGCTTGAACGTTGTTGAATTGTGTTTGCGCTGCGGTTTTTTCTGTTTTCAGCTAGGCCAAGTCAACAAGTTTCAAGCAACTGGTTTTTCCTCTGCGCCGTTTTTCCTAACAAACTTGTTGGCCAGGCCGAAACAAGTTTAAGAAACGCTGGCAAAACGCGCGCAAAACGCTACGTGTTGCTATGCCTTTTAACATGCCTGTTAGTTGACAGAGATTGCGAGAGCGAGAGCGAGCGCGCGCTGTTAACTCTGTATGCTTCGTTAAGTTTGTGCATTTCGTTAAGCTGCTAACGCTGCCGCGCTCTTAACAACGCGCTCTTTGCGGCAACGTTTCGCTTTCGTCGTTTCATTTGCCGAAGTCTGCTTAAAAGCAGGCAATACAAATGCAAATAACAGCGACTGTTAACACATCTTGTTAGCATTAAGACTCCTGAGTTTTGCAATTGGCTTAAAATATTTTTTAAAAAAGCGTGTAGTAAATACTTATTATTTAAATTATTTTTTTCGGGGCAGCTACCAAAAGTAGCTTAACATTTGCTAACAATTATATAAAATTATATATCAATTTGGCATTATTTTAATATTAACTGCTTTTCTTTAAAAGCCAGCAGATCGCGCTCTTTTTGCCTGGATCGCTTGGCCTGGCCTGTTGCTGCTTGCAGAACAACTAAAACAAGTTTTTTGTTTTGCTTGAAGAGCGCCGCGCAAAGAGCGCGCTGTTAAGTTGCTTGTGCAATGTGAAAGAGCGCATCGTTTTGTATACAGTTTGACGCTCTTCGCATGCCATTTACATCTTTCGTTTCGTCAATTCGTTTGCGTTAACATTACTCATTCTCTTTTCGTTTGCCGCTACGAACAGACGTGTCGCGCTGTCGCTGGGCTTAGCAGCTGCAAGCAACAACAAAAACAAACAACAATTTTTGCGTCGCGTCGACTCAGCTGCCACTCGCATTGTTTACAAGAAATAAACAAACATATGTGCAAAAGTTAAATAAATAATTAAAAGCCATAGCAAATTAGCTAATTGCAATAATAATAACAACAACAAAAGGTACTACAAGTGGCTGTATGTGTATGTGTGTGTTTCTGTGTTAGTGTTGCATAGAGTGCCAAAGTCAGCAGAAAGAAAAAAACAAAAAACAACAAAGTAAAACTATTAACGAAAGCTACCAAAGCAAACCAAACGAAAATCAAACCCAAGCAAACCCAACAGCAGCAGCAGCGCAGCAGCAGCAGCAGCAGCCGCAGCTGCGTCATCAACAACGTTGCGCAGTTCAAGTCGACGACGCCGGCTTTGGCATCATTAGTTTTGCTTGATCTCGACTGACGCCGAGCTGCTTGCGCCTGCAGCGCAGCTCTCTTACCTGTCAAACAGGTTTCCAGACATCAACAACAACAACAACAGCTAGCATAAGCAGTGTAAGACAAAGTAGAAGAAGAAGAAGTAGCAGTAGCCGCGCGCGTCTCGCAACCAACATAAAAAAGGTTTTGTGTGTGTGTGTGTATATGAGTGTTACCTGCAAATGTGTGCGTAGCTGCTTCTTGGAAACCTTTCAAGCGTCGATTGTCGTCGCCTGCATACAACTACGACAACAACAACAACAACAACATTGGTGATTTCTGATTAACAACAACAACAGCAGCAGCAGCAGCAAGAGCGCGCAAAGCAAACGGCCGATTATAACAGTGAAAAAGTGTGCGTGTTTTTGTGCTTGTGTATGTGTGTGCGTAAAGTGCAGGCAAAGGCAAAGAAAATGCTTGAGGTTTAAGACCTGGCCAACTGAAGGGCCAACAAACCGAACTGCCGCACGCAACAACAAGAAGAGCAAGCAGAAGCGACGCCATTTTGAATTTTGAATTTAGTTGTGTTTTTTGTTGTTGGTTGATTCTAATTTCCAACTCGGTTTTCGTTATTTTCCAAAAATATATATTGTGTTAAAAACATTTTTGGCCGCAATGTGGCGCTGCTGTGAAGCGCGCTGCTAGACCAGCAGCAGGAGAGGAGTGAAGGAGTGCAGGCGACAGCGGCTGAACTTTTACCGTAACGATTCGCTTAAGAGAGTGCGAATATATTGGAAACAAAAACTTTTTGCCGAGACAAGCGTCAACTGCAGCTGCAGCGATAAACGCAGCGCTTATAATAACAATAAGAAGAACAACAACAAAAACAGTAAAACGACAAGATGAGAGCAACAACAACAACAACAGCAGCAGCAGCAAGCGCAGCGAATGCGACAGCAACAACAAAGCGAAGCAGCAGAAGAACCAGCAGCAACAGCACAGCGCAAACATATTGGAAATTATTTTTTATCGGTAAGTTGGAAGGCGTTTGTAAAAGCAAAGCGAATTGAAATATGTAAAGGCAATAAGGGATTAGCAAGCAGGTGGAGAGAGTGGGGGAAAGATGAGACTTGATAAGAGAGAGAGATCTGAACTGGGATTAAAAAGTGTTATACAGGTTATCTTTGCTGGCAGATCATGTTGTTGGGCAGCAACATCAACAAACGGAGAGGTATCATATTTAATATTAAGGTAATATCTCAACAGAGAGGGAAAAGTTTTATACATGTTATCTTTGCTGGCATTGTATAAGAAAGGGATTATTTTATGTGAAGTCTTGTATTAACAGAGTGAAAAGTGTTATACAGCTTATCTCTGCTTAAAGATCATGCAGTCCGGGCATTGTATAACAAATGGGTTATTTTATGAAAAGTCTAATTTTTAAGGGAGATATTAACTTTGAGTTAAAAGTGTTATACAGCTTATCTCTACTGCCATCTCATGTAGCCGTCTGGCTAGTTATTTTATAAAAAAAAAGTGGCATATTTTATGAAAAGTCTCGAATTTAATATTTATTAATATATTTAATGGGCTGCGTTCTGTTTTCATTTAATTGAATTTCTGTTTTCAATTAATCAATTTGCTTTATGAATACATAATGCTATACATATGAATAATTAATTAGTCGTGTGGACAAAACATTTGTTTACAATTCTATTTGCCTGGGTGTTATACTGTCTGGTAGGGGAATGCGTCCTTCTTAAGTGTTGACGCACTTCCGGAATTCCTAAAAAAAAATGACCATAAATAAATATTTGAAATTAACGATTTTAATTTCCGGCAATTTCTATTTCCACTTCATTATTTATGCGCCCGTCGTCTAAAGATCTAATGAATCCCTTTTATAACCTGCTTGAATGCATAATATTTTCTTTTAGCCAATAATTTCTATACTTATAGCCTGATATTACTCGAAGTCGAAGCAGCAGCTCACTTTATAATTATCTTTCTCTCTTGTAATTTTATCAAGTTCCGCTCTTACAAGTTTTTCGCAATTCTTTTATAAGACTTTTTCCCAAATTGTATTTAATATCTCGTTGTTTTATCTGGAATAGCTTTATCGCAGCTTCAATTCTCTTTTATCTGTTATATCTTCTATCGAAATTAACTCTCTTGACTTGACACCTGAAAAGCCAACATCGAGAACAAGAACTAAACCAATTGTAAATTTTTTCTAAGCCACTTTTCAATTTTATTTCCGTATTTTCTTAGTTTTATTTTCATTTTTTGTTGTTGCTTTTTCTCCCATTTCGCAGACAAGTTTTGTTTATGACAGCTTCCTCGCAGCATCATTTCCCCCCAACTACACTCCCTCTTCCCTACTCTCACCACTTCCGGTGTGCACCTGTTGTTGTTTTTGCTCTTGTTGTTGTTGTTGTTGTCGTCACGTTGCGTTAAGTCAAGTTTTTAGCTGCTGCTTTGACGTTGGCGTTAAGTTTTTTTTCTGTTCTTCTCTTTTTCTGTTGTCGTTCATTGACAGTTTTTACCGTTGGCTTTAGTCGTTAACTTCTCCGCTCAGCTACTGGCTCTCCCTCTATCTCTCTCGCTCTCGCTCACTTGCTGTCTCGCTCGCTGGACCATTTTTGGTCTAAACTTATGTGTGACACAAACTTTTGTGCCCCCCTTCCCCTGCCCGCTTTTACCCATCTCCCGCCCTTAAAGTAGTTGCACTCCATCGTTCAATCACTCAATCAATCAGTCAATCAACACAATTTCAATTTGTAAGCGTTTAACAAGCAATTCCCAATGCCCAACACAAGAATCTTTTGACACTCTACAAAATATGCGGCGGGCCATTAGTAGCCGCAACCCCCCTCCTGCTCCCCCTGCGCCCACTGTTGCCCTTTGATAGTAGCCCCCCTCGGCACAAACTGAAAGTTTATAGCGCCCGAGTCTTTTATTTTCCCCCACCTTTGCCGCGCGCGTTTGTGTTTATGTTTTGTAGTGTGTAATCATTTAATAAATAAAACGTCTTGATTTGACATTTTAATTGGACCTCTGACACACACACACACACACACACACACACACACACACACACACCCGCTTACCCGCAGCCCCTCGCCCTGCTTCTCTGAGCTTTTTGTCGCCAGGGCAGAGTCAAAAATCAATGAACTCTCTGCGGAACTTTAGCGGTAAACGATCTCTGGGGGCACTATTTTATTTGACTGTCAAAACCAACTGCTAGAGCAAAGGGTATTCATAATAAGAAAGCACAGTTATGCTTCAGGTGTCGAAGGTTAAATACACTGCCAGACAAGGGTTGATATTGTTTGAGATATTATCTATATAAAAAGAACAATTAATTAGATATTGTTATATATGCCATATATATTATTATAACAATAAATAAAATACAATATTTTATGGATGGTTTTATATCTGGGTTTAGATAAGCTGTCTTAACGTTCAGATTAGATATATATTATATAGTTGATAATTAGAATTCAATATTATATAGAGGATTATTAATCTGGGCTTAGATAAGCTCTCTAAACACAGCGAAAATCTGGGGACGTGGTTTGTAGACGATCTGGACTTAGATAAGCTGTTTTAGCATTTAAACAAAATCTTGGTAGTATATTTTTTCATTTCGAACTTTTTTCAGGCAATTTTTATGACTTTCATCAAGCTGATTTTGCGGCCTTTTTCAATTGAAGATCGACGCTCGCTTCTTCTCTAGTTTGTAGATCAAATGCGATGTCTAGATCACAATACCCTCTGTTAGGGCATAATTGCGCATAATATCACAAAAAGGCGACAAAACAACGGCGAAAGACACTTTTGCGCGAAATAATTAAAAAGCCATTAGAAGAGCTGAAACTGAACGGGCTGTGGAAAATGCACGGAAAATAGCCTTTGCGCCGCGGTCAATTGTTCTGGCTCGTATCAATAGTTAATGCTATTAACTGTCTATGAATATCAATTACAATTTGTGTGCCTTAAGCACACACACACTTGCACACACTCACTTGCACACTCTCACACATGCCTGCGCACACTTCATAAATAGTTTTCCTTTAAATTTCCGTCGCGTCTGCTTCTTCTTGCTGCTCGCTCATCTCGTTCTGCCTTAAAGTGCCTTTCAATTTGTGTTTTCACGGCAAGACAGGATACTTAAGAGGCGTCGCCTCGTCGCTTCACTTAGTTTTCCCATTTTCCTTTTTGGGTTTTTATGTTTATTCTTGTGCCTTTGCGTTCTTATTTTTCGTTGTTGTCGCTTGCGCTTTGTTTTATTTATGCCTCGGTTTTTTATTCTTATTTTCTACCTGCCGCTCGCTTCGCTTTGTCCCGCTGCGTTTTTCCTTTGAGTTTTCCCACATTCATTTCATTTCCTGGCCAAGTGCCTGTACCTCTCTGCCTCTCTGCCTTTCCCCCTCCCTCTTACGCTCGCGAAAGGCGCGTGAATTATGATTGTGGCTCGTTTTTCCAAAAAACAGTTTTGGCTCTCGCATTTGTTGTTTTTGTTTTTTGAGTCCTAGCGCATCCTTTGGATACACACGCGTGCAGCCTGCGGCGCACGTTTTACCCCCTCCCCCCCCCCCCCCTGCGCCCCCTTTATACCGCTCGGTTGCATGGCTTTGGCGAAAAAGTGGAAAACGAGCAACTGCTGCAAGTTTGAAATTAAAATAAATTAAACAAATATTTTGTTTGTTTGAAAATTTACGTGCAAAACGCGGCGGAAATGCCACGAAAAACGAGGAAAATTCACAAATGCAACAGCAGCAAATGCCACACCAGCTGCCCCGCACATCCTGATGCACCCCCCCCCCCCCCCTACCACCCCTTCTGCAAACCCCGTTTTAGTTTTAGTTTTTCGGGCAAATTGAAGTTCTCTGACAATTTGCATTTGAAATAGTAAATCAAAATTGGGTTATGTAAATATAAAAATACCAAAAAAAGGATATATCTATAAATTTGTACATAAAATAATATAACGCAGATATACTAAATATATATGCAGTATGCTATGGGCAGTTTATATGCTCGTACATCATCCATCAATCAAAGTCACGCCTTTAGTTTTCAGCATTTTCCATATTTATTCAAGCTCTTCTGTGCTTAAATTTTAAGCACGATAGAATATTTCTTTAAAATATTGAAAACAATATGAGGAGCTCAGCTGGATGCTATATATTTTGGGAGATTATTGAGTTTTGTAGGATTTTTTCTATATTTTTATTCGGCTCTTTTATCTCTATAAATCAAATTGTTTGTCCTGACTGACTGGATAACGGTACATTAAGTTTTTCATGGGCAGGAACTGGGTGATTAAGTTGTATCTAAAATTGTAAGCACAAAACTTAACACGAGCAACGCCGGGCAATTTCCGTTATGTATGGAATATAAGTATTTATGGTCTATTCTAACTGAATACAATGTTTTAAGTGTTTTTAAGGCAGATTTAAGGTTGAGGTTTTGTAAGTATGAGAAAGTAAATTCTCTAAAGAAAGTCTCTAATTTCTGCAAATTTTCTTATTCCTTTCAAGTTCAACTTTTCGAATGAAAGTTTCTTCAAATTTACTTCTTATTAATATTTGACATTTGACCAACTGCTACAGCTAATCTATTTTAATTGAAAGATGCCTCTAGATGAAATTTTAATAATAATATTGATCTATTTAACTTCGCTTGAACTATTTTCCTATAGGAATCGTGCCACTAAGATGCCCATAAAGTTCTATTTATAACACATTTTAAATGCCGTAATTTTGGTTTTCCAGCATTTGCATACGTTTTTATTTTCATCGATAAAATTTCGTTTTAATTTTTACCGCCGCCAGATGGCGTCTTATGCAGCTCTTTGAAGTTTTCTATTTATCTCGGTTGGTCTCTCTCTCTCTCTCTCCCTTCTCTCTCTTTGGCTATATCCATAACCTAGGCTGTGCTTCTTCTTGCCCTTTCTCTCTTTCCATACTCTCCCTAGCATCTGCGAGATTCTCTAATCTCCTGTGAGTTGTTTTTGTTTTTTATTGCATTTGGCATTTTGAAACTTTTTTGGCCTGATAATACTTTGAGCCAGTTTCTGGGCAGAGCTCACTTTAGTTTTTGGCGCTTGGCATGTGGAATTTATGTGTGCACACACACACACGCACACCACACTGATATACATTTGAATACCGTTATTTGTATCTATGTTTATGCATGCGACACCAGGCACACACGTTCCTTTCTTTTTGCTGGTGACGGGGGGGGGGGGGGGTGTGGCAGGGGAAGGCAGCAGTGTGGGGACTGTGTAGGGGACTCGCTTGCTTTCAACTCGTTGGCAGCTGTTTAAACAAACGACGCACACACACACACACACACTCACACACACACACACTACGTGCAATAAGAACTGGCAAAAAAGAACTAAAATAATTGCAAACTTTTGTTGCATGAAAAAACAAAAAGGTTTGTTATAAAAATGCAATAACATTTGCTGAGCATTAAATTTGGACAACTGCTGCGAACGACCTCGGCATTGGCTCGAATTTATATACATTTTTATTTTTACACCATTTTTTTTTTTTTTGGTTTTCTGTCGGCTTTTGGTTACAGCAAAATAAAAATTTTTGCATTTGTTTGCAAGTTTTGCGTGTTTCAATATTCTTGTAAAAATCGTTTATATGTATATATATATAATATTATTCTTTAGCATGTCTCATTGCTTTATCTAAAGTTTTGTTGAGCGCGCTTTGAGACACGTTTGCTGTTTTGCTAGCCACGCCTCTTTCTTAAGTTCAGCCCCTTTGTGACTCATTTGCGTATTCATAATAATTTGCTTAAAACATTTTTCAACGTTTGTGCATAACTTTTAATTGCATATCTAGCACACAGTTCTTTTAATTTATTTTTTTTATCTGCTGCTGCGTCTTCCGCTGCGTTTTTATCGTATTTTGCGATTTGCATTGCAACATTCGTGACGCGCGTTTTTAAACGCCCGCAAAAACGCTAACAAAACGTGCAGGCATTCGCTTTGACCAAAGCTCAGCCACAGCTTGTTCCCCCTCCCCCGCCTTTCTGTCTCCCTCCCGCTCTGGTCACACCTTTTAGTGTTGCCGTTGTACATTTTGATTGAATTGCGTCGCACATTTTTATTGGAATGTCTCTTTTATTTTGCTGTCTTTTTTCTAGTTTAGCTCCCGTTTTACGCTTTTGGCTACCGTTTGCCACATTTTTAGCCATTAGCATTTACAGGTGGGCTTTGAGTGCCTGCGTGATGTGGAAGGGGATTGGGGGGGGGGGGGGGGTTGTTTTATATGCATCAGTTGTGATATATTACCTCTGCCAATTTGGCAACATTTTGTCTTTCTTCTGAGTGCCGTTTTTTTGCTTTTCGTTCCAAAGACAAGACATCACTCGAAAGTCATCATCGATTCACAGCAGGCGCTTCGATTGTTCTGTCTACATGAGATTTCGTTTGGGGTATTTAGATTTTATAGTTCGCTTTGTAGCACACGATTTTTTTTTATAAATCGCTGGTGTAACTTCTATCGCTGTACAGCTGTGGCTTGGGTTTAACTTTAATCTCTATAGATAAGATTTCATGTTGGGGTTTCATCTGCATTCATGCTCTATGTAGAGAACTATCTCTTATTATGGCAGAATATTGAGCGATAAAGAAGAATCTTAAAAGTAGTCTTTTCGTATTATTGCAGAATATTGGGCGAGTAAAAATAATCTTGAGAAGAAGAATCTGAAGAAATGAAGAAATAACTAAGGGAACTTTCGTAATCTTGTGGAATATTGGGCGAATAGAGAAATTTAAGGCTTAATGTTGGTTGGGGAGGGGAATGTAAATAATACATAACTAATAGCATATACATTTATACAATATGGAGTTAGCGAATGTATATTGTATATATTGGCCAATTAGAGGAATTTTAATCAAACGAAACCTATAAAAAAAA
This sequence comes from Drosophila montana, assembly GCF_035044405.1. Classification (NCBI taxonomy): domain Eukaryota; kingdom Metazoa; phylum Arthropoda; class Insecta; order Diptera; family Drosophilidae; genus Drosophila; species Drosophila montana. The sequence continues at coordinate 303,476 of NW_026997875.1, forward strand.
GTATTATTCGTTTTCTCCAGCTTCTATAACATCCAATCATTCATTTAGTGTTAATGTTAAATTTAACATTAATGCTAAGTTTACAGCGTTAGTTGAAGACTATATTATATTTGATAGGAACCAGTGCTTAAATAAGTTATTTGTCTTATCTTTATCCTAGTCTTACCTTACATTTAACTTTCATGAAAAAAAAAGATTATGTTGGTTACTTGACTGCAAAAATTTCAAAATGTTCACCAGATATTATTTGAAATGAATTTCCTCTATTATGTGGCTTATCTTTTAGCTTAATTTGCAAGTCTCTTTTAGGGTATTGCCTATTCGTTATGTTTGATTTGCCTGGCACTTTAATTAAAGTGTATCATTGTCTGCGTATTGTAGAACTTGATATTTGTTTGTATTTTTTTTTTCATGCTTTTTCTGTGCCCCTTTTGGTCAACACTTTCTGCTCTTTCTTTTTTTGCTGCGTTCTTCTCTTTTTCGGTTGTTTTTTGCGCTCTTTCTTTATCTTTTTTTTTTTGCTGCCCACTCTTCATTGTGTTGTGTGGGGCTCATCGCTTGTCGCTTTTGCGGCTTCTGTTTGCCGTTTTGCAGCTGCTTCTTTGGCTTCGCCCCTGGGATTGGCTTTCGGGCCTGGCTTTGGGGGGCTATGCCTCAGATGCCCTGCCCCTCCGCCCGCAAGCCTCTAACTTGTGCTGCTCTAATTTGTATGCGCAACATGTCAAAATTGTTGTGGTCAATACACTGATTGCTTTTCATGTAGCTCCGCAGCTGCCGCTTGTGCCACGCCACGTTGCACGTTTCAGTTTTTGTTGTTGTTGTTTTTTTTTTTCTTGCTAATATTTATGGCCAAGAGCAGGCTGCCTGGCTTGCTGGCCAAGTCTCTTTGCCTGCGATTCTGATCTAGGCCAATCCTTCAGCCATTCTCTACAGTCCGTTTGTTCTACGCTTTGAGCTCGCTTTAGCCGCGTTTTACTCGTTTTATCTGCAGTCCTCGCTGCATTGCCGCAGGCGTTTTCAGCAGACATTCCGCGGACTTTCCGTTCCTTCTCGTTGGGCCTCATTCGACCAGCGCTGGTTAAGTTTTTTGAGCTTGACATTGATTTGGCAACTAGGTAGCTGGCTAAGTTTGGGCCCAATTTGACTTTCAAAGAGCCAAACTTTTCAAGGTGACTCCCAAGCCCTTGTCGACTGTCATAGCGTTGCGATCTAAGGTTCCATATTGTCTTTTGCCTTTATATATAAAAAAATTAATAAAAATAAAGATAGAACATAAATTCATTTATATTTTTTAACTTGATGAATGCTAGAAAGCTTCTTTAATTTGTTTAAAAAACCTAATCCTCGAATTACGCAAAACACATCTAGAATTTGCTCCTGTGGAAAACATTTCTCTTACGATTCTATTCAAATTAGTTTAAAATTTTAGCTAAAAACTTGTTCGTTTTAAGGCTTTTGCTTAAAAATCGACTTATTTTAAATTCCACTCTTATGCGTTTGCACTTTCAACCCAGCTGAAGATTAAAGAGAACTGTTTGGAAAATTTCTTTCACCCTCGTTAATGGTCTCGTTAATTTTCTCGCCGTCTTTTCGTTGAACTTTTCAACTTAGCATGATCATAATCCATAGTCCCATAAATAATATCATATTTCATAATTAATGCTAAATACAAAAGCCCCCTCCCACCTCTCCCCTCTAGTTTTGCTGCTTCATAACGAAGCATTACGAAATGTTTTAAATTGTTTAACCCTCGACATGAACTCATAATTGTGAACGCCAAAAATTAATCAAAAATTTAAAAAAAAGATGTGTATTGACCGCCTATGTGGTGTAGCTACCCCTATGCACCCCCTCTTTTGCCATATCCCCTCCCCCCCTTGCTCATTGTCCAGCTTTATTCGCTTTGGCTGTGCTTAAAGTTTTAATTAAACGCATATTGGACTTTAATTTTCATTCATTATTCAAAATGTTGTGTATATTTGAGCTGAGAGATGGAGTTAGCGTTGTGAGGGGGTAAGAGGAGGGACGGAGCGGAGCTGAGTGTGTGTGTGTGTGTGTGGGGGGGGGGGATGCTTTTCCGATGCAGACTCGCATTATGCCATGAATAGACTTTTATTGCAATTTTATGCGCTTCAATGAAACTCAATAAAATGAAAATTTTGAGCGCTGCATGTGAAAGAAAAAAAATGGAATAAAAGAAAAAAAAAATAAAAATATTTTTTAATAAAACAAACGGCCAAACAGTGGTTGATAGCAACAACGAAAAAAAGATTGGGCGTTGCACCGTGCAGAGCGATTCCCGAGAAATGATTAATAAAAACAAGTAAGAGTGCTCTAGTCGGGAGTGCCCGACTAGGGGATACCCTGGACCTTTGGCGACCAACGACAAATGCACAGACGAACAGACAGTCGGACATGTCTAGATCGACTCGGCTATTGATGCTGATTAAGAATATATATACTTTATGGTCTCGGAGATGCTTCCTTCTGCCTGTTACATACATCTGCTCAAAACCAATATACCCTTTTGACCATTACAAATGGGTTCAGGGCATAAAAACGCATAAATCGAACTTTTTTACACTTATTTTTTATTGCTGCCTCTTTCACAAGTTTGGGCATTAAAAAATCGTGTCTGGTAATTTTGCGCTGGGGCCAAAGTGAAATCAATTACACCAAAAAAATGCACTCTGCTGGCGAAATTAATAAACCACTTGCTTTGTGCATTTCAGGGGGTGGTCGGATGCTGTTTGGGTTGCGGGGGTAGTTTTATTTTTTTGTTGTTCTCGGTGATTTATTAAGGTATTTCTCATCAATTGATTCCGACTAAATGCGCATTAGCAAACCAGAAAAACTGCCAGGGGCAAGGGATTTAGTCAACTGGATGCTTAGGGTGAAGCTGCAAGGGTTGTCATAGTTGGGGGTGTGTGGAAAGGGGGGGCTGCGGTATGCGACAAACCAAGTGACGACTGTGAATGCAAATGAATTTTACACTTGAGACGACAACAAAATTCAACTGCTGCCCAACCCCTCGGCTAAGGGCTAAAATTGCTGAAAAGCCAACCCCAAGCAACCCACACCGCCCCTTATTTTGTTTTTATTCTTGTTGTTGTTGGACATTTCAACAAATGAAATGGAATGTTTGATTAGAAAAATGTTTTGCATAGCGTAAAATTTTATTTTTCTTCTTCATGGGCGTGTCACTCTCAAAGAGGGGGGAGGGCGCAGATGTTATACCTGGAGGGGGCTGCCGTTTTGCAACCCTCTTGTTGTCGGCTTTGATTTAACAGTGCAGACAAAAACAATGCGTGCCAAAAAGGTTTACAGTTCATTTTGTGTAATTTTTCCTTTTCATTTTACAATGTTGCTTTACATTTTGTTTGCTCAGTGACAGAGATAGAAGCAAAGAAGTGGCAAGTTCGAGGGGAGAAGGCGCAGAAGTTGCGTGCGGCAGACGAGGCAGCTAAATGGGCGCTGCAGCTGCAACCCTTAGGGGAGGGAGGGTGCAAAAGTGAATTGATATGCTTGAGAAACCAAGCAAAAGTAACGAAACGACGAAAATGCGGATTGCACTCACTAAGGGTAGCGGGAGGGTGTGGGAGGGGTTGAGGGGGCAGGGGCTGCACTGATTTCGTTGCACGGCAAGGGTTGTCAGCTGCTGCCGGGGGCTGTTTATTGTTTTTGTTGTGCTTTTTACTATACTCCAAAATGCTAAATGCTCATTTTGTTGGTTTTTCGCCAAGGGGTGGTGGGGTGTGTCAAGAGGGGGGGGGGTGTTATGGTTGGTGGGGTAGTAAAGAAATTATGCCAGGGGTTGTTTGTCTTCCGGCGCGAATGCAATTAATTGCAGAACAAATTTGTAAAAGTTTATTCTTAGAAATAAAAATGAAGCCTCAACCGTCATGTGAAAGTGAAAAATGCATAATTAGGAGATGATTTAGGGGTAAAATATTTAAATTTAATATGCTAAGAAGAGAATTAGAAGAAATCTGGATTTGTCTAAGGGTTAATCGAACTGAACATGAATCTTCTAAAGATGGGATAAACTCTTTATCATAACTTAAGAGAAAACTTGGGCAAATTTGGAGAAACTTCAGCAGAACCTTGCGCTTTAAATGTCTATACAGGAAATTCAAGAAGAAAATCAACTTCCTTAAAATATTTTCCTCCATTTTTAATCAACTTTCGCCGCGAGTGCAATGCCCTTAAATGTTTGCCTCGCTAATCACCTGTCAAATTTCGAACACGCTGACAAATGATGCTGTCTAGAGGGTGTTGGGCTCGGGCTGAAGATGTTGCGTTTGCAAATTGTAAAAGTAAAGCAAATAAAACGCAATCATTCAATTGACAACTGAGCCGCATCGTGAGCCAAAGCTGGCGGCACGAAGCGCAGCTGAGGGAAAATCAATTTGAGCTGCCGACTGACTGCCTTCTAAATATATAAAGAAATTCCAGCGTTTGGCGGCGCCACCAAAAGCAAGCCCTCCCGCGCCGCGCCGCGCTGCTCCGCAATCCGGGCTCAGCTCCAAGAATCACGCAGAACGGCAATGAAAATGTGCTTGTAATAATAACTGAATGGCTTAGGAGAGGGGGCTGCTTAGGCGGGTAGGGGGGGAAAATGGTAGCTGTGGCGTCTGCTTTTCAAAAGGAAAATTCAAGGACAAACAAACACAAGTCAAACAGTCGTGAGGTTTACGCTTTTGTTGGGCTGTTTGGTGTTGTGTGGTTGCTGCCTCTTTTCCTCGCTGTTGTTGTTGTTGTTGTTGTTTTGTATTGGGCGGCCCTAACAAACATTTGGCCCGGAAAACTGCTGCCGACTGCTGCTTAGAAGTTTTTTAGGCCTAGCCTGCGGCGCATGTAATTTTCATTACACACTGCCCTAGCCCAACGTGCCAGGGAAAAAACCCCATAGACCCACGACCCTAAAACTTGCCCAACCCCAAACAAATTCTCTATTTGCAATGACTAACACGCGCAGCGAGTGCCAATGCGAGGGCTTCTACCTAGAATACTCCAGTAAATAGATAGAAAATAATAGAAACACATAAAAAAAAAGTAGCTAGAGACAAAAGCAAGCTCGCAAACTTTAAATTTAAGTTTAACATGAACTTTACCAGTAGGTTAAATGTCATTGCTTTATAGCAGGGACGCATAAGCTACTAAGCGGCCCTCGTTCTAGCTTGTGTGTGTGTGTGTGTGTGTGTGTGTGTGTGTGTCTGTATAATATCCTCGACATTTGCGTAAATGTGTTTGGCAATAAATTTTAAAGTCATTGCCAGCGGCTGCTTAAAGTCTTGAGCTGCCTAGGCAGTAAACCCCTCCCTCTTTCGTTCCCCTTTGCCCAAAAATTTAAGTGTATTAACTGTAAGGCGTTTGCGGTAATAAGTTTAAAAACTTTTCGCGCTTGCGACTTTAGCCTGACTTTGGCCCGACTGTCAATGCGGCCAAGTATATATGCGCATATATAAACACATATATATATATTTATACATATGGTATAGGAACTTTACCTTTAGCCGTGTCGCGGCAACTACTTCGCGTAATTATGTCAATTGCCATTAGAAGCTGCTGCAAACCAGCAACCAGCAGCAGCAGCAGTCATCGATATGCCCCTCGTTACTCAGTGGCCGAATGCCCTTTGATTTCAATCTGTCCCCAATTCTGGCTTTGACTTGGTGTTTGCTTGTGGGTGTGTGTGTGTGTGTGTGTGTGTGTGTGTGTGTGTGTGTGTGTGTTGGCTTTGGCATTGGCCTGATGTCTATCTAAGCAGCCATCCATCTGTTCTATCTATAGTCATTATCTTGCCCGCCTTGCCTTGCTAACCAGCATAATCCCGCTTTGTCTGCTCTCTCATATGTCAAGGACGTGAAGGCAACCCTCCCTCGGTTTGCACACACACACACCCACAATGTTTGCTGCCTGCTGTTAGCGTGCTTCTTAGGCATTCGAAATGCGTTTAATAGTGCCACAAAATCAATGTATTTTAGCGTTTGTGCCACGCTTGATTGGCCAGCCCCCCGAGCAGGGACACAGACCAGGGGCGCCCCAGCAGGGATCAACTCTTAAAGAAATTGATTAACACATTCCGAATTGGATTTTGTGCTGTCAGTTTGCGAATGTCGTGTGACAAATCATTTCATTAATTTTGCACATACTTAATGGCAAATAAATTAAGCACTCTTCAGCGTGCAAAAACAAGAGGCAGGCAGAGACAACGAGAGACTTTGGTGGCGCCATCTAGTGTGCAATAACTTCAAATGTGCAGTGCAGCATATTAAATATTAATTAATTTCAATTATTATGTTATTTGTGTGTCTGATTGTGCTTGGCCACGCCCCGCTGCCCATTTGCTAGGCCAGAATGAAAATAATAATAAAAATGACATTTTAAATTTCATAAATGAAATGCATTTTAATTAATTTTACACAGCTTTATAGCACATTGTTGTTGTTGTTGTTGTTGTTGTCGCCGTTGCACATTTGTTTGTCATGTTTACATGAATATTTGATAAAGCGTATAAATTTCAATCGTTGCAATTGTCGTTAACTGGTTTTGCCCACCTGCCTCTATCGCTATTTTACCTTTAAATGCCAACAATAAACATATTAATTTATTTATTTATGCCAGACAAAAGTGCAAAAAAATATTGCCTGCATGTATTTATATGAACTACCTTTAGACGCAGGGCAAGACAAGTCTGACATATTCAACAATAGCTTAGCATTTAATGGCCATTTTAGACTCTTTGTTGATTATTTATTTAGTATTTATTATGGATTTTCTTCTTCTTCTTCTTATGGATTTCACACAATAACTTTTATTTAATCTGATATTGTCATTTTCTGTCTGTCTTGTACTTGCAATTGAAATTGTTTTAAATGCCTTGCAGCAACTGCACCAATTGCTTTGCAATATTTATCTTTTGTATTTTTATTAATTTATGGATCTATTTCTTTAACATAGCCTGTGGTTACCTTGGTCTATTTTATTTAATTTTTCTAGACAGATAGCTGTGTTAATACAAAGATTGTCGCTTTGAGATTGTCTTTGAGCTTTAGCTCAATATTCCAAGAATTTTTGCTTATTAAAAGTGGAATGAGTATGTACTGTATTTTATAGTACATATATATATTGATTATTTAAAAATTGTTTGCGTTGCAAAACTCAAAGCTGTCTTATCAATATGAATCAAAGAAATTAATTGCAAAAGGTCAGTTGTTTCTTGGAAAAATGCAAGGCTTTCTATAAAATAGTGCGAGATTTGACTTCTCAGAAACAGAAACAAATGCGTTGCTTGCTAAATGATGCAAAAACAAGAAGAACGCCAAGCTTAGGCTTGCCAGAGATTAAATACTCGCCTACTTATAGGGCCTGCAGATATGTTAGGAGAGGAGATTTGGTGAAGATATGGCGAAATGCCAAAGAATGTTCTATACAAAATAAAGAACACTATTATTTTAAAGTTCAAAACTTTACCTCGACTGTCTTGTGAATATGAAGTGCACCTTATATATGTATAAATATATATATATATATACTGTATTATTAGCACCCATTAAAGCTACTTCGGCATTCCACAGATACAGATACAGATACAGATACAGATACAGATACAGATACAGATACAGATACAGATACAGATACAGATACAGATACAACTGATTTTATAAGGGCTTTTTTGTTGTAGTTATTTTTTGCTTTATGATCAATCGTAAAGCTTGGCGCTATGAAATAAAATATTTGCACTATACTGCTAATTAATTCATCGTCCAAATATTTTTTCGCTCATAATTTCTTCAATTCTGACTCACTCTCTCCCTCTCGCTCTCTCTCTTTGGCTGTCTCTGTCGCTGTGAGTGCTGCCAATTTGCAGTGTGAATTTGTGCACGCACTTAGCGCTGCGAGCAATAATAAAATGTATAAAAAATACATATAAACAATAAGGCAACAAATACAACAACAATGGAGCATAGTTTGAATTGCTGCGTTATTTTTTTTATTTTTTATTAATGTTTGCTGCAATACTAAAAAATTCTTGTTGTTTTTGTTGCTGTTTCCCTTTGTGGCACATGGATATATAAAAATATTTTCTATGTAAATATTTGAATACGAGTTGTGCGGTGGGGAAGGGGCAGCGGGGGTTTATAGGCGTGTGGCTGGCTGATGTGATGAATGTCAGCGACTGCTAGCTGTTGCTGTCTCTATCTATCTCCCTCTCTCTCTCTCTCACCTGCGCGCCCTTCGAGCGGCACACCTGCTGCTTAATTAGCATGTGGCAACTTGAGGTGCTCCACTTAAGTGTCTCGTGTTGTGTTGGCTTTTTTATGCGCTTCATTTGTGGCTAGTTACAAAATTCAAATGAACTCCAGCGCTTGCCCAAGACACAGCGTTTCAGCTGGCAGTCGCTGGAGAAAGCCCCAAACAGAAACAACAATAAACAAAAGCATTAAATTGTTGTATGCACTCGCGTACTTATAAACTGAAATTGGGTTTATTGCCACACACACACACACACACCCATGTACACACAAACACACCTAAACACACACACACACTCAGAAAGACCGCACGAGAACTTAATTTGTTGCAGCTGCCATAGGCAAAGGTGCACAAACAATTGACGCAGTTGCATTTAAACGAAACGTTTCTCACCTGCTCAGCATGGCATATGCATTGAAGAGAAACTGAGCTAAACTGAAACTAGTTGAAAGAGAAATGAATGTTGCTTTATTATTCGTTCAAGTTGTGTCTTTAGTACTTGCTTTAAAGAATATTATTTACTGCCTAAAATTGAAAGGTTTCCGCATTTTTAATACCCGGAACCCATTAAAAATGGGTATACTAGAACTTTTTATGTTGCTTTTTTATTTGCTAAATTAAATACAAAAATTGTTCTTGATGTGCATTTCGAATAATTATTGTTAAAATACATTAATCTTTCGTTACTTTGTTTGTAAACAAATATACGAATTAAAGATTGCCGCTGGGCTCGAACGGGCGACCGCCCGCTTTTTAGTTTCACGCTCAGACACTAGAGCTTATATACTTTGAGAGTAACGAAAATGCACTTAAATTGTTATTTAATTATGTTTAAATTATAATAAATATATCATAATTTAATATTATATCAATCATAATACAATTTGTTACAACTTAAAGTCCGATTTTAGCTAGTCTTTCTGCTTTAATTAAATTAAAATTCGTCTTGAAATTCAATTTAGAAATGTCTTAATTATATTGAACTTATAGCCACAATTAATTTGTGCAATCATTAACCTCAGCCAAGATCAACATCAAAGTGCCGCAGTTTTTCTTTGCAGTTTTTCTTTACACATTTCCCGTTTCGTGCCCTCCACTCGGCCCCCCTTTTCCCCGTCCCCTGCTCAACACAGACAATTTAATTTCAATGTCGTTCGCGTTGAGTTTAAAGAAATGAGGCAACTCGAGTGCCATCAAATGAACAGCTGCGGGGTGGCAGGGTGGGATGGTGGGGGGAGGGGGTAAGACACTTGAAAGCCGGGGCAAAATAAATAGTTTTGTTGTGACACTCATAAGTCGACGTGGCGCTCACGATGTCGCGGAAGGCGGCGTCTCCTTCAACGCTTTGGTGGCGACTCGCCTTGTCGCATGCATTTGACAAGTGGATTTCGGATCGGGCATGACAAACTGCCAACCAGGGGGCGGGGGGGGACAGAGTTGCCCAACTGTTGGGCAGCTGTTGTTTTGCGGTTTTGCGCCCCGCGTGTGTGTGTGTGTATGTGGGCGTGACCAATGGACGCAACAAGTTGCAGGCAAGAGCTTCACTATTTTGTGGGGGGATTTGGGTGGCGGCTGCGCGACTAATGAGTTTTTAAGTGTCGCGGCAGCAGGCGGGTTAAATGCGGCGCACAGTGGGGCGAAAAGCTGCCCGCCCTCCCGCACATTTACTGGTACTTTTCTTTGCGATAAACTGGCGAACAATTTAGTCGCTCGTTCTTCTTTTTGTTTTCTTATTTTTATTTATTTATGCCACTCGCTTTGCACAGCTATAAATCAAGCCCAAGTCACGTAGAGTGCAGTCAACGCTTTGCGCTGCGTCGCAGCCAGCGCCCGCTGCGCGAACAAACAAACAACAAAAAATGTTGCAGCCCGCAGCGCATGTTGCAGGCAGCGCTTTTTCGGCAACATCATCAAACGCCAAATGCCAGGGGAAGCTTTTTTTCAAACACATTTTTTAATATTGTTTTTAAGCGAAGAAATGGGTAAATTTAGTTGTTAGTTTTTGATTTTGAATAGGTCGAAAATTTGAGTTGGGAAATTTTATAAAAATAAAACATATTAATTAGAAAATAAATAATATTTGTACAGAGTATTTCTATGGATGACTATAGATGACTTTATACGAGGAAGAGAAGACTTCGAGCAGAATGCTCTGCAATGCTTGTTGTAATCAACACAGAGCACCCGGAACGGTTTATGCCAGGAATAGTTGGTTGAGCAACATTGAAGCGAATTATGTATGAGTACGAGTTGGTCTAGTAGAGACAGAGAAGAAGTAAACTAGGATAACCCACATTCAAAATTTCAAGGGTCGAGCACTTATAGGGTCTGAGATCGACGCGCTCCTACATGTAGACAGACAGACATGGCTAGATCGACTCGGCTTGTGATGTTGATCAAGAATATATACACCTTATGGGCTCGGAGATGCTTCCTCCTGCCTGTTACATACATCTGCACCAATACAATATGCCCATTTTCAGTGGGTTATAATTAAGATGGGGATAAAAAGATTGCCCTTTTGGGATATACATTAATCTTTTAATTAGTAAGTTCTTGCATGCTACGGTATATATTTGATTGTAAGCGAGCAATTTCGTTCGAGTTAAAGTTTCTTCTATAGCAAAAAAGTAAATGCTTACACAAGAGTTAAACTTTCATCAGCAGTTTTTGCAGCAAGTTTTCCTTTGCATAGGAGACAAACATAAACTCTTCGTAAGATATCGCGCCCCATCACAAGAAGTTCTTAACAGGCTCTCTCGCTTTCAACAAGTCTCTCGCACAGCCAAATGTCAAGGTAAAGAAATTAAGACCAAGTGCCCCATGATTAAAAATATGATGAAGCAATCCTCGGGGAAAAGCACAGAACTCAACAACTTTTAAGTGGCAGACAATTTTCTCGAGAAAAAAAAAAGTATAAAAAGACTTGAAAAATGATGAAAAAGTAGGCGGATAGTGTCAAGAGAATATAGCCTACAGTAGAGTGTGCCATCAGTCGTTGTCGCCGATGGTGCCGCACCCCCTCGCTCCTTCTCCGCCCGATCCGTGTACTTTTGGTGTATTAGCTGAGGATGCAGCCGCAGCAGCGAAATTGACAAGCGCAACATTGAAATTGCTACAATGACAAACTGTGGCGACTCCTGAGAGGGGTTGTTGGTGGCAGATGAAGAGGAAAAGGAAGAGGAAGCGTGGCAGCGGGTCACAGAGGCAGCTGATGCACTGCCACTTGACAGAGACGAATGCGGATGAGCCAAAGGAAAGACAGAGAGGTTTTTGCGGCGTGGCGGGGCCAGGGGCAACTGCTGCACGTGCGTCTGCCGACAGACATTTAAATATAAAACGAAGATTGTTGCAGATGTTGCTATTGCCCAGGGTACGTCCGGGGTTGCCAATGAAAAATCTACACTGCTCGCAAGACGGGGGCGTCGGGAGGGGTAAGGGGGCAGCAGTAGGTGGCAGCATGTTTAATTAATGCAAAGTAAATAAGAAGCTGCAAGAGCCAGCACCAGATCCAGATCCAGAGCCACAGCAGCAGCAGCAGCAGCCAACGAAATTGATTGAGGAATGTGCCGCAAAGCGGGTGGCACTTGCAACTTGCTGCAGGCGAATGTGTCGAGGGGGTGGGGTGTGTTGTTGCTGTTGTTGTAGTTGGCTGCATTGTTGCTGCCTCAAGTTGTATAGTTGCTGTTCAGTCAGAGGCTATTTATAAGCTCCCCTGTTTGGTGCGAGGAGTTGCCTTCACGTTTTTTGATTGAGAAAATTGCTGGTAAATTGCTTTTTTGTGTATAGCCAGCACATTGGGCCAAGCTGTGTGAGAGGGTGGGGGGGGGGGGGGGGGGGGGGAGCTGTTGGTGTGCTAAGGCTAAAGAATTTTAAGTAGAAAAACAAAAATTGTTCAAATTGTGTATAAAACAACAACACGTGTCTAAAACTATGTTCTCTGTGATTGTTAAATCTATAAAAATTAAAACTGAAAACCGGAGGATGTATAAAAACTAAACAAAGAACAGATTCAAATGAATAAGATATTGAATTATAGTTTCACATTAATTTGCTAATTGTTTATGAATAAAGCAAAATTGTAAATATGAGATTAGGTTTTTTGACTTTTTAAATAAGATTAAATTTGATTAGGTGCAACTCGATAATAGCAACATTTAGAAAGGGTTTTTTCCTTTAAATAATAATTTAAATAAATAAATAAAAATTTAAAAATAATAACAAATTTATTATTTTTATTTGTTTTAATTTTATCATACAGTCAGAGAAGCAAATTAAAGAGACAAATGGAAGATACTTAGAATTTTTTAAAATTACATTTTTGAATAATTAGCTAAAATACAAAATATAAATTTGTTTAATTGCAATTCGAAAAAGTTAAAATTTCGTTAAGAGGGGTTTTTTTTTAAATTATATATTTAAATAAATTAATTAAATAACAAAAAAAAAAACAATATTCATATTTAATGTTTTATTTTTTTAAACTGAAGAAAATTTAAAGAAAAAAATAAAAATAATTAATTAAAATTAATATATTTATGGAAAAAAAATAATTAATTATAATTAATATATTTCAGGAAAATAAAAATATTATAGGGTGAAATTTTTTATGCTCTCTCTAGGCTTAAAATCCGCACATGTTTCCAAACTATCCAACACATGTTTTATTTTAATTTCCTTATAAGATATTATTTTACTTTTATGCTCTCTCTAGGCTTAAAATCCGCACATGTTTCCAAACTATCCAACACATGTTTTATTTTAATTTCCTTATAAGATATTATTTTACTTTTAAATTATAGATTATGGATTTTGTGAAATCATAAAATAAAATAAAATATTGATAGATTGTTAAATTGCCTCACTCGTTTGATTGATTGCTTACTTCCCCAAAGCTTTTAATTACTTCCCGCTAGCAATTAACTAATGATCATTATATATATAGTTTTCTTTATAATTTCTCTAATATATCAATTAATTACTAAATATTTTTCCCACATCTTTCTCTCTCATTTTAGGTAAGTTCCAACATATCGAATAAATGATCGCATAACCCGACCTTTCACTGATTAGACCCCAACCCAAAAGTAAGTTGATTCGTTTTCCACTTTTTCACATTGCTTTCGTCTAATGAATCCACCAAAATGAAAATGAACCAAAGTTTGAGTGCAACTCGAGGGATCAAATGAAAAACTCGCGGCTTGTGACAGTTTTGTCCAGTTTTGTGAGCTGATTCGCCTTCTCTCTGTTCATCTCGCCGAATGAAAGTAAAATAGAAAGTGCATTTGCAGCGGCCAAAAGGCCAACTAAATGTGGCCAACATAAAAATAATATCAGCTACAACTAACAAACCAAACAAAACTCGACAATTACACAGAAAAAAAATGAAAAAAAAAAATTAAAAATAAAATTGTAGACAAAAATTTAAAAAGTGAGAAAGTGAAAATCGTTTGTTGTGGCTGTCGCTAAGCAGCAGCTGCTCCAAATGTAATTGTAATTGGCTAAAATCCTAATCAACTGTAAACAAGAGATCGCCCGGTGCGAGGGGGATGAGGAGGTGGAGGAGAAGGAGATAGTTGCTCCAACTGAAAAATCTCATTATGCTGTTTGATGTGTGTTACTTTTTATACACTTGCAATGGGCTTCATCATTTTGTGACGAAATGCGTAACAGACAAGACAGCTTGAAATCTATAAAAGTTTTAAGGTCTTGTAAAGCAGCAGTAAAAGAGTCTATATCTGTCGGTCTGCAGCAGTAAAAGGGTCTATATCTGTCGGTCTGCAACTATATGAAATTGGCTGTCAGTGGAGATTTCTCGATAAATCTTGATATATATGTGCCTTTATGCAGCAGGAAGTGTATACGTAGTAGTCGGTCCGAGCCATCCACTATAGCATATAGCTGTCTATGGAAAACATCTGAGTTTTTGTTAGAACATTTATTTGTTTCCTACAACTTTCTTCTAACTATCCAACTACGAGCATTACTGGGCTCCTAACATCAGACAACTATATTATATAGCTGCTAGGAATAATCATATACGCATCATATATTTATTAAACAAGTAAAGATCTGTATAAATTTGCTTGCATACATGTTTTGTTAAAGGGTATTTCATTTTCGGCGCTTTTTTTTTTTTGCTACTTTGGCATAAAACTCGGCGACTCATCGAGAAAAGCTCATTTCATTCATGACAAACGAATGAGCTGCTGTTTGTCTGCCGCACACACACGCCACACACACATGCCACATATGCATGCCACACACACTCCCTAGCCTTCCGTTGCAAAGCTTGTATTTCGAAATTGAAACACAGCGCGAGTTGTACTCACACACACACAGTCGTTGTCATTGATAGCTCATGCTTCTCATTTGCTTTTCCTGCTGCTGCTGCTGCTTCTTCCCTTTCGCTCAGCTAAAATCAATGATGCGCAATAATTAGCGCAACGTTTGTCCGGTTTCAGTGCGTAGAGCTCTCTTCCACGCCCAGCTCCGAGCTCGCAGCTCCCATCTCCCGGTTCGTGTTTTCCCAGCTTTCATCTCGCCAACTGCAATCAGTAAACAGTTATCATCAGTCTGTCTTTCTCGTCCGTCCAGCTGTCCAGTCGCTGCATTCCGCACTTTGACGTCTTTCAAATCAAAACCAGACGCCGCACGCAACCGGAGCGCAGCTCCCAACTCCCGCCCTCTACCCTATTTTATATAGCCCTCATTTTGCCCGTATTCCAATTGCCAAAGCGGCGCACTCAACTTTTGCCATTAAGAGCTTCAGTTCCGCAGGCGACAACAGCATGAACCCGCCTCCTCGACCCCTCCGATTTGGCAGCGTGGCTCTGGTAAACTAAACGAGGCTACCGGTCAACCGGGTTGATTCAATTTTTATGCACAGCACGTAGTTCACGCACTCGGGTATGGATATGGCTCTAGTTCCTGGAACAGGTTCCATGTATCGAAATACCTGAACCGTAAAAATAATATTAAGGCAAATGAACAGAATTCAAGAAATTGGCTATTGAATTCAATGCAAGCTGCAATATATTGAGACTTGCTTGAGCATTTTAGAATTTAACTCAACTGGTTCCTTTATGTAGCTCAAATTTCACAACTAGTTCTTGCGCATAAATGTGCATTTTGTAATTATGCAAATTTTCCCGTTAGGCTATCTATGGCAACTGCACCTTCGTCTCGGTATGGAGCCAAATTGTGCTTCATTTGCAAACTAGTTCTTTTTCAAAGAACTTTAAACATGTTCTTTTTATGACCTTTGTGAAGCAGTTGTCGTTGGGCATAAAACATTATTTCCGAGCTTAAAGTTTTTAGTAAATTGGCTAAATAATTAATTTTTTTTTGAAGCAATTCGAACTAGTTCTTTTTAAGTGTTTCTTTTGTGGAACTAGTTCTTTTCAGTACGATTTTGAAGAACACTTATAATTAACGTACAAGAGTATAATTTATAAAAACTGGCTCCATTTTTAATCTTCTTTTGTGGAACTAATCATTTTTAAAACTTATTTAAGGGACACCTAACCCTTCAGTTCCTTTTGTTCCCTGGGTAAACTTTTGAGCTACGCAACTAGTTCTTTTTATAATTTATTAAATCATGCACGCAATATGAACTGGTTTGTTTTATTATTTTTGCAATGTGCATTTGATATTATTTTACTATTACGTTTATATTGATAGCCCAAGTGAACTTTCCTACTACTTCCACATTTCTGCTCACTTGGAACTAGTTCTTTTCTTGTGTTGAAAATTTGCAGTGCTCAGCACATGATGCAATATACGCGCATAAGCAATTGCCCTGTGGCTGGTTCGCTGCTCAAACAACAACAACAGCAACATGCAATGCAGCCCCCTCCCCCTACTCGCCCACCCCTGCCGCTCCTGCCGCCCCTGCCACCCACTGTCAGACACAGGCCACAAATGCAGCGGCAATAAAATGGCTCATCTGTTGGCCATTGGTTCAGTTTTCAGTTTTGTTCTGTTCAGCTCTGTCTGCCTGTTTGCCCTGTTCCGTCGTCTCTGTTGCATGTTTGCCAAATGCCAAGCATCATCATAATAATTATGGAAAAATCGTCCTTGTCAACGCACACACATACACACGCACACGCACACTCATGCAAATTTCATATTTGTTGTTGCTGCTGTCGCTGCAAATTTGCGGCCATTTTTGCGCTGTGGCACAAAATGGCGGCGAGCGAAACGAACTTGGGCCCAGGCCGCATATGAAACCGCAATTTCATGCACAAATTTTCAGTGCGGCGGCCGGCCACGCCCACTCATAAATGGGTTCCCCTTTTTTCGTGAAATGCGTGTCGCGTTTTTCAATGGGCCCAAAATGGGCGCCTGCCAATTTGCCTGCAACTATTTGTTGTAATTGTTTCTGTTGTTGTTGTTGTTGTTGTTGTGTTGGTCGCGGCAACAAACAAACAAATGTCACATGCAGCATGAGTGTCATATAGCAGGGTGGGGGCGGCGGGGGGGCGGGGGCTGTTGGGATCTGTGGCAGCCAGCACACTTGATGTCCTTTTGCAATATTGCTGCCGCTTTGCAGTGTTGGTTGAAGTGCGGTCGGGCGGGGTTTGGGGCGGGTGGTGTTGCATGTTGCTTGTCATTTTTGCCACATAAACTCGATAATTTACAGTTTTGGTAACGCCCACGCGTCTAGGCCGCCTGTGGGCACGGCTCTTTTGTTAAAAATACGCAAAATGCAAAATGCACGCACTTCGTATTTATTGGCCCGTCCCGAATCAACCCCCCCTGCACACATCTCTCTGCCCCTTGCCCATGCATTTCAATTCATGTTTTCTGCCTCATTTTTTTGTCCTCTATAAATTTTAGTTTATTTTCTTTCGGGGAATAGTGCATGGGGGGGAGGCGGAAGCATTGCAACAGCAATATTTGCATTTAATGCATGTGCAAATTTGGTTGTTGTTTTTGCAGTTGTTGCTGCTTGTTGTTGCCATAGATTAACATTAGAAAATGCTTTTAAAATGTTTTCCCTGCTTCGCTTTTCTCACACCAAACAATTTGAAAATCAGTTTATTATTCTTGTTGTTGCTGTTGTTGTTGTTGCTTGACGTCTCACATGCTTGTTGCTGCTTCCTCTTCTTGTATGTACAAATGTCATTAGGCACAAAGCAGACGAACGACGACGAATTTCTCACACACACACACACACATTCATACACAACCATTCATTTCCTTCACCTCCCTCTTCATTTTTCATTCTCAAACCCAAAAAATTTCTCTGGCCATGGCAACTGCATTATGTGCATTGGGGTGTGCTTGTGTGTGTGACTGTACATATGTGTGTGTGTGTGTGTGTGAATCGCATAACTGCCAACAGTTTGACACACAAACACAATTATAATGAAAACTACAACGGCAGCAGCAGAAAACTCGAGGGAAACCCGTTTAGAAGCATTTGTAGATCCATGCGAAAATTGAGTTTTTGCATTGTGAGTCAATTGCAGCTTGCGACATGCAACACGACGCACACAAAAGTCAACAATAAGTGACAACAGCAACAACAGCAACAACAAAAACGTCAGCCAAATCGACATTAATAAAGCCTCAAACTCAACAAACTTTCTATGCAAGATATTTAAGTTCTGTGTTAGATGAGAGTACTTTTAGGGAAATATTTTGAATACATAATTTGAAATCTTAGATACTTTCCAAAAATTCGTTTATATTAGTTTATCTTTTTATAATCTTAAGACCACACACACCCGTGATGTCAAGAATTCGAGAGCTATTAAACGCGAACTCCAAGTGCTAAAGTTGCGCCAAATTTGTGGCCTCCTTTTCATATGTATATTGTCCGGCTTACTCAGACAAATTTCATCAAGTTTTTATATGTGTCAACACACACACACGCGCACACTTCCATAATAATAATAATACCTGTATTATACGAGCTAAAGTTAAAGAAACATTTCCGTCTTTTGATGAATCACACAAAGAAATTACGAAATATGTTAAGTATGTGAACTGTTAAAAGTACAGCGCTCTGTTAATGCCCGTTGCGCTGTTAATGCAGCTCTGTTAATGAGTCACATCTTTGAGAATTTCACCTGCTCCCAAAAAAATAGCCGAGTTGGGTTATTTCATTTATTCATTTGAATTTTATTAGCAACCTGCGCATTTCTCTGCCTTTTTCCACAGTTTTTTTCCACTACTCTTTTTCGACTTTTTTAATTAAAAAACTAAAATTGGCAACTGAAATTTAATGTGAAAAGGCAGCTGCCTGAGTTCGAGATATACTCCATATATATATATATATATACATATATATGTATATGTATGTATATGTACATATATCAAAAAGTTGCTACCGGTGAGATGAATGATAAAGAGGCGGCCAAAAAGGAAACCATGTCAAGTCACAAGAAATTTTGCAATGTGGGTGGTAGGAAGCAATGGGCGTGGCACTGAAGTGCTGACAAAGAAAGAAAACTTTTCGCTATGCATAAAAAACGAAATGGGAACGGGCACCGGGAACTGGAAACGGGGTATTGGGTGCGGGGGAATGGGGGGTATGGGGACTGGGAAAGTGTGTGGCAGATAGCTGCAAAAGTTACCCAGTCTCAGGGCCTTCATGTGTGTGTGTGTAAAGTGCATAAAAATATTAAAAGAAAAAACCCAGCCAGGTAAGAGGTGCATCTGAGGTGCCAGACAAACGCGAGAAAAGACCCAGAAAATATGACGAAATCTTCGTTGAACGACTTGGAAATACGGTGTAAATTAGACTTGAATAGAAGCTTGAGCCAAGCTTAGTAAAATAATATGCCACTTGAGTATAGGAGCTAGTAAAAGGTGATAAAAGCGAAGCTATGTTTGTTTTTTGGCATCTCAAAATTAAAAGTATTTGTGCTTATATTAATATTGTTAGTTTGGGCTCTAGTAAATACAACCTACTTATATTAATTCTGCCCATTAACTATTAAGATCTTCAGGTATGAGAAGACCATATCCACACAAAAGCCTGAGATTCCAAATACGAGTACTTCAAATTTTAGGTAAACTTTTTTATCCCTCTCTCTCTCTTTCTCTTTCTTTCTCTCTCTCTCTCTTTCTTTCTCTCTCTCTCTCTTCTTTCTCTCTCTCTCTCTCTTTATTTCTCTCTCTCTCTCTCTGTCTCCTTCACTCTCTTTCTATCTATCTCGCCCTCTCCCTGATTCTCTTTCGTGTGAGAGCATTCAATTTTCGATTCTGCTTTGTGCGACATTCTTAAAAGACAGCTCGCAACGTAGAATATTTATACATTTACCTTATGTTTGCAATTCAAGATCAAGAATCTTAGCTGCCAAGCCCAAAATAGGCAACATTAACCCTTGTGGCTGCTATAGGGTATAAAGCGGACAACAATCATCAAGCAAAGTGCCAACTGCAATTTGCAGAGGGGCGCAGAAGGCGTGGCATTTCACTCTCTCACAGTCAGCAAAATTAACTCGACCAAAGCTGCAGCTGATGACAGTTGGACAGTTGGACACTTGGACAGTTGGAAAGTTGGAGGCTGGACAAATGCACCACAGGAGCTGCTGAAAGTAAAACCCCAAAAAGGATTTTCGGCATTTTCATTTGTAAATGTTTTGGTGGTGGGGTGAAAGGGAGGGAGAACAACTGCAACAAAAATAATTAAAAGGCGTTAAAATTGCGGCTAAGCAAAGGACAACAAAACGCCGGGTCTCTAATGACACAGGAGTGCCCGGTTGCTGTGGAGGGGGATGGGGAGAGATTACCAAACGAGTGGGTTGGACAGCTGCGGGATATGCGGGCGGTCGGGTTGTGGCTCACTTGAAGGCGACTGCGTTGACACTTTAATAATTTGCACGCTGCGGTGGCGTTTTAATTATTAAATGTAAACGCCTGGCTGCGAAGGATGCGCGCCAGGACGACGACGACGATGAAGGCGACGGCAAGGCCTGCCAACCAGCCAGCCAGGATGCGCCAGGAAGCGGACGCCACGCGTGGAAATTGCGGAGAGAGCCTGCGGCTGCTTTGCGTCCTGGCTGAAGCGACAAAGGAAGCGCAAAATTAGAGCAGCGTTTGCCCAGCGAGCAGCAGGTGCAAGAAGCTGGAGGAGTGTGGAGGCGGGCGGGCGGGCGGTCGGTCGGTCGGTTGAAAACTCGGGCCGCAGGCTTGTTTGCCAAGGACTACCAGGAAATATTTAGAGCGCAAATGCAAAACGAAAGCGTGAGCTGGGAAAACGCAAAAGGAAAACCAGCAGCAGCAACCCGGCGCAGGCGACAAAATCAACGCAAATGAAGCGCAAGGATTTCAAGAGATTTCCGTGTGTGTGTGTGTGTACGTGTGTATGGGGGGTGTGTGTGTGCATTTCGGTCAGGCGCCAGGACCCAGGGCTTGCGGGTGCGAAAATGCTAAGATAAACACTTGACTTTAGCGACACCTTTGCGCAAACCGAACAACAGGGGGCGCCACGCACCCAAAGAATAACCCAAGCAGCAGAAGAAGAAGCAAACAGAAAGATAGAAACGGAAAAATAAGAATGAAAAAATAACACGCCTCATTGTTTAACAATTTGTAATCAATAGCTGAGAGACTTTTCCTGGTAGACCCAAGCACCTGAGCGTTCGCTCAGGTAGCTGTTCGATATTTTATGCTGCCGCTGGGCGCATAAATTATAAATTTTTGTGGTAATTAGCATAACTTTTTCTTGGTACACACGGGGACAGTTATTGAGCTAATTTTCTTTTCTTGTATATTTGTTGTTTTTGCTGGGGCAGCCTATCAAATGCCTATCAGCATTTGCATAATTCGATACAAATCCCATTAGAGCCCAGGTCTAAACCAAAAATAGTCTCAAAATAAAAAAAAAAAAAAAAGTAGATAAAAATCTAAATATGACTAATTAACCTTAAGCTGCTTTTGGGCTCTGCTGCTCGCTGCTCGCTGCTCTTTTAATGATCATCGACGCTACGCTCTTCAAAAATGTTAATAATAATCATAACACCTGCTCGGTCTGCTGCCTGCCCCTTCCTCTTTTATTTTTATACCTATCTATAAACTTAAGATATTTTGAGATGCGCCAAAGCCGCGCTTTTGTCTTCGATTTCATAACAACCTGTGGAGGGGGTAGAAATAAACAAAAAATAAAAACCGGTGCGTTGCCCTGGGCAACAATAACATCATCTCCATATGAATGCCCCAAACATATCTATATGTCATATCGTATCGAATGGGTTCCATTTGTCCCCCAACATTTTCGTTGTTGTTGTTTGCGTAACACGAAACGTCATGAAAATTGTTACAAGACACGAATGTAGAAAAGGGTGAAGATAGTGATAGAGGGGGGACGCGGATGCTGGGTCTTGAGATGATGTCGGACTCTGCAGCGACAGGTTGAATGGTTGTGCGGCAGCCCCAAGAAATAACAAGGTATTTTTGCCTTAACAGACTTCAAAAATTGGCAGCAAATTTGACAAGCGGACTTAAATTAAATAAAAAAAATAAATAAATAAACTAAAAAACATAAACAATTAGCGAAATTGGAGCAGTTGAGTTGAAGTCGGCGGCCTGCCTTTGACTACCTTCATCAACTGTCAATAGATTATTGTAAATTTAGGGTTTTTCGATGGTTTCTGTTGCTAGATGGCTTGTTTGCGTGCCGTTTTTTTTTTGGCATATTCTGAAGTTTGTTAGATAATAAAAAAATCATTATTATTTTTCAATATATATTTTGACATTAAAATCTGGACAATTCCTATTGCTTTTTTTATTTTCAAGTTTTAGTGAGGATATTATTCATTAATTTTCTTAATAATAATAATTTTATATAATAATAATAGTTCTTTTATTATTAGTTTTATTTATTATTATTATTATTATCATTATCATTATCATTGTTATTATCATTATCAATAATTTGATCATTATCATTATAATTATCACTGTCATTATCATAATTATTATTATTATTATTTTAACCATTACTATTATTTCTAATGTATTTGTTAATTATTATTATTATTTTTGTTTTTTTTTTTTTAATATTATTTAACTTATTATTGTTGTCATTATTATATTATTCATATTATTTTTATAATTATTAATAATGTTATTATTATTATGTTTTCTATAGTTATTTCAATTTGTATAAATTTTCATTTGTATTGTTTACTTGTTTTGCTTCTCTGCAACCATTATTATTATTAATTTTGTTCATATCAATTATTAAATATTTGTATTTCGTTTACTTTTTTATTTCTTTGCGTTTTTGCTTCTCTCCAAACTTAAAACTTCCGCTCTCTTCACATTTCCCGTAGTTTAAGTGCTTTAAAGTATCTTTTTTAATAGAAAATCATATGAAACATATCTATTTCTGCTGTTTCGAGCGCTAGAGGGCGTCTGTGTGTTGTACTTTGATGTTCAATTTGAAAATATGCCCCTTTTATTGCCCAGTTTTTTTTCTCCCAGCTTTAAATTCGATTGCTGCCACTTTCTGTTGTTGCTGCTGTTGTTTTAGCCTCCTTTTTTTAAATTATTTTCTTTTTTTTTTATCAAAATTCTTCTATTTTTTTTGGTACGTCTTTTGTTTTACGTTTCTTTACATTTCTAATTTGATTTGAAAAGGTTATCGCAGCGTGCCCCATCTCGCTCTGCAGCTAGATCTTTGTTGCTCTCCCTCTCCCTCTCTTCCTCTCTCTCTTTGCTTTTTGTAGGTGTGATGCTGTTTGCTGTTGTTTTTGTTTGTTTTTTTTCCTGGCTATCAAAAGAACTATGCAAATGACTTTATCGCAGCTGCGCCCCGCACAGCTTGCCGCGCTGACTCCGACTCTTTCCCCTCTCCCTCTCTCTTCCTCCCGCTCTCCCGCACACAGCTTCATAGGCAGGCAACAACAATAAGCCAAAAATGGCCGCCGTTTTAGCTTTGTTTACCTGTCTTCCACCTACCACATGGCTCCCCGCATCTTCCCACCTCTCTCTGTTGCCTCCCCCCTCTTCTTCTCTTGTTCTACATGCCTGCTCTTCTCCTTATTTATGTTTGCTCGCATCATCTTCTCTGTTGGCATTTCGTTGACCTAAAAAACGTTCAACAGCCGCTAACCAAAAAAATACAACAAACAAGAAGCAGCTAACAAAATGCCAGCAGATGCCATAAATTGTTGTCGTTGTTGTTGTTGCTGCTGCTGCTGCTGCTGTTGTCGCCGGCGTCTGCTGCAGTTGCAGTTGCAGTTGCATTTAGCAGCAGCAGCTTTTCTACCTGTGCAGCTGCTGAAGGCATTTAAAGCGTCGCATTTTTTTGTTGTTTCCAGCTTCTTCTTCTTCTTGTTGCATCTCAACCTTCAATCTCAGCGCCGCCAAACGGAGAGTCGAGTGTAATTAAGTCTCGTGCAAAACATCTGCCGTTTATTTTTTTCTGGCTGCCCCATGCCGCTTGTTGTTGCCACTGCTTTATCATCTGGTTTTTTTTTTGCCATTGCTGCCACAGCTTTAAGTGGCTTTTTTTTCTTCTCAATTTTTTTTTATATATATTTCGCGACACGCCCTTCCAGGAACTCGTCAATGCCGCAAATATTTGCCGCATGCATTATAAGACGGCCGGCCTCTTGTTGAACGGATGCCCTTTTCTTTATTTTTATTCGGGTCCCTATCAATGCCAAAACCTTTCGACGCGCCTTTATGCAAATTAGTCCGGCGCGAGTTTTTTCCCCTATTTTTTTTTTTAACATTATATAAAAAGAATTGAGTAATGTGCTGAGTGTGGCATAGACCCAACTTAAGTAGCCTTAAATAAGCATTAAATATATAAATAAAGATATTGCAAAAGGTACTTTCCATATATATACATATGGTGTAAGGGTTCGAAATATTTCAATTTAAATTGGAGGAATATCTTTAGAGTTTAAAAAAATATGGGCAAAGATGGAAATCATACTAATTTTAAGAAAAATAAAAATAAAAAAATAAATAAATAAATTTGAATTAAATTTGAGCTGTAACACGCAATCACTATCTTTCCTACCAAATTATAGTGTTGAATAACAATGGATAATGACAACTATTAAAATTATTATTATTAATCAATCACTATCTCGCCCACCAAATAATAGTGTTGTATAAAGATTAACAATAACTACTCTTCACGATTTCGATTACCAAAAAAATTATTTTTTTAATATTATATTATTATTTTTCATTAGTATTTTTATTTTTATATTATAAGTCGTAAATAGATGATCACACTATCATATCTACCAAAGTATAGTGTCGAATAACGCTGAATAATTAGCACACTTCAAAATTTCGATTGTATATAAGCATTTTACAATAAACATACTATTTTGGCGTTAGTTTAATTAAAAAAATAGATTGGATTACATGAAAAACTTAAAAATATAATCGCCAGTGTTGCCAAGTATAAAAAATTGCCAATTCTTGCCAAATCTCACTTTAAGGTGCGTGACTCTAGCTTTTAAATATGGTCTCCGAGCTAATGTCAAATGTAATACCTACTTACAACCCATTCGAAATGTCTTTTGGGTCTAATCGTATTAGCCTTTTTCCTCATTATCTTTATTCAGCTCAAATTATGTTGTTTGCTTTGTTCTCATTTCCTGTGCGCTTCGATTCGGTTTTAATTTAATTTTGATTTGTTTTTTCGTTTTCTTTAGGCCAAATCTCAGTTTATCAAAAGTTTTCTAGCTGCTGCATCACCGGAAATTGGGCATTTTCATTTGTGCAGCACGCATTTCAGTGAGATGCTTGGCTCATTTGTTGCAACAATATTTATGCAGCAGCTCCATGGGATAAGATTAGAAGATTACGAGCATCTTTCAGTTGCAGCTATTTCCCCTGCCAAAGCAGCTGCTTTTGCTGCTGTTGTTGCTGCTGCTTCTTCTTCATCTTCAGCCAGTATGTGTGTTGTCTTCATTGTTATTTGCTTTTGGCATGCCGCACACTTGTGCTGCCTCTGTGCCCCTCTCGCTTCAGCCCACCATCTTTGCAAATTTCCGGCCCTTATCATTTTGTCATCAGCAGCGGCAGCGTTTGCCTCAATGCAAATTCAGCCGCTAGGCAATTCTTCCACTCGCCCTCCCTCTCCCCCTCTCGGTCTCGCTCTTTTCAACTGTGTTTCGCTCCTCGCACCCGCATTTAATCGAACCCTTCACATTGACAAGTGCGCCCGCAGACATGTGTGTGCCTTCGCCCCGACTCTGCTCTCTCCGATTGTCGCTCCTCAGTTATGACAACAATGCCGCCTTGAAGTCAGCCGCTGCCCACTGCAGCGTTTGCAAAATGTTCATAGCCTCAGGTGGTTTTGTGCCCCAACCCGTCCCCTCCAGCTGTCCAGCCCCACTTGCTATATGCATGCATAACTTCTTCTCTTCGCTTTGGGTGTGAAATATTTTGCCTGCTCTCTCGTTACGTCTCCTTTTGCGTTTTTCGTCTTTTGTTTCAGCCTTGCATTTTTGTTGTTGTTGCGCTCTTCATTTGCCTTGCCTTGCAGTCTTCCCATCCCTCTCTGCCGCTGTCTCCTGCCTTATGCATATTCATAATTCCCTTGCGCTTTTTGCTGCTGCTTCTGTTTTCTGCTGCTGCTATTGCTTGTCTCTCATATAAACGTCATTATTAGCCGCTATAGCTATGGGTGCAGCCCTGCCCCACACTCCCCTCTCTCTCGCTCACTCTCTAAGTACTTCTGTCTCATCATCTTTGCTTGTCTCCCATTACATTTTTTGCCAGTTGAATTTGTTGTCTTTTTTTGTTTGCCTCTCGCTGCATGTGAAATGTGAAATCTGAGCTTCCTGTTCAATGTCAGCAGCGACGCACACACAAGCACACAAACAGGCACACATACACACAAGTCACTTGTCTTTTCTCTTTCGCTCCCATTGCCTGCCGCCTTCTCGCTCTTGTTATCCACATTAGCCGCTAAGCGCTTTGCGTATTTTATGTAATTAAATGAAATTTTACACTCCCCAACGCCGCTCTGCTGCTTACTTTGTCCTTTCGCATTACGTTTCATTTCATCTCGTTCCATTTCAAGCCATTTCGTTTGTCATTTCTTCATTCCATTTGTGGCTTTTTAATCTTTTAACGAATTGCAAATGCAAAGAGCGCTAACAGTTAGCTGCATACCGATTTTTTCGTATACCCTGTGTTTTTAAAGGGCTTTGGAAAAGTTTCATATACATATACAAACATACATATTAATCATTTCGCTATATATATAGTCAAGCGATTCATCTACAGGGTAACTCATAGTCTTGTACTCTTTAACCTTTATTTACTTTACTTTTATTTGCTTCTCTTTATTGATCCCAATTACTTACGTATTCTCTTTTTTTCTATTTGCAGGTAAGCAACGTTTACGGTTATATTCTTCTAGTCAAAACCCAAATCGCACCATAAAACTTAATGTGTGTGTGTGTATAAGAGCGCGTAAGTGTATTGTAATTGTGTGCTTAGTTTAAGTAAATTTTAATATTACTTTGAGCCTGGTGTGTGCCGCAAAATTGAAACTTGAAATTAAATCAAAGGCAAAGCATGTGCAGCGTTTTTGCCAGAGTTGCCACATTATTTTTTTGGGAGCACTCGTTTCCTCTCCCTCTCTCCGTCTCCCTCATTTTATGCCGTTTAATATTAAAGCAGCTCTTGGAGCTGCGCCGCACTTCCTTTATGCACAACTTTCTATTGCCGAGCTTCTTCCTTTTTCTTCTTCTTCTTCTTCTTGTCACGCATCGCTCATATGCATTCGCTTTGTTACGCCGCCCCGCAACGGCAGCGCCTGCTGCAGCACGTCGGAGCCATTTTCAATTTTGCATTTTAATAATAAAATTTTGCACGCAAAAACGTAAAATATGAAACAAGCAACAACTCTGGCATTGGGTGCAAGAAGAAGACAGCGGGTAGCAGCAGCAGCAGAAGAAGCAGAAGGAGAAGAATGCAAAGGCAAAGGCAAAGAAGAGGCACAACTTGTGCCAGCTGGGCAAACTTTTGCCTAGGAGGTGGGCGTCACGCATGATTACTTTGTTGATGATGACAACCCTGGCAGCATGCCGTCCATTTTACCTACACCCTGGCAACTTTGTCTGCTGCCTGAGCCTTATCAACAATGTACTCCTTGTTGCCGTTGTTGTTGTTGTTGTTGTTGCTGTTGCTGTTGTTGTTGTTTTTGTCTGGCCGCGCCACAAAGTATGCAATAGATTCTGTTTATCATTTTGCTGCGACGTGCTGCTTGCAATTTGTTGCATGTGTGTGCAGCTGGTCACGCCCCAACCATGTGCAACGCCCACTCGCCAATTGCATGCACAGCACGTTTCTAGCCATACGAAACGAAAAGCAAAACAAAAACATGGAATTTTTTTGTTTGTTTTTATCTCTTATTTCATTTTTTAATTGCGCTTGAAAAGGCTTTTTTTTTCTTTCTGTTTTTATTTTTTATTGTGTGCAAGCATTTTGTACCCTCTACTCGGATTGTTTTTGTCCAAAAATAGGTATAATTTAGTTAATAGTTTTAAAACATATAAGACTAAGTTTTAGACAAAAATAAACTAATTTTAGAAGTGGGAGGCAAACCATGTTCCCAATATGGCTCGGCTTAATCATTGAAATAGTTTTAATCAAATTATGGTTGCTAAAAGTCTTTCAAGAGCATTTACCAATATATTTGGAGGATTCACAAAAGAATATAAACCTTCAAAATCTCTTTAATAAAGTGAATAAACGATTTGTTCTTTTCAAAATAATAAAATAAAAAAATGGAATTTTGCAAAAAAAAAAATATAGAAAGAAAACAAATTTAAAAAGTGTAAGAATATAGAATATTTCTTAAATGAGAAATATTTCTGTCTTAATTATATAAAAACCTAAAAAATCGGTAAAAATTAAATGGAAACTCTTTTTCAATATCTGGAATTAAAAAAAATAATAGAATATGTAAGGGGAATATAGGACATTTAACCAATACAAAAGTTTCAAAAACTTAAGTTTCCCCATAAATAAAACTAATAATATAATTTAGTCTTGAAAGCTACTCTGCAAATCTTTGCAGTTACGAGAAATTTTTGATAATTGGAAGCATGCAGGGTATCTGCTAGTCGTGGCATTCTTAACTCGTGCATTTTTTGTACGGCTCTTAGCAATTTGTACGCGACTTTAATTCGTTCGTTTTTTTGCCTACATTTCCCGCTCTTCATTCTTCTTATCAAACAGTTTCTGCATTTTTCACTTGTTTACTTAACAATTTTTTGTTCGCATTGAGCAATTTCTCATTTGTTTTCGTGGGCTGCTTTTGTCTTGTTTCGGTTCTGTTTCTGTTTTTTGTATTTTGAGTTTTTTATTCAGCTGTTTTCTCTGCTTTTTTGCAAGTTCATTTATTTACTTTTGCTCCGCGAACTCATCTTGTTCAAAAGTATCTTTTTCTGAGTTACACAACGTTCTGTGTCATATGCACAATTCGCCGACTCATTTGCGAGTTGACAAACACATGTTTAAAGCTTTTTGCCTTTTTATGGGCCTGCCCTACTCCCTGCTGGATTATCCTTTGTCCTTGGCCAGGTTTGCAGGCAAGAAAAAAAAAAGTGAAAATCATTTCAAATTTTACACTAAATTGACTTTGTGTGTGCGTGTGTGCAAATTGTGCACGCACAATTAAACGTGCCAGCTCCCAAAGGGGCCAACAAAAAAAAAAAGCAGAAGAAGAAGCAGCAGTTAATTTGCCAGTGAAAATAAATGCTTGGCCAACAATTTCCAGTTGCTGCCGGGGCACTTTTCTGTATGTTTGCAGCAAATATTTGCCCAAAACTCAGTTTTTATTTGCCCCCCCCCTCCTCAAACTGAAAACCGAAAACTTTAAAAACTGTTTGCCATTAGCTCATTTATTTAGGATTTGTACCAAATCAGCTTCGTTTCGTTTGTGCTTTATAATTTCGTTGATTTGCATATTTATTTTGGGTTATTTTTTTTTTTTGCCCCCTTTTTTTAAATCAAAGTTCTAGAGTTCTAGAGCATGTTTTATAGCCTAGCAGGGGGTATTATTATTTTCTAATGAAAAATATAACGCATAGAAGGAGATATCTCCTACCCCATAAAGTATATATATTCTAGATCAGCATCCACAGTTCATATGAAAGATCTAGCCGGATCGGACCACATTATAATATAGCTGCCATAGGAAAGATCAGTCGAGAATTAGGTTCTTGTATGGCAAAATATTATGTTTTCTAAGATATTTCCACCAAACTTAACATTGACGAGCTTCACTTTGCTCACATATCTGCAAATGTTGACAAGGGTATTAAATCTTCGGCGTGCCGCATATACTTGCAATTTTATAAAGTTTGTGCAACATAAGTTTGCACATACAAAATTTTAAGCCCGTGCTCTTATATATTTAAAATATGTACATTTCATTTAATTGTCTTAAAAGCTTAGACAAATTTGATAGTTTGTGCAGAAATCTGAGCCGTTTGTTTAATTTTCTTTAAAGCTTGTGCTCAGCTTGTCAGTTTAGCATGCAAATTGATGTGTGGACTTAGCCTAAAACTCTAAAGGGTGTTTATTTTGCAGAGTTTTGGCCAACTCTTGCGTGCGATTCGTACAAAATCTGTGCAGCCAAGTTCGAACTCGAGCACAATAATATGTAACTTAAAGTGCCAAAATTAGGCACGTGTTTGGGAAGTTTTGCTCAACGCACTTGCTTAGCTGAGCATCATGTAACCAGCAGCCACGCCCCGTCTCACTTTCCATTTCAGTTTGCAACAAAGAGGGCAAAAAAATTATATTATATATGAAATTCATGTGTGGCAACAATAAGGCGGACGGGCAAACAATTTCAAGCAAATTCATGTAAACTTCATGCACAATGAGCAGCTAGCTAGCAGCACACAAAAGGCCATTGCCATTGGTCAGGCAAACCCATTGAAGATGCCCGCACCACTTGCCCGTCCCCAATTCGCCAGTCGAGGCATGCATAATGCGCTTAACAAAGTTTTTGATTGTATTACACAGATATGCGTAAGAGAGAGAGAGAGAGAGAGAGAGAGAGGAGTGTGTGTCTTGTGTGTGTTCTTATGCAATTTGTTTAGTATTTTCATATAAATTGCATCGATTACGAGATTACAAACATATACAAAACATTTACTCGGACGAGCGCAAACGACCCCAAGTAAAAGCATCTGCAAAATGTTTTTTGCCCACAAATCCTCGGCATTATAATCCTTCAGCTGTGGCACCAGCAGCATCTGTTGGCCAGCTCATAATGCATTATTGACCAAGTCTGTAGATAAACGAGGCGACATTCAGCTTAAGCGTCCACAGATATAGATATTTTAGCATCTCTTTATCTCTTGTCGGTTTCGGCTGTTATTTTCTTCGGTATTTTAATTTATGCAAATTTTCAACATACGTTTTTTGCTTTTGGCTTTGGTTTTATCTTGCATGCATCATCATTTACAAATTGTTTCTTTTGGAGCCTGGGAAAATGCGCATAATTGTTTGACTTTAAATGTAAATGAATTTCAATTAAAATTAAACACACTTGCACACACAGAGGCGCGCTGATCGCAGATACAAGATGTATGCGGCAGACATATGCTAATTGCCTTGAAGACTGTTTTATGTTTTGAATGTATTATGCCCTGTACAACACTGTGAGTAAACAGGGTTGCATGTGCTTGAAGAAGAAAGCGAAGGACAATAAAATTCAGAAAAATCTTTTAATTGATATAGAAGAAAATTTGGCTTGTTTTGGGCTTTTTTATCAGCGCTCAAGCGAGCCTTACGTGAAGCGTATCGCCTTTGAGAGCCATCTTCTAATAGTGTAAAAACAGTGTGAGAAAACGCCGGAAAACAGAAAGTGTTGGTACGTTGCATGTAAAAGTACAATACAGGGTATCTACTAATCAGGCACTTGGGGATTAACCTTGTTTTCTATTTTTGAATTTATTTATTGTTCTTTTACGTAGATTTCTCAAGCGCTTGCCAATTCCAAAGTTTCGGCTGCGGTTGCCTAAAGACACGAATTAATTTGAAAACTTCACAGCAAAAGTTCTCAACGATTTTTGTTGTTGCTGTTGTTGTTGTTGGTTTTATTTTTGGGTTTCACACATAATTTTTAAGTAATCAATCGACTGTCGTTTGTTGTTGCCAGCTCTGCCTACTTTTCGACTCTCGCCCACAAATCGATTAAGTTAATTGTTTCGGTTTTGCTGGCACAATTTATAAATATTTATGAATTGTCTGCTATGTGACTTGTTCATAAATTCCATTTGTAATCATAAATCACTCAGAGACATCTACACACACACACGCGCACACACACACATACCTACACACACACACATACACACACACACACACAGGATATAAACTTTACTTGGCAATTGCTTCAAAAAGTATTTTTGTGCAGAAATTAACTTTTCTGCATAGTTTTTTCCCGAGTGTTGCCAAATATGCAACCGAAATGGAAATAAAGTTGTTGTTCAACACTTACACACACACACAAACGCACACACACTCACGACTTATTCGATGGCAAAATTTGCGTGTTTTTTAAGCGTAAAAGCAATTAAAAAACTTGTACAATATTTTCTCATAAAACAAAAGTTAAGCGCACTGGCAAAAAAAAAAATGAAAATGTACGTTAACCAACACTCAGCACACATAACAGTAGCAAAAAAAAACTCTGGCTATATGCCAGGTCAGGCAAAGGGCAACACGGAGTTGTGTGAAATCTCATTCAGCTGTTCTGGCCAAAAGCGTCAAAGCGGCAAAAAGCTAAAGCTGTGCAATGAGGGAAATGGAGGCGTGGCTGTCTGCAACAGCGAACAGGCAGGCGGGCGAGCATGAGTGGGGCAGCAACTGTTTGGTGGCTGCTGTTGCTCTTCTCATTTCATATTGATTAACAGCAAATCCATCAGTGTCATTGTGGCCAGGCTCGAGCAGGGGGCTCCAACTCAATTCAGCTCATCAGAACTGGCTCATTTACACATTACAATGGAAGCAGAAAAACAGAGGGAAGTGCCGAGCAATGAAGGGGCCGGAAGGGAGGGAGGCCAGTGGATAGGACTGAACTGCAACAGAACTTAACATTAACAGCTCGACTGCTGCCACTGGCTGGGGCCAATGTGTGGGAAAACAAAGGCATTAGAAGCTCACAGCAGCTCAACGGCTACAGCGAAGGGTGGCCAGCGTTGGAAGGGCGGAGGGTGGGGCCAACAGCAAAAGAGGGACGCCAGGTGCGAACGTGCGAAAACGAAGCGAGTGAAACCCCTTTGCATAAACTTGACTTAATTAGCTGTGCAACAAACTTGGCTATTTAAACAGGTGCTGAAGTGTATAAATAGAGGAAGAGCTGGTGCAAATGAGTTGTTGGGCGTGCGGGCAGCATCTGCAGGGGGGGGGAAGGCTGGGGAGGGACAGCAGCAGCAGAGCAGTTGCCCAGGGCATTACTCAATTGGTATTTGCTATGCGCACAAAAAAGGAATAGTGTTCGAGCACCGTACTGCAGCAAACGACAAGTAAACAAAAATGAATCCATTCTAAAACAGTGTTCGAAAATAGCCAATGTTTATTCAAGGTTAGGTAAATATTTTAAATTTAGTTTAAAACAATTTCCAGAATATACATTCGTATATATCTAGGCAAAAGAAACTGAAGACAATGCTCAGAAAATGAATATAACAAAAAATAATAGCAAAAGGTTGGCAGTGTTGCAAAATACCCTCATAAATATTTAATAGCTGAAGACTTTGCTCAAGATATCGTTTGTCTAAAATGTACTTTAAAGTAAATGAAATATATATCTAGAAAGTAAAAGAAACGCATGACTGTGAACAACATAAATTAGAAAAGAAGTCTGACAGTGTGGCAAAATGACTTGGAATATTTTAGGGAAGTAATATTATATTTTATATTATTATTTTAAAGCTTCAGCAGGTGCTTTATTAACAATTTCTATTGAAACAAATTCCATATACGGATCATTGACCGTAAGCCAACAAATAACCCAGGCGAAATTAGAAGAACAGTGTTGAAAAAGTGATTTATATTGAAATGCTAGCTTCTTAGGGCAACTTCTTAAGAATCCACTGCTCAACCTCCAGAATTGAACTCTTCTTCAGCTCATGTGCCGTATCATTCAAGCTCGTAAATGTGCCAATAACGCCCAATTCTTGCAATCTGTCAAACGTCTCGCGACCCCATTGAAACTCGACAACTTTGTCATCCTCGCCATGAAACATGCAAAGCTCTGGAAGCGTAGATCCCGCCTCGACCGACTCATAGACCACCGATTTGCGATTGAGGAAGGAGGAATGTGCAAATACGCCAGCCAAATTCCGGGTCACGTGGTAGCCCGTGTGCAGCGCCAAGGCGCCACCCATCGAAAAACCACCGACAATAATGCGACTGTGTGGTATGCCTTGATCGACTTCATGCTGTATTAATTGCTTGGCTATATCGTAACTCTGCGACATGCTGCTCCGATCCTCCCCGGCGGCAATATCAACGGATTCGCGATTGAACCACACCGTAGACATCTCGCCATCAAAGGGCGTATACTCTTGCATGGGCGCCGTGGGAAATACATATTTAATATGCGAGCCGTTGAAGTCTCTGCCAATCAAACCGCGCACCCATTCCAGCACATTGGGGCCCGTATCGCCCGAGCCATGAAAGAATATAACACTAGCGCTGGGCTTGCGCATTATCGAAGCCATTGGAGCTTGTGTTAATATGGATAAAGTTACTCAACTTCTCTATTTCTCATAAGTATGACAGTAAGAGCAAGGACTTATACTGAATTTAAGTCGAGTATTTACTTAGCCAATCTACATACCAAATTTAAGCCAAATAACCAAGTAGTTGCTGAGTTATGATCATGCGACACTTGCATATCATTTGCCTGGACCTTTTTTAGGCAAAGATTGCGATTGGCTAAGAATTATTGAGTGCACTTTGGGCCCGAATATTATCAACGGCTCGGCTGAGCATTTGTCACAGCATTTTATTGGGCCAGCCTTACCGAGATTGTCTGAGGGTAGGCTATCGCTTTCCTAATGGTTCAATAAACAATGTTTACGGCGTGACATCTTTCACGCAAATGTTTTTCGAGGGGCTATCAGTGCGTCCCGATGCGAAGGGGGCCCATTAGAGGCGATCACCTTTTGGCTGACCAGTTGGAGCTATTAATATTATCTATATAGCCGGTCAACAATGTCGCGCTTTTCAAAAGTGCTTCAATAAATTAAAACAAAATAGAATTCGGCTCGGGAATAGACCGAATAGCTGTCAACCTATATAAACTTCCTATTTGCCTGGAAACCCCAAAACGCAGACACTCAATAAAACAGCAGCGGGGGGGACTTGTGTGTGTGAGGGGGGGGGGGGGTGGAATCGAGCTAAAACTGGAGCAAATGCACGACAACATCAACATTGCTGCTGCTGTTGTTGTTCTGGTTGTTCTGGTTGTTGTTGCCCAGTTTTTGGCAGCCAAAGCTCTGACCAAAACTAAAAACTGGCGGCGACAACGACGCACAATAAATTTTCCAGCTCCTGTTTGCAGCTCTTCTGCTGCTCGCTGCTGTTGCTGTGCGTCAAGTGACCCACATTTTTTTGGGGCCGCTGCGCGACTTGACAAGGGTTAAATAACAATAACAAAAAAAAAAAAAAAAAACATTGTAGAAAAACATGACCAGCAACAACAACACGACGAACAACAACACGCGAGTCGCTCTGCGATGTAACAAAATAAAAGTTGGCTGCATTTCACCCCACACACACACACACAGAACCCCCGCCGCCGCCGCCTCTGACCAACTGACCCGTCCAGCTTGTACACTACACGATCCGCTGACCCGAACTGTCCCCGCTGTCCGCCCAACCCCCACTGCAGTGTCTGTGTTCATATTGCGGGCGTTAAAAAACTCACGCCATCTGAACTAGTTAAAGTTTAAAGGTGCGCAAAAACTAAACGAAAACTCAACTCGATTTGAGTTGAGCGATTTATGTTTGTTGCAAACTGAAAGGAAGTGTGAAAGGATACAAGTTGAGCATACGGGGCTTATAAGGAGTAGCGGGCAAAAACAACTCACCTTTGATTATTATCAAGCAACTCTCACTCTAACTTTAAGAATATCAAAACAATAGGTATTCCCTTGATTACAAAGTTCATAAGCTTGCCGACCTCTAAATGCAAGAGTTAAAAGTTAGAGTTAAAGTTAAACGTCAAAACTTAATTGGCTTTATTTTATATATATGAACTAAGGGTTGTTCATTTTCTACTTCAATACTTGTAATTAGTATGAAATTAATTCAGTAATTGTCTAAAGGCTAAAGAACATAAATCTGAAAAATATATATATATATACATATATTTATTTTATAGAAGTAATTGTCTGTAATAAATATTGTTCCGCAACAATTCAATTACATATAATTCTAAATAATATAAATATAATAAATTGAGGAAATACAATGGAATAATGTAATTACTCAAGTAATTAAAGCAGAGTTATGTGCCTGTAATTTTTTTTGAGTAATTCATTTGGGATTCAATACTTTGTTTAATTGTAACGGACTTAAGTAATTAAAAGTAATTAGGCTTAAATAAAAGGAATACCTTTCAATTGTTACCGACAAATGGAAACACTTATGTAATTATAAGTAATTAAGCTTAAATAGCAGAAATAACTTTCAGTCTGACTTTGCAAATCCTTCGGCTCCACTTAATGCAAAAGCCTACATTATTATTATATATACATATTTGTATATATTATTTATTGTAAAAGGGTCAAAGACGCTCTTATGATTATTTAAGGGTGCAGCCTGACACAAAGCTCACACATTGTTGAGAATTGTAACCAAAAGCTGATGCGTGGCTGGTTCAGTGAGCTTCAAGCTGCTGTTTCATGCTGGGGCAAGTAGCGGGCAGTCAGCAGGCAGGCAGCAGCTGCCTCATGTTGCCTGCCACTCGGATTTCGAAATGCCTTTTGCCGTATCCTAAGCTATTGATGGCCGCCGTCTGGGGGTCCTTTGGGTGGCAGTAGAGGCGAGCAGCACTGACGTGGGCTTAAGCCGTTGGCGCTGTCCATTTCTGGCCAGGCAGATTTACGCACGAAATGCGCTTGGCTGCTTCTTAGGCATCACTGCATCCAGTCCATCAGAGGCGCCAGCTAAAAGGGGGCTATCGAAATTGCGCGGCGTGGGCAGAGGTTTGGCTGGGCTAAGCTCGTCAGGCAGCTGGGGAATTAGTTGGGCCAAGGAAATGGACCATTTCTTGGGCGTAAGCAGAACCAGCTGGCTGCAATCTGAGCAAGTTGATTATTTTTTAAAGCATATTTTAGCAACAACTACACCACCTCCCTCCCCTTGCCTGTGTCATTTCTCTTCCAGCTGCTTTGCGTTGTAAGTCTCAGCGTTAAGTTGGCGCTAAATTAAAAACTTTTGCATTGCATATATTGCACGAGAGAGCGACGGAGAGCGCGGGCGGATTCACAATAGGAGCTGGGGGGACTAAAGCAATCCCAGCTGAGCGTTGTAATGCAGCTGGAGTAAGGGACTCCGGCGCACCGGGGGCATTGCTGGGTTACTGTTGCATTTTTCACTTGCTTAAAAAAAAAGGAAAGGACGAAGAAGCAGAAAAACTTTTGCGCGCTGTTTTCGCCGTTTGCTTGTTTTGGCTCAAAGTTTTTTAACTTGGCTTTTGCTGCTGCTGCTGCTTGTAAAACCAATTCCGAGGAAAATGAAAGTAATTTTTTCCATTTTGCATTAAAATATTGTACAATATAATAAAAGTCAAGCTGGAGACTGGGCAAACCAGCACAGCACGGGCCGCGGGGGGTTGGTGGTGTTAACAGCGGTACCCCCTAAATAAAAGTAGTTCTACTGTTCCGCTGACAGCTACAAAATGTTTGCCATTTAAAATTGCAATGCAATAATACTTAAAATTAACATAAAAATGCAACGGGGGTGTACGAGCGAGAGGTTGCGGCGTATTGGGTCGGGGTTGCACCTAGTTAAGTTGAGATGATGAAAAATTGTGCTGCAAAATGGGGCAACATTGCGTATACGCAATGTGCAGCGTGGCGTGTTTATTTTTGATTATGTCGCTGCTTTTATACTGCTTCAAAATGCCAGCGCAATGCCAAGTGACTCTGCTGAACTAGTTCAGTTGAACCGAAGCTGATAGAAATTTGCTTCAGTTTGATTTGTTTTCAATACAATTTATCTGGCAATTCAATGCGCATGCCGCAAATAGTTGAGTGGAAATATACCGGCTCATGATCCAGTTCATTTTATTTTGTCCTCTTTATCAATTTGAACGTGGCTACTTTTAAAAAAACGCGAGCATCTTTGATGCTTGTAGACCATAATTGAACTGGTTCTTGAAATGAAACATTGTTTTGTTTTCTAAAAGATTCAAATGAACCGGTTCCAGTTGATCTTTCACTATTCTGATATAAGCGTACCGTATATTTCCCTTTCTTTTTACCAAATTATTCTCACAAAGCATTCTTTTAAACTAGTTCTGAACCTGAACAATCTTGCACTTCAGTTGAACCTAAACCTAGTTCAGAACCTGAACGAGTTTGCACTCCAGTTGAACCTGAACCTGAACCGTAACATGTCAGTTTTTTTTTTTGTTGCATGAATACACATTTGTTTAGCCTTTTATTTAAAGCTTGCATCAATTCAAACCAGTTTATAAGCCGAACTGGTTCTGGAACCGAACCACTTTAAATTCAGCTTAAGTTAGATCTAATTTCTTCTCAGTTTAAACTTGCTTTAGTTTAAAGCTAAACTTCTTGAAGCGTTAATTCAACCAGATTTAAACTAAAAGTCTGTGGCTTTATGAGCCGTGCCGTGCCACCCACTTCCCTCCCATCTACAGCGGCCCACCCACTTGGCCAACACATGGCAGCGACTCACTTGAAAAGTTTTTCCAACTGGCAACTGGCGAATTGTTATGCAATTTGCAAATCGAAAGGCTGCAAACGAGTGACTGCAACTGCAACTGCCGCTGCGGCTTTCAACTCCGCGACAAGCCAATCCCCTGCCCCGCACGCCACTGAGCTTCGCTCTTGGCTCTGTTCTTTGTCAGACCGCGCGCGCACATGGGTTTTACGTTTTTGAGACTTGGCAATTGTTCACCAGAATCGCGAGGTGAACACGAGGCAAACAGCGCCGTTGCATGAGTAACAAGCGTGTAATTCCAAGCCAGCTGCAGTTGAGGGGTAGTCAGTAAAGGGAGTGGATGGTTGAGGAAGGGGGGGGGGGGGCGGTCCAGCCAGTCAGCGCTCATGACACATGAGTAACCCACGCCGCTTGGGCTATGCTTTGTGGTCTGCGCCACGTCCGTCCTCCCCCATCTCTGTCCAGTGTCAGAGTCAGGCTTTGGTTCTCTGAGAGAGCTGTGAAAATTTATGAAAATGCTAACAAAACATGAGGGCAACAGCGCTGGAGCAGCGTGGGCGTGGCAGCTGTACAAAAATTAAAATCGCGTTGTAGCAAAAAGAAAAGAAATCATAATAACAATAATGGAAAAGCCAGCAAAAGGAAAAGTGCAGC
The DNA here is from genome assembly GCF_035044405.1 of Drosophila montana. Lineage (NCBI taxonomy): Eukaryota > Metazoa > Arthropoda > Insecta > Diptera > Drosophilidae > Drosophila > Drosophila montana. The sequence continues at coordinate 342,275 of NW_026997875.1, forward strand.
TCGAAAGCCGTCAGCTGAACAAAACCGCAAAACAAATGAATGAAATGCTCAGCGACAAGCGCTTACTGCAACAGTAACAACAAACAGTGGACAGTGGACATTCAGTTTATAAAAGCTGCTGCAAAGCATATTTCAAGAGAAAGAGCCACAGACAAAGTGACAGCGACAGTGAAAGAGCTGAGAATGGCGACAAACAGATGGACAGTTGTTGTGGGGTTTTTTTTTTTTGCTTTTGTTGCTTTATTGGGGCAGCTGGCCGACATATTTTTACTGTCATTTCTTGCCAAGATGCCGCAGAAACTGGACAACAACAGCAGCAACTGCATCAGCCATACTGTGGACTTAGCTGCTAAGTCCTTGCCGCGACCCAAATCAACAGCCAGCCCGACACGAACCGCACCCAAAACAACTCCATTTCGGCTCCTTTTGCGCCTTTTGCTCCTTGCTCAATCTCAACACTCGACTTTGCTCGCCGCGACGCTTTATTTTAGATATACGTTTATTTTCATGAATTATATTTACGCCGCCAGCCCATCTGCTCTTTTACATCATCTGTGACTCTGTAGTGTAGCTGTGTATTTTCTTGGTGCTGCTCTTTTTGTTTTGCGATACCCTGCACTAAATTTGCAAACGGTCATGCGGGGCCATAAGACATTTTTGGTAAATAAAAAGAACAGGAACTCAACTCAAGTGTTAGCTCTCAAGTTGCTAGCTTGAATGCATTACAGGGTAGCTCTCGGTCAACACTAACCCGCACAAAGCAGATCTAACACATCTTGCTGTATTTTTTATTGCATACTTTGCGGCATTTCGTTTGTGTAACTCATTTTTTGCGGCTTGGGCGCCATGTTACCCAATGTTACATTCGGCTTCGTAAATACATACGTATATACATATATTCCTTGAATGGGTCACAAATTTGAATGCAAACATTCGGAGTGTGCGTGTGTGTGTGTGTGAGTGTGCTGTGTGTGTTTGTGTGGCAGCCACATGAAATATGATAATTCATTACACGAGCGTACAAAGGCAAAATAATGCGCAGGAAAATAAAAAATAAAAAAGAAAAACGCCGACGACACTCACTCAATTGTATCTTATGCAAATTGCCAGTGATTTTTCCTTTTTCCTGTTTCCTGTGCTGCTGCTGATTCTTCTGCTGCTGCTGCTGCTGCTTAGCACACGACGTGTCTCGTGTCCTTTGTGGCCGACAAAGCATAAAGAGAAAAGCTTGAAAAACCCAGCACAAAGCAGCCAACGCAAAACATTGGAAAATTCTCGTGTAACATACGCAAAAAGAAAAATTGTGAGACACGCATATTCTAAGCTGTTTTTTTTTTCGTCTGGCGCTTTTGTTGTTGATTTTTGCCAATTGCCGCAATAAAAAAAAATTGAAACATGCCCACAAAAAAGAAACATAAAATTATTATAATATTAACAGCTGCAAAAATTTCGGGGGTTCGCGCTAAACATTTTAATTGAAAGCAGAGAAATTCTTGTTATATGCATAAATTATCAAATGAAAAGAAGAAGAAATAAGTGTGTAGATAATTTATTTGCGCAACGTTTATCAAATTAATGCAAACCGAAAAACAGATGCGCCAAGCAATGCGAAACAGATGAATGCATATATTATTATTAATATTATTCACATATTTATTATTATTGTCGCAGCGGGACAATCGCGTTACGAAACATGAGATGGCCTAAAAGAAGAAGAACAATTTATATTTATAAAAAATAAATTGTATATTTTTTGTGCAATTTTTCAGCATTAAATATCCAGAAAACAATTCCAAAGTAATAAAAAAAAAAAGTTCTTTAAAAAAACAATTTTTAACATAAATTTTGTAAATGTCATAAAAACACAATTTGCACATTTTCCGGCTAAGCGAACTACTGACATTTTCCTCCGCGAAATTTCGTTCATTTTTTTTTTTACAGAGCTCATTAGCATATTGCTATTATATGTGTGCAAAATCGTACTTAAAAAATGTTGCGTAATTTAGCATATTTAATTATCCTATTATTCAGTTTAACAATTACTCAAAGCACTTTATAAAGCAGCTTGAAAGCCGATAAAAAATGTTTGATATGCATTATTTTAGGGTTTTTTGCGGCAAATCGATATCTCTTTATAAACTTGGGCGGAGACTGTTTACAGCTTTTATATTTTACTCTTTATATTGATATGAAATGTGCAACGCACAGAAGGAGACATCGGAGAACTATATCATATAGCTGATATAGGAAAGATCGGTGGCAAATGTCCACAAGTGTATTAAATATTCGGCGTGCCGAATGTAGCCTTTCTTGCTCGTTTTATATTTTAGTCTGTAAACGATTATTAACATTCCTTCATCTTTGGATTAGTTTTTAATTCATGAACAACTTGTAGAACAGCACTTGCACAATTTAGTTACACTTAATGCTTAATATTATAAATGCCATTCGCTCTGACTCGGGCACTCATTAAGCTCAACTGGCTGCTGCTGCTGCTTCTTCTTGTCGATTATCGCTTGCTTCATTTGCAGCTCAGCAGAGCTCAGCTGCAGCTCAGCGCCTTGCTTAAGCTGCCAATTAACAGCATGCCCCATTGAGCATATGAAAAATGAAGTTGCAAGCAAGTGTGGCGCATGGGGCATGGTCCGTCCTTGGTGACGCTGCGATGAGTATTGCAAATTATTTTCGAACAAACAAATTGCCAAATTGGCAGCTGAAGTGAACTTTTGCGCTGCCAAACAGCTTTGTACTCTGCTTGCTATTTTCTATGAGAATTTAAAATGTTTAAGAAAGAAGGAGATATTAGCTGTGTGCACGTGTATGTAACAGGCAGAAGAAGGCCTGTTGAGCTAAGTCGAGACAAGTCCGTCTTTCCGTCTCAGGTAACTATAAGAGAGATGAAATATGAAGTATATAGTCTAAAGAAATGTATCATTATTCTTATCGATATGTTCTTCCATACACAAATCATCGATAAATATCGATTTTCTTCTTAAATAACTCGTTGATTAGCTGGACAACAAACATTTGTATGAAGTATCTTTTATAGCATACACAAGTCAAGCGCTGTGTACAGGGCATCTTCCAGTCGCGCACACCCGACTACGCTTTGGCTTGTTTTGCTCGTCTTTTCATTCTTTGTTGCTGCTTGTTATCAATCAAATCGATGTTGCAAATATATTTGAATTAGCCGTGTGTCAATTGCTCAACTGTCTTGCCAGCTGCTAATGAGAAAATTGTCTGCCAACCGCCTTCCCCCCCGGCCACCCGCAGCACGGTAACCACACCCGCTGCCGGCCCCGCTGATCTGTCAACAAATGTGTGGCTATTGAAGCTGCTCGTAAACTTGGCCCGGTCAGCCCAACGAGTTTTCCAGCCTGCCCGGCTAACCCGTCCGTCCGCCCGTCCCGTCCAATTCCTCTTCAGTGGCTCAACTAGGTTTCGTGCTGTGGCTTTTTATCGCTTTGCCCGCTGCACTTGGGCAAACAAAAGTTTTAGCCACGACGACAGTAGCGGGTCGGGCGGTTGACGGGAGGGACAGCTCTGTAGCTCTGTAGCTCTGTGGTTTATTTGTTTGGCCAGCAAACTTTGCTACCTTGTGCGCACTCGGTTCTATCTGGCAGATACTTTACTGGCTATTTTTTTTTCTTGTTTCTTAGCCGGCGCAACTTGGTCCACAATCGATGAAGCGTAAATGTTCGAAATGCTCAGATATTTCCTCTCAAGTGGCCAGCGGGCGTAAAGAAAAAAGAAAACAGCAACAGCCAACTTGTTTTTGTAGCTCGTGCTTTGGTCATTACTTTGGGCCAGGCGAGCAATGCGTCGCCGCAGCTGGCAAAAGATACTTTTGTATCTTACAGATTGCCTTTGGGTGTTTTCACTGAGTAAATTTGTCTCCACTCCATGCTGCATGCTGTATGTGCGCATCAGGGGATTTGCAACGCCAGCAGCACATTGTAATAAACTGTAAGGCCTTCAGCTACCCCCGCACCCTGCCAATCTAATCCCACTCCTCTAACACTATTTTTTTATCCTCTTTTTTTTTTTTTGGTTAATTTTGTGCAGAAGCTGCAATGCAATTTTTATAAATGAAATTTCGACGCGGTTTTTGGTCTTAAAGTCTAAAGTTTATTTGAAGCAAAACTTTTGCGCGCCACCTGCTTGGTTGGGCCAGGGGGGTTGCGAGGGGTTGATGGTTCTGGGGCGGGCAATTGGAATATGATAAGTGATGTGCCGCCTGCCCCAGCGAGAAGCGCCAAAAGTCAAAAGTTTTTTGCGTGCCAAAAGTGAAATTGAATTTTGCGCTGTTGATCGAGTGATACAGCTGAGGAGCGCAAAAAGACACAGCAGCGGTGGGAATAGGGACTGCAGGATTGGTGGGCGTGGCATATGAGTTGGGCAAGTCTCTGACCAAAAAAAAAAAAAAAAAAAGAAGACAAATCAACAGCTAAAGCGTTTGAAAAAGTTCTTTGACTGCGTTTTTCACTCCTTTTTTTTTATTTATTTTGTTTGTCTTTTTTTGGCGGCTTGCCGTTGAGTGCAAAAGTTTGGACTGCAGGGAGACGGTTTTGGGTGGTGTTTGATGTTGCGTGGCAGGGTGGTGCGGTTGCAAGCATAAGCATGCATGTGGATGCCACAACCAAGTGGAATTCCGGGCAAATACACTCGGGATAATAAACGAAAAGCTGCCAAAGCGCGCTACCATTGACCCCATTCGACTGTCAAATGCTCTATAAAATGCTGTTCGACTTAAATGAATACGAATCAAGAATTCCAATTAGACATTATTTGTAATTGTAGAAGAAATCTTATAAATATGAATGACCGGAAAATTTCAAATACATCGCGATTACTCAGAATATTAAAAAAAATGTATACAAAAATAACTTTGAATATTTATTAAAATAATTAATTGTATTATAATATTTTGAATGTTGAATTTATATTTGAAATATTTCGAAAATTGTAAATATTACATTAAACCCTATAGAAAGAATAAACATAAAAAATATGTAATGGAATTATCTAATATTCATAAAACATATATAACAAATGTTGTGAGTACTTAAAATATTTGTTAAATTAATTTGAGTATGAATTGGTTAGTCCGAATAATTAATGAATACTTTGAATACTAACTGAATTAATTTGTATATGTAATGGATATTCCGAATATTTATTTGAATGAGGATGTAAAATATGAAATATGTAAGTCAAATATTTAAAAAATACTTCAAGCACTTCATTCATTTCATTTAATTAATTGGCATAAAAAATGCACATACAAAACTATAAATATTTCGTTTAGCAAAGACATTTTCTTAATTTTATTAAATGACAGTGTATGCAAAGTCGTATATTTAGCAAATTCCTGCTGTTTGTGCTACAATAAAATACTTTTTATAGCTCTCTTGACAGAATATACATATACTACCTGCGAACTGCATAAAAATTTCAACGTGAGCTGCGCCTTTGAGCGGCTTAACTTTACGCAAAAATGGCCAAAAATTGCCAAAAACTAAAAAAAAGAAGAAAATAAATAAAAAAAATTGCAGTTAATTTACAAAACAAAAATTGCATCGTTAGTCGTCCTCGTGGTTCGCGCCACTCAACAAGTGTTGGTGGCAAAAACTTTTTGCCCGAGTAAATACAAAAAAAAAAACCCAAAAAATTGCATTTGCTTTGTTGTTGCCACTGTAAAAGAGGGCGTCTTGTAAACATGGCACGAAAAAAGGAAAAAAAACAACCAAAAAGCGAAAAAGTAAACGAAAAAACAACAATTCGAAAATGTAAAGAAAACAGAAAACATTTTTTGGGGGCAAGTTTTGAAAGTTGCAACTTATCTGTTGTTGCTACTCAGGCGGCCAGCAGAGAAAAACTTTTCCAACCGGCGGAGTACGGAGTGCAGCCCACAAAAGTTTCTTAAGCCATGTTAACCGCACACATTCGCACTATCAACAACAGCAATGGGTGTATGTGTGTGTGGTGTGTGTGTGCTTGAAATCATGTGTGTATCTTTGCTGCAACTTGGACCGGTTTTTCCACTTTTGCCAAAGCAATTTGGGCCCGTTTCGGCGCTGCATACAAAAAAAGAAGAGGAAAAACGCGCTGCTGCTGCAATGTTGCAAAGTTTTCAAGTCTCGACTCGACTCTTGACTCTCGACACGACACACGAGTCTTGAGTCTTGAGTTTTTTGGGTGCCCAGAGCAAAGCACATCAGTGCGCAGTTCGACGAGGGACGCCAGCTTTCTCAACCCCCCCCCCCACACCCTGCCTGCCGCTGTTTTTTTTCTGCATTGTCATGCAAAAGTGGTAATGAAATAACGGCACCTAGCTAGCTAGCAGAACAACCAGCCGCAACCCAGCACAGTTCATGCCCTAACCAGACCCAGGCCCAGACGCAATGCATCTAAAGATCTGGGCACCGCAATCTGGCAGATTCCGCCTCCCCACTTTAACCCATTGAATGCCAGAGTGCAAGGGTGCGAGGGTGCGAGACCGCGTCCACAGATGCAAAACTTTTGTTTGTTTACACTTGCGAAATAGTTTTGATAATGCGAGAGCAGATAGTCGAGCGAACGAACAATTTCTCAGCTGCTGTTGTCAGCTGAAAATCAGACTAAAAGTTCACTTCTCAAAAGCAGCTGCTGTTGTTCCAACCGAATTAATTAAGGTTTTAAAGTTTTTAGTTAAATTAACAAACTGCAATCAATTTTTCATTTTTCTTGCGAAATTTCAATTGTATTTGAGATTCCAATGTCAATCAATGAGGTTGAAAATTGAAATTCTCAGATTCAGGATTTTTCATGATATTGCTTTGACATGTAAGTGGAAATTTGTGCAGAAGTTGATTTAACATTATTGTCGGTTGCTTTGATTCGAAATGGATTATATTATGTAATTTTGTTACAAATTTTATAAGAAACAAGTTCCATAAATCTCTCTAACAGTTGTCGTTAATATCGTAATTATTGATTTCTGATTTCCTATAATATCTTTCTGGAAGATATATTTTTGTCCGCTCTTTCTTTTCATCATCCAATCTTTACCCTCTATCTATCTATCTTACTCTCTTACTTTTTATATCCAACTCTGTCTGAATAAATATTTTCGTATTTCTTTAACTGACAATTCTAATATGAAATTGTTCTCACAATTCCAAGAAAAGTCCTAAAACCTTATTTCACTTTGCCAATTAACATCAACTAAGTTTAATAAAGTTATTATATGACATTCGATAATACAATAATAAAAAATTTTAAGAAATACATATTTCTCACATTTATAACTAAATATTTTCCCTTGGACAGTTAAAAAGAGAAGAAATTCCTGACTATATCTCGCTTGACGTCTGTCGCCTAATAGGTTAAAATGCATCTTCGTTTAAACGTTGTCAGTTTTGTTCCCGCCCCGACTTCTTTCCCACCGCACCACTCGCTCTTTCTCTTACCCCCGCCCCTTTTCCTGCCTCCTATGCTTGAAGTTGGTCGCACCTTTTGCCAGTTGCTCAGCTTCTTCTTGGCTTTTACTTTTGCCAAAGCGAACTTACAACATGGCCATCAATATTTTTGCTGCTGCTGCTGCTGCTGCTGTTTCTACTGCTGCTGCAGACACACACAGAACAAAAAAACACGTTTGCTGCACCCTAAAACTACCCTGCTGCTGCTTGTCTCCCCCGCATTAGCCATGGCCTTTAAATTGCAATCTTCTTCCGTTTCGTTGACTTTTGCTGCCTCGGCAGACAGCTCCTTGGGTCTGTGACTGCGACTGCTGCCAGGATAAACGGGCGCAGCTTAAACAGATAACATTCATTGTTACACCCACACAGGCACATACACCTACAAACACACATACCCACCCACACACATACCTAGCTCATAAGAAAATTATGTTGCATTTTATGTGCGCGCCATTGCAGTGCAGTTTTTATCGACTCGATTCGCCGGGACTTGAGTCGCTTTGTGCCTGGCCAAAAGGCAGCTGCATACATATAAAAAGACATTAAAGACACCCCAAACACACACACACACCCACCCACACACACTCTCACTCGGTCTAAGCAGAGATTTGAATTGGCAAAGTTTTTGGCGCATTGCCCAAGTCGAAGAGAGATTTATTGCCGCTGGCCAAATAATAATAAGACATAATCCCATTTGCTTTTGTGTATTGCGTGCTGCTTTCTTCAAGGATAACGTTGCATGCACCACATAGACAGACAGGCGTCCATCCTGGCATTCAAATTTTGCAGCTGCCCATTGATTGGGTTTATTTTCGCTTAGATCAAAGACAATGCATGAGCCTGGGGGCCATTAAAAGGCAAAAATCTATGCCAAATTACATTGTAATCGAGCGCAGCTCAAACACACAAGACGCACACACACACACACGCGTACACACACACAATCACTGTTTGGTGTGTTCTTACGTTTTACGGCCAAATTCAATGCTGGTAATTAACTTTGAAAATCCAATTATGGCAAAACTTTTACCAGAGTTTGTGTGTGGGTCTGTATGTATGCGTGTGTGTGTGTGTGTGGGTGTGTGTATAAACTTGCAAGTGTAAAGTGTTGCCACACAGCAAGTGTGTGGGTGCATTTATAAGTGATATGCAGAACATGCAATTAACAAGAGCAAATTCACTCGACTCACTCAGTGCCGCCTGCGTGTATGTGTATGTGTGCCTGTTGTTGTGCCAGCGTGTGTGTGCGCGTGTGTGCCTGCAGCTACAAGCTCTGCCTCGCCTCAGCTCGACTCGCTTGCCTCGTGTCGTGTTGCCTTCTGCTCTTTTTTGCCTGAAGGCAGCCACACACATACACACACACTCGCACACACACTGCAGCCGGCACAGCACGAGACGCCCACTTTTAGCTGCTGCTGGCAATCTTGGCAGCTGCAATTTGGTTAGCCAGCTTGCCCCACCGCACCGCAGTGGCCTGTTCGCCCGCCTCCTTCCATTGTTTCCATTTTAATATAATTCTCACGTAATAATTGCGTTTGAGCAGTGTCAAACTATGCCAACAAAAGCAGACGTGTGAAAGGAAGACTCTAGCCTCTAGACTCTAAACTGTAGACTCTGATCTTTGGCAGACCCCCTTCGACACAACTGTCCGTTGCAGCGTCTCCCCACTGCTGACCGACTTTGAGAGTCAAGCCAAATTCATTGAGAAATGAAGCGATTTTGTGTAAAATTTGTTATTGAGGCCTTTTTTAAATCTGCATTTCGATTAAGCTTTTCAGGTCTTCTTACTGGCCATAATGGCCATTATGGTACAGATATATTCTCCTATGCCTGCCTCCATTTGCATAATATCGATAAATATTTCAAGATATGTTTTATTAAGCATAACTCGTAGATTATATTAGCTAGATACACCAAGCATAACTCGTAGATTATATTAGCTAGATACACCAAACTTGGTAGGTAGGCTCTTGTTTGGTAAACATTGATAAGGATTATTTACTTTTGGGATTCATCGGATTTAACTTATGGCTCCCATAGACACTATTTGATATGTAGTAATCTACTTGATATAGTTCTCATGGGAACTATCTGTGGTGAATTATATTGCAATATGCTCTGCAGGGTTACAAAAAATCAATTTGGTTTATAAAACTTCTAAAATTATTAAGCAAAATCTTGATGAAAGTTCAACAAAGTTTCAAAATGTTGTCTACACAAGTTTTTATTATATTTACTACGAAAACGCCTAAAAGTATACTACAATTTTCTGCCACGCAAAATACTGGGAAGCACAATACAAGCAGACATTTTAAAATACACTTATTAATGTAGAAAGCATTAAAAAAATGTCTGGGACAAAAGTTGATTGATTCTAAGGATATTGAGTTTTCTTTTTAAATAAGCCAGCCTGGAGCTCTAGTATTCATAGAAAACAATCTAGACAACTTTTATTAAGTTCTTGAATTATGTATTCTATTCTATTTAGGTAATTGGCAACATTCTTTCTGTGTCCTTTGTGGAGTTCCTTTAGCTGGCTCGTTGTCAGCTTTTTGCAGAACTTAAATTGATTTCTGCATGAGAGCTTTAAGAATTTCTACTTGTTATTCATATTTCACATTCCTGTGTATTTCTGTAAAGAAATGCCTTCGAAAGCTCGAAAATAGAAAAAAGGCAGCTTAATGCGGATATCTTCTAGTTACGTTTCAGCCCCCTCAGTCTACTTGTTTTTTATGTACAAAGGGCACATCCTTTCTTCATCATTTTTTTTATATTGTGCTTTCTATTATGAGAATTTTGCAAATTTGCACCGGAAATTGAATTTTTCATTTGCGTATCCTGCGCAGCCATTTGGTCGCCATCTTTTGCCAGCGCGCCTCTTGGTATTTTATTATTTTTAATTTCCCCGTCAGCAATTATAAGAAATTTTTCTTCGACTTCATTTTGTATAATGATAATTTAATTAGCTGCAAGTGCCTTTTTACCGTTTGCCAGCTCATTAACTGCACTTAACTGGCGCCCGACGACTTTTCGTGAATTTTTAATGACAGGCCAAACGTTCCATGCCTCGTCCTCATCCAACAAACCATCCACCCCGGGCTTCTTTACGCCTCGGGAGATCTGTCATTCACAACAACACAAACTGGCAGGCTGGCTGGCTGGTTGGCTGGTCGGCAGGACTGGGCTGGCATTGTGTATCGCTATATATGTACATGTCAATTAATGTGAAATTGATAGCATTCGGGAAATTTACTTATATTTTTGCATATGTCAATATTTACATGCCAAACTGCAGTCAGCCGCGAAATTTATGTGCAAACAGAATTGTGTTTGGTCCTATTATTTTTTTGCGTAAATATTTGTGCGCGCATACACGTGGCGTATGTGTAATCAGTCAGCTGAGCAATCAAAAGCGTAGGCTATGGATATATATAACAACGAGCGAGGAGTAGCGAGCGTTCAGATTAGCGAGTGATGCGTATGATGGCCTCGAATAGGAAAAGCTATGGTTGCTAAACAGCGAAAAATAAAAAAAAAATTAGAGCTGTCAGTGTATACAGAGCAGCGAGTTGAAAGCAGCGAGCGTTTATGCACGAAACAAGCAGATCACTAAAGAGGCTTTTTAAGAACGGGTATTAAGCAACGAGTAATAATAAACAAGTACAACAGGGATTACAAAGCAACGGAGAACGCAGCGAGTGCAAAGCAAAAGAGCGAATGCAAGGCAACTAGTGGTAAACGAAGAACAAAGAGCGAGTGCAGAAATGTGTGCAGGCAGCGAGTAGAAAGTAGCGTGTACTGAGCAGCGAGTACTGAGCAGCGAGAGGTAAGCAGCTAGTAACGAGTGCCAAGCAACAAGGGTGAAGTAGTTAGCAACGAGTAACTTTGTATAACAGCGAGCAGTATAAGACCAGAACTGAGTAGCGAGAGAAATGTAACTAGTTGCACGCAGCGAATGTCAATAATGCGAATGATAGACAAAGAGTAGTGAGCATCGTCCAGCAACGAGTGCACTTGCTGAGCGCCAACAATTCGTTTGTCGTTGTAATTCTGGCAATTTGCCTAAGTGCAAGCGAATGGACGCCTGGACGCCGCTGTCGACTTGAAAGTTTTAATTAGAAACGCAACTGCAAAATGGAAGACTAAAGGACTAAGAGGGCAGTGCAGCAGGCAGTCAAGCGAAATGAGCAGACAAAATGCGTTGACAGACGATGTGAAAGGAACAACGGCAAAGGCAGCGGCTGCGGCAGCGGCAGCGAATCTCAACGAGGCCAGCGCCAAAAAGTAACTTTAATGGCAATGGTAAGAATAAATGAATGGGCAAAAAAAAAGGAGGAAAAAAAGATGGCAGAGCGCACAATTTTATGTGGCACACCAAACTTTTGACATAAATTCGTAGCGCCAAAAAATGAGAACTGATGCGTCCAGCCAGATATATGGCGTGAGAGTTGCCACCTTGGCGGCATGTTACTTAGATACAATTCGCTAAGACGCTGCCAGACGACTGTCAAATTAATTTTAATGCGATTTTCATGGCTGTGTCTCGCATAACTTTTGCGGATTTTAACGATTATTGGCCCTAATGTGAATGCAAGCCCGCAGATACACTCGACACGCGAACAGCGCGTCCTAGAGTTGCCAGACCGCCCGCTCGTCCGTCTGCCTGACTAGCTGCCTGCCTGACTGCCAGTTTGCCACCCAATTGAAACAATCTTTAAATTTAGCACATGCCGGCGACAGTCGGCAGCAAATGCACAAATTTATTGCCCGCCGCTACTTGAAATTGGTACTGGAACTGGCTTAAACGCTGGCTCATGCATATTTGATGCCAAATATAAAGCGGACATAAATTCAACTCGAAATTTACGCAGCAAAGTAAAAGTAATGCCTGAAAAGAAGGCCAGAACGGGGCCACGCACGCACCTATGTATGTATGTACCGAGTGCTGGGGACTTGAGAACTTTGTCGTTTGATTTCTTATTTTCCTTTCCATTCTTTTTTTTTTTTGTTTTGTAATGTGAAGGACAGAGACTTTTGGGGCTGGCGGAGCTTAGTCGTCATCATACAAAAAGAAAGTTGCACCGAAAATTGTTTATTTTATTTTCTTTTACTTCTTTTTTTATTTATTTTGTTGCTGTTGTTGTACTTTACCTTGACGGCATTGACAAGTTGAGCGACTGCGTTTGAGGCTTACCTATAATGGTTTATTAAAAATTAAATAAATATTGTGGTTCTGAAAGTCGCCGGTAATAACAGCTTGAAAAGGGACCAGTGGGAGTGTGTGGGGGCCAGCAGGAAAGCTTCTTATGTTCGACAAAATTGAAAAGTTGTCAATCTCTTGTGGCGCCCATCAAAAAATATAAAATAAAGTTTTAAATATGCATACAAAAATTTCCAGAAAAAAAGGAATTTTAAAAATGGTATAATACATAGTTTAATATTGTACGTTAGGAATTAAACATTCGAAGAGATTTTAAATGTTAATCATATTTATATGTTGGGTTTATTAAATTATATACATGTATATAAATTATGAGGTAATAAAATAATATTAATTTAATGTGCTGAGCCTAGTGAATTTTATTTAAATAAATTCTGGCATATTTATTAAAAGATTAAAAGATTATTGAAAAGTTTTCGTAGTTTTGAGGTCATAAAATAATTTATAATTTTATAAAGATATGTTAAACATTATTGAATGATAATATCTAAAATTATATATAAATTAAATTTATTATGTAAATTAATATTATAAAATAATTAAATTTAAATGAAATGTTTTAGTTGAATGACAAAAATATTCATTATAAAATTTACAGCTACACTTATAGAAGAAAATATTTTCATAAAAGGAAATTTATAAATATATAAAATGCATAAAAAGCAGCCGTAAAATTTTTTCTTATTTTACTGTTAATTACCTTTAAATATAAAAAATGTAGCTTATTTCAATTTTGCACTCTCAGTAAAGCTGTAAATATTATTTTAGTTGTTGTCCTCTTCTGCTGCTCATTTATAAATTAGCAAGTAAACGTTTTAAACCAACATTTTAATTATATTTTCTATCAATTTGTCTATTTTTGCAGTCCTGTTAACAACGTTGAGCGGCTGCTGTCTGGTCCTGGCCGATGAGTCCATCGACACCCGCGAGAACGCGGATCTCGTGTTGAAGTGTCGCTTCACCGAGAAATATGAGGCAAACGATTTCTCATTCTTTTGGACGCGTTCGATATCGAATCCGGCGCAATTTGACAACGTAGCCATTGGTGAAGTGCAGTTGAGTTCCGGCTATAGGTGAGTAAAACCCGCTCTAACAACCACACACACATCCACTCACACACGCGCATAAAACGATGATGTGCGTCAAGCCCGTAGTTAACTGCAGCAATGAAAATCTGTGGAAATTGCTGTGCCAGTTCCTGTTCCTGTTGCTGTTTGCAGTTATCCTGTTATGTCAGCCTTTGCCATTTGTTAAGTTAATTAAATGTCGCACATCCCCACACACACACACACACACACACACACATACACACAAATACATATATGTAATGCGATTTATGCATGTGACTCTGTGTCTGGGAACTTAATTAAAATCAAGTTCTTGGCTATTTAAACGGGTCGCAACAGCGGCTCAGTTGGCCAGCCAACTGTTCTGGCCATATCCTTAATCCTTAATGTCAATGCCGACGCGTGTTAAACATTCGCACAGTTATGAGGTACACACACTCGCACATTCACATCCACACACACTCACACTCACTCACACATCCACTCACACACACACACTCACTCATATGTGTCTGTTTATGTTTCATTTTCATTGCCCGCGCGCCTGCTCGTCCGCTCGTTCGCGCCATTTTGCAATTGTATTTTTATTTGCTTCGTGCCTCGACTTCCGCTTCCGGCTCTCGTTGCGCACTCGGCCTGTTTTTAATGTATCGCTTGGTTTGACTCGTTTTCTGTTTTTCTCCTGCTTCCGCTGCTGCCGCTTCTTTTGCCTTCTTTATGTGGCAACGCATAAATTTTAAGTGCCCAGTCGAGGCCACAAAATGCATCGCGTTTGCCTGCCAAATGAAATGCCCAACAGCAGGCAGCGCTGTCGGACATTTTGCCAGCTATATGTGTGTGTGCGAGTGTGTGTGAGTGTGTGTACACTCGCACAATAAAAGCAAATCAACAAAACAGCAAATAGAAATCCAAAACATAAAAAAAGCGCAAGCAATGCTAACGTAGTACTCGCTGGGTCGAGGCCCAGTTCCCAGGCAAATTGTAAAATACATTTTTACTGCAATTTGTGCCGAAAGCTAACAAGCAGCAGCAGCAACAATAAGAACAACCAAACATAATACAAACCGCGTCCTAACCAAGGCATTCCCCATATACCTCTATATTTCGCCAATTGTATCTGTATCTGTTTAATGTATCTGTATCCGTATCTGTGTATCTGTCGCTGCAAAAGTGAAATTACTGCAAATTTCGCAGCTAGCCAAAAAGGCCGCTGCGATTTCTGGGTTCAACGAAACTCCAAAATGGCATAACAAAATAAAGACCCACAGGCAGCGCAGAGAAACTGGAGAGCAGAGCATAGCAGCTCAGGGAGCCCGAAGCTAATATATCGTTAAACATTTCATTTAACGAGCCAGACGCAGACACAAATTTTTGGCCGACCATTTCGGAATGCAAGTCATGCTGCCAATTGGTGATTCTCAGTAAATCGCAACAAATCTCCATAAAAACGCCAACAATTTGCTTAAAATTTCAATCATTTTAAGTAAATCAAGTGTGGGTGGCACTTTAAAATAGAATGCAAATATAGATATGCCTCTATATATATATGTATACACATGCTATATATATATATATGTATTTACTTGTTCATGGTATAGGATCGGTCTTATCTTAATTTCAGGCATTTTCAATATATGGAACTGCAAGTAAAGATCGCTTAAATAACATCTATGCGCAGCGAAAAGTTCTTTATATAGGCAAAGTTCTTTATTTAGATTTCTTTAATACAATTATCTGCCTGACTTCTCGCAGGTTCCTCTTTTTGAAACATCTACGATACATTTTTGAGCTACTGTTTAACAATTTCGGAACGTTTTAAATTGGAACATCCTTCGAAAACAGTTGAGAATAAATCATATGCTAGATTTAGATCTGATATGCACATGATGCCTATACTCTTTTATAGCTCTGTTATTGCTAGCAACTATATTTTATCGATCTCAAATCGATTTTTCAAATAAAGAAATTTTTTATTTCTGAAACATCCTTTGGAAATAGTTAAAAATTAGAACTAGCTCTGAAAAACATATGATATTTTCGCTCTATTAGAACTCTTGTCAGCTTCTCGAAATGCAGTCGTTTTCACTTGCTGGAACATCCTTTTTGCTGCACAATCCAAAATGTAGACAACACACACATTAAAATTGAGTTGAAAGCTGAAACCAAAACATGTACCGGAATGTCCCATTGCCAAATAATTGGCTGCGGCAATGGCCGTTTAACGTTTAGCGCCAAACGAATAGACGGCCAGAAAAGCAAAAGAGATATGGGCGTGAGATATATATATATATATATATATATATATATATATATATAGAGATGAAGCGAATCTGCATTGGAATCTGCTAAACGAATTGGAATTCCGAGCACAACGAACCGAATCCCAGACAGAGTACGCCTCCGGCAATGGCACACTAGAAAATTGCAGCAACAGCTCTCCGCCTGCCGTGGGCCAGGAGAATGGGGCGGTTATTTCGAAAAACAAAAAAAAATTAAATAATAATACAGGGGCTATACTACAAATCCCGCAGGAGCTTTTGGCGCTCAAGGACGTGCGACACGCGCGCCATTTTTTTTTTTAAATGCTTTAAGCGAACGCTTGCTGCATTCTACGAAAGATTCGCGTTTTTCCCCAAGAGGCAGGCGATGAGTGGAGAACTGCGCTTTGCCAGCAATTTTTATAATTTGCACCATTTTTTTTCTTTTTTTCTACTTTATCTGTATCCTGTTGGCCCGTTGTCCTGTCCCCAAGCTCAGGCTGCAAATGAGCAGCTATGGCGGCCGCTGGAGACGACGCGGCAAATAGAAAAATAATAATACAAAAAAAAAGTTGAAAAATAGATTCAACTAGACGAAGGACGCACGAGCTAGAGCCTGCAGAGAATTGAGTCAATTTGCCTGGCTACAATAATTTTTTCCCTTTTTTTTTTATGGGTCAACATTGTTTTTTGAGTTCTTTTTTTCTTCTTGCATATTCTCTATTTAGAGGTTTTTTCCATAGTTTAATTCCTTATTTTTTTTTTGTGAGTTTTTTGGCCAAATTGCCAGCCACGCTCTGCTGTGGTTTTACTGTACGGTAAACGCGTTCGTCTAACAAATTAAATTCTTTTTCCGCTGACGCGTGTTTTTGCGGCTTGCAGCAATTAGCGTGGGGCGCAGTACGAGAAGGGGGGAGTGCGGAGCGGCTGCTGTGTTGCTGAGTGAATTGTCAATTAAAGCCATAAAATGCGTCTAGACGCCAAATGAGATGTGTCGAGCTGCTATCAAGTGTCCTCAATGTCCAGTCACGCCTTGGCACTTGGCAAACACCACTTCGCTGCCTTTGAGCTGTGCTTGACAAATGAAGTTCATAGTTCGCCAATGGGAAAGGGGGCTCTGGAGGGGTCAGCATCTTGTTTGCCAATTTAATAAACTGCTGCGTAGTCGCTGCGTCGCAGCCATCGATCCATTGACCAGCCAAGTGGACGGTGGCAGCTCCTCAGCTGCGTATCAATTTTCAGTAGTTGTCCAGGACAACCAACGAAATAATCAGCGTGCTGGGGAAATTGTAAAAAAAAAATTGCCAAAATATATATCAAGTAAAATAAAATTCAAGAGCAGTTCACAGTAAAAGCGATAAATTATCCGAAGACTAAATACACTAGCAGAAAAACATGTTTAACAAGTTCTTTGGGAAAACTTGAATATTAACACAAATACATATAAAGCACATAGGAAAAGGAATAATTGAAATATGTTTAAATTTCAAATAAATACGAGAGATTCAAAGAATATAGAGCTTATTACGCGTACTTACAAAGCTCTATGTAATATAGAATACAGCATTGAAACTATAAAAAAAATATATTTATTTATAAATTATAATATAATAAAAGTTAAACAAAACTATATAAAAATAGTAAATGTGTAGGAGCCGCTTTAGTTGAAAAATAATCTGCTATCTGTTTAGTAGAATTCTCATCTGACGACGCCCAATTAATATTTAATATTAATAAATTTGTTAAATATTTATATGGCTAACTTTGCTTCAACTAAATTCACAATATAGTAGGTTTTGAACTGAAAACCTTGCCAGGTCAAGACGAACTCTGTTTCCTATCATCCACTCCAGTACATATTCCATACACCTCACATTTTTATGCGTCCCAATTGTGTTCATCGCATCATAATACCCGAAGCTGTTGAACTTAAATGGATTTCTTCAGAATAAGTACATTTGGCAACTACAACAAATTGAAGCAGCTAAAAATTGAGACAACTTTTGGGAAATTGGATTGATTTTCTCTTGATTATCCGGCTATGGGGGAGTTTGTTTTTCCCAAGCATTTAGCAAATATAGAAATTCAATTAGGAATAAGAAAAGTTACAAAATTTACAATTAAAATGTGGACTTAAATTTCTGCCTTGGCAATTAAATTGACAGCAGAAAGAAAACACTTCAAGCCCAACGACAACAGCAGCAGCAACAACAATTACAACTGCAGAAATGTTGACATTTTGTTTACCAATCGGTTGCTAACGTCTGGCAACCCTCCGCAATTGCCAAACCTTCCAACTTTTCACCGTTGTCATCGTTATCGTCAATCGAAGTCATCGTCTAGGAAAATATGCAAACATTTATTGAACGTTGATTTTATTTATGTTGCTGTCACACGCCCCGCCTTACGCCCCTTGCCCCTGCCATTGACAGCCCCAGCTCAAATATTAACATTTGCTATTTATTTATATTGCGAATCGTTTAAAGTTGAACCACCTGCGGGCCCGTACGGCAGCAGTCGTCAGCAGTCAGGACCCGCAGCAGGACATCAGCAAAAAACTCAATATTAGCACAATTAGTGTTGTGGCTCTTAAAGGGCAGCCGATATGGGCGAGGTGTGTGCGCCCATGGCGAGCACTGGCCAAGTTTTTAAATAAAATAAATTGAATTTTCAAATGGAATCGCCGTTTGATTCCCGGAAAAAATACTTATAAAATTGGTGTATATACAAATATTTTTAATTAATTCATTTTCTATTATTTTCTGTATCATTTGCAGACTCGACTTTCAACCGGAGCGCGGCATTTATGATCTGCAGATCAAGAATGTCTCCTATAATCGGGACAATGGACGCTTCGAGTGCCGCATCAAGGCCAAAGGCACCGGTGCCGATGTGCATCAGGAATTTCATAATCTCACCGTCCTAACGCCCCCACATCCGCCCGTCATCTCGCCCGGCAGCATTGCCGTTGCCACCGAGGACAAACCCATGGAGCTGACATGCAGCAGCATTGGCGGCTCACCGGATCCCACCATAACGTACGTTTTGGGGATTATCTACATAAGCTCTATATATATGTATATAGGTTTATATGACTGCCTGAACCAACCTTTCAATCTCTATTTCTCTGCTTCTTTCACTCATTTAGCTGGTACCGCGAGGGTTCAAACTCGCCGCTGCCCGCCACTGTGCTGCGCGGTGGCACCAAGGATCAACCCACCAATGCCACGCTGTCGATTACACCACGTCGCGAAGACGATGGCGCCAAGTACAAGTGTGTGGTGCGCAATCGCGCCATGAACGAGGGCAAACGCCTGGAGGCGACAACCACATTGAATGTTAACTGTGAGTACCGATTTAATTCTATCTGCATATACCTTATATCCTCCAACTTCTAAATGAGGCTTAATCAGCGGCAGACCAAACTTGTCAATATTTAAAATTGTACACTGGGAATAGAATAATATTTGGCAATATAAAAAACTCGAGTTGCCTAAATTAATTACTTTTACCCCATCATAAATCAGTTCATGCAGCTTGATATTTTACAAGATTATATTTGCGAAGACTTTAAACCTTAAGCCTTGGATGTCTTGAGTCCGAAGAAAAGTTAAAACATTCTTTAAAGACTCAATATAGCGAGAATGATCTTCAAGAGCTTTAAGCTTTAATCAATCTAATTTGGATTCCTAGAAGCTTTTTAATTATTTTAAAGCTTTCAAAAAAACGCCATCGCAGTAATGGTAATTTTTTATTTTTCATTGCTTTTATTTTTATTGGCTTAATTAAAAAAAGCTTTCATGTGCTTTCAAAGCTTAGTTTTTCGTAAAGTCCTTAATTTTTAAAAATTACGCAGGTTCGCTTACATGTTTAAGGTGTTATGCATTTCTTTAAAAATAAACTTAATTGGTTCTTGAGAATCTTAATGCATGCCAATATTGATTTCCATTTTAATATTAATTATCAATACTTAAAAGCTAAGCGGAACTTCAAAGAGCAAAGCTTGACGAAATGAATTAATTTTGTTGCCGATTCTTCACTTGTTTTCTCCCCATTTTCTCACACTCTGCTCCAGCCCATTCTCATTTTCTTTGATTAAAAACTATGATCTGTTATGCTGACAAATGCCTTTGACATTATTTCAACTAACTTGAACTCGGCTTGCAATTGCTTCTAAATATAGCAAAGGCAGCTAATTGTTAACTTGCAAACTGCCTCCCGGGTAAACCCTGCCCCCGCACTCGCCCCTGCCCTTGCTGCGCTATTCATTATGGTATTGCAGTTTGTCTTTTGAGTGGAAGTGGCAGCTGCCTGGCTGTTGGCTGGGGGCGTGTCACATTAGTTGACCTCTGTGGCCAACGTTGGGGAACGTCTAATTAGCATTGCTCGGCAATTACAATGAGCAACAACTAAATAAATAGCTGCATAATGAAGTGACCACCAGACATGACCACTGACATTGCAGCCATGCCCTGCCTCGCCCCGCCCCGCCCCGGCTTGCCCCTCATTTAGCGACCCACCCACCACAACTCCCACTTACTACTCATTTGTTACGGCTGCAACGAGCTGCTCGACAAATGCTGACACATTTGTTAGAGCGTTGTTAAAACTGCCGGAGAACAGCAGCAGCCGCAGCCATTTAGATGAGTCCCTAAACAACAACACGGGCTAATGTATACACATTAAGATATGTTGTATATGTAATCAAATGTATATGTACACTTAGAGAAAAGCTCTATTCTAAATACTAGTATGAACGGGCTGGAATTCAGGCTCTTGTTGCCATCAATTGCTGTTAAGTTAAAAGAAAAAATGTCTTGATTTCGAAGGAAAGAATAGAAAATAGAAAATAAATACATAAATACTTAAAACAAGAATTCAAATGCTTGAATTGAATCGTGAATCGTTCTTAAAGCAAGTGAAACATATCTAGCTTCAAAAAGTTCTTGAACGAAAGTTCGTGCTTAGCTTTAATATTAATTTTCATGTTTTTTTCTACGCCGTTTATCTGTTTATCTCCAAGTGTAAAACTTTAAGTAAAGCCAACATAAATAAACCGAAGCTGACGTTGTTGACCTGCTGACTGCGAACACAAGTAATTAGAACAGAAATTTATGTGTGGTTAACAAAGTTATCGTTGTTGTTGCAACAAGTGGCAGTTAAACGTCGCATTAGCCGGCACACTACGCCCATCGCGCTATTAGAGCTAATCAAAAGCCAAAACCTAAAATATTGCCACGACAATCGCAGCCAGCAGCAGCAGCAGCAACGAGAACAACACATCTGAGGTCAACCATCAAATGTGTAATTAATTCAAATACAAAACCACAAGAACATCGCACATGGTAATTAGCCAGTTAGCCAGGTTTAAAGCTGTCCCGCCGATGCTTCCACTGCTGGTGCATGGGGTGGTGCCCCTCCCCTTCTGTCCCTTCCTCTCTGACTGTCTGCTGTGGCTTATTCTGCGCGCTAATTGCATTTGCATGCATTTTGGGCCTGAACCGTAGAGCAGAACGACGAGGCATTGATTAACCATTCAGGGACTGTGACCTGAAATAAAACTCAATTCGTTTCGAGAAAGTGTATAGGCGAGAAGAGCTATTTGCGGGTTACCGAAGCCTATATGTCAGATGTGGTAAATGATTCATTACTTGGCCTGTTCATCAAACACAATTTACAGCCATTTGTTCCTCTGTGAGCTATACGATACGATATGATTCAAAGTTGTTCAGATTTGGCAAACATATTTAGGGTATGCCTAAGTAATTGGTAATTGTTGCGTTTGTTTAATCCTATGCTAAATAACAAACACATTTCTCTTTAACAAACAACTCGCATGGTTTGTCTATATCATCTCTAAGGCACTTTGTCGCATTGTAGAGTTCTTTTGTATAGTTTGCAACACTGGTTTTGGGAACTTTTCAATACTTGTTCAACTTGCATTTTGGTCACGTCAGCCGTTTGTTAACAGCTCAAGTTTTAATGTCTCTCTTTTTTATGACTGCGCTCGTTTTATAAACCAATTAATATCTTTATAAAAAAGTTGTAGTTGTAGAACTTTAAATGGGTTTATGCATAGCTAAAACGCCGACACGCAATCTTCAACGGCCAGCTCCCACGTGTCGTATGCGCAATGCCATATAAAAAACAACAATGTCAACAACTACAACAACGGGCAACTGTCTGACCTGTCGCATAAATGTCGCTAATTAGCCGCCGTTACGTGCATAACTCTTTTTGAGAACTGGACCACGCCCACACTGGCTGTCGCCAGCCATATGTCGCCACCCCCGCCCCTCTATCGCCTACACCGCACACGCCCTCACACTGATTGAGCTAATTGAAGCATATGAGTGTTTATATGAGTGTTGTATGAGTGTATGTGAATAAATACATGAATTTATTCAGTGGGCGCATTTTAAAATGATGCGACTGCGGTTTAATTAAAACACAAACGCCCAACCGCATGCCACGCCCACATGCAATGCCCGACAGCTAATTTGCATTTATAAGCCGCATTATATTTTATATTGGTTGTTGTTGTTGTTATTTGTTATGTTTAGATTGTTGAACACAATGTATAATTAGAAATATTTTGCAATAAGCGCCAACCGCAAAGTAAACGCAACGATTTGTAATTCGAATGTTTATTAATTGGCATTTAAGGGTGTTTTGCTCGGCTGCGGGGCTGCGGGGGGTCATAGGTCAATTGGCCTACATAAATTCGACTGCCTATAGCCAAAAAATAAAAAATACTCAAGGCTGCAGCAGAAACCCAAAAAGATGCTGACAAAGGCAAACCGCAGAGGTGCCACAAGTAATTACAGCAAACAGGGGCGTGGCAGAGGCGGTGAAAGAAAAGGGGGGGGGGGTCGAGGGTTGGCAATGTCCAGCCAATGTCCGATATGTGGGCTATGATTTTCCACTTGCGGTCAACCTCCACCTAAGGTTAAGGGACGTGCAAAGTAATGCATTTTTAAGCAAGCCTCGGGAAGCTGATCAAAAGCAAAAGTCCTCGCCCACAGGCAGGATGTCTAGCATTTGCGGTTTCTGTGTGCTGCGGGCCAAAAGCAGCACACAAACAGCCTGCGGCTCCTCCTGTTCAATTTATCCAGGAGCATCCTTTCGTAGGTAGCCTCTGCGGTTGTGTTTGCTTAGTCAACAGAATTTTCAGCATTTGCCTGGCAAATTAAATCAAAAACAATTTAATTGTTAGTTTCAACAGGAAATGTTTTTCGATTTTCCAATTTACCCATTTCGCCATTTTCCCTTATTTTGCTTCGTTTAACAGTTGCCATTTTCTGATTTACGTTCGACAATAAGAATTCACACACAAATTAGTCAGCTGCACGAGACTTTACCTACATCAACTCTGGCAACACAGTCTGCCCTTCTTTACACAGTCTGGCAACGCGCCTTTCACCAACTCCTTGTCTAATCGCCTGCAATAAGTCAAATTGCCCAAATTGCGGGCAATAAATTGCAGGCGTCCGTGGCAAATCTTAAGCAGTCTCTGCTAATAACCACAAAATGACAAAATGTCGCGAAAAATTGAAACTTTAAAGGGTACTTAGTGCGGGTATATGTGGCTCAGTGGGTGTGTTTGTCGAATGTTTTAAATGGAGTAGGTTTATATTTCCAATTTATATCTGTAGAATTTAGTTTTTCATTTTCATCTGATTTAGAGTTCGGCACAACGAATATGCATTAATTGTCGCAACAATTATATTTTACAAGTTTTAAACTGATAGAAAAAGTTTTTGCTGATATATTAGGTGCATGTACAAGTTCGTAATAGAAAAGTGTGGTTAGGATATATATTGAAGAAAAGTGAAGAAATTTACAGTCAGATAGTAGGACAAACAGAAGATAAGAATCGACTATCGATAAGAATAGATATATCATTATAATATATTAAATTGGCTAGGCTATGATAGACTACAATCGCCTGGGCTAACATATTTTATTTCACTCTCTGTCCATCTCTCACTCTCTCCGTCTCGTTCTGCATGAGTGGCATACAAATTTGTGATTTTCCTTTTCTGCGGCATTCGTAAACGTCGCACGCGCTGCTTGGCTCTAACAGCATAGACCTTATTATTATATTTCCTTTCACAAATTAAGCTTGATTTGCATCGCTTAGAGTTCAACTAGGTGCTCAGAAGTACATCTTCAATCAGAGTAAATCTACAATTGCCAAGAGGCCAATCCCTGGTCGACAGACTGCTTTAAACCACGTTTATTTCGATTTAGCCTCGGGTGTAAGAAAAAAATCACATTACTGGGTTCAGAGTTTAGGGTGTTTTACGTGCTTGCCCGCTGGCATTAGAATTTACCCAGTGCGCATTTGCTCCAGGCTTAAGCTGTGAAACGCTAATTTATTGTCCTGCCCTCGCGCATGCTGCTGATGAGCCTAATCGGATCTCACCTGGGCGCACCTTAACCCACCTTCAAGCGCTGCAAAGCGGGCAAGCACCAGACAGCTGCCGGCGAGGATTGGGTCAGTGGTAGAGGAGGAGGCTTGCCTGCATGACTTTAGATTTGATTCTAAGCCGACAACCCTGCCACTGAATGTTGTTGTTGTTGCTGTCAAATGTTTTCTGTTTTTTTTTTTGTTTTGGCGAGGACTTGAAGGTGCTTAAAGTCGCGCGAAGCTTAGCAAAAATTTTACAGTCAGACACATGGGAAAATATTGACAATGCGTTTGTGTCAGCTCCCGGAGGACATGTTTTGTGTCCTGGCGCCTATCATTTTCATAGTTTAATGTCAGGCAATTAACTTTTGTCTGGCCTGCCTCACAAGAGCCCAAAAGCATTTACATCGGGATAAGAGGGAAGTGCAGAAACCAGCAGTAGAGGTGGGGAAGGGGGGGGGGGGCCCTAGGAGAAATGTCGAACGCTCCGTTGACCCGCCGAGCAGCCCTCCGCTGCCAGTCAGCGATGAGATCATGCATAAAAAGGCAGCCCGGGCACGTTCCGGATAGAGATGGAAATGGAACTGAAGCTGATGCTGTAGAGCGGGAGATGGAAATGTAAATGTAAATGTTGCCCGCTTCGGTTGGTTGAAACGACCTTGCGCCATGTTTGAACCTTAACACCAGGCTGAGCAGCGCGGCGTGAGCGAGAGAGGCTGGGAGGGGGGTTAGAAGACAGGCCAACTAGGCAAATAGGCACAGCATGTTGTGGAAAATCAACGAAGCAAATGCCAATACACATGTGCCAATAGACAGGGTGACAGCGAGTTAGGGGCGAGGTGATGGAGGCCGTGAGTGGCTGGCGATGTCCTTTGGCATTAGGGATTCCCGGGCTTAACATGGCGTAAACACAAAAGCCTCTAAAGGCATCAACTGCGGCATATAAAGTGGCATTACATAGAGTACAAAAAAAAAAAAAAACAAAAAAGAAGCAGCAGCAGCAGAATAGAAGCACCAACTGGCAAATGGCAGCAGGAAGTGACTGCCAGGACATAGCCGCAAAAACAAAGCGCTGCAGCAGGAAGACAAAAAGAACAAACAACAAAAATTGTCGAGTGTCCTCGTCGTCTGCCACGCATTAAATTGAAGATGATGATGATAATGCGACCAGATAAGAGCCAGCGACCAGATGGAGCACAGCAGCAGCCGCAACTCCGTCGGAGTAGCCGGGTTCATAGGTAACTGGCAACTTAACGCCAATAATACGGCAAAATAGTCGGCAACAAGCCATGAAATGAGTCCGGCTGAGTGTGAGTATGTGTGTGCGGGTGTGTGTGGCATCTGAACAAGCCAACAAACTTACCCACACACAGCAGCTGGCCTCAGTCATTTGTGGCTTGGCAAAAATGAAACAATGAACGGAATACCCCTAACCCCAATGTCAATGCCCATCTAAGCATGACTGTCATCTCACTCAATGTGTTTGTGTGTGTCTGTGTGTGTGTGTGTGTGTGTGTTTCTTTGCTATTTAGTTGACATTAAGCAAACCTCAAATAAAAAGGATAACGAGACACGCGAGGAACTAATAATGGACACTGGTACAAAATGGGAAAATGTTAGGACAAAAATCAGCTACTTTTAAAGGGTATTCAGTGGGGCATGCTAAATGTGAAAACTAAGCAATATATTTTTTTTTTTAATATTCTGCCATTTTAATTGCGTAACTCTTGAGAGAACCATTAAATCTATTTATTTTCATTTATGAAATTAATATAAGGATTGGTATTCGTTAAATTGCGAAAATAAAATACAATTTCCATCTGGCAACACTATTTTAACAGACACATAGCCAATATCGATAACCTATATACTGGTGCCATACCTAGACTCTTCTTTCTTTTGTGTAATTGTGTGTATGAGACTCATCCATTTTAACGTTTGAGACTTTACCATTACCTGATGCTAATCTCCAGAGAAAAAGATAAGTGAAGCAAGAACAAATTGTATACTTCGATGTACTGGAAACCCTTGCACAAATTTTGAATATTAGCAATGGTTTTTTCAGTAATTCCACTTTATATTCGTCATATTTTTTGCTGTATATTTTTTCGTTGTCCGATGTAGTGCTTTCTATCGTGACACTAACATTAAGAAGTGTCACGAGACATGCATGCAACTCACAATGGATATAATGGATGGTACTCCCAAAAAGAAGATACATGACAGGGGAGACGCTTAAGGATACCCTGTGTGCGGATCTGAAGAAGTGCACATGAGCTATGTTTATAATGCGCACTTCTTCAGATTCAGATTCTTCATAATATTAAGTATTTAGACCTAAATATGACCTGTAGTTGGTGCTATGTAAAACAAAATCCAAATGGTAAGACTGGCCTTATATCATCCCAAATTTGTTCTCTCATATGAGCACGCAATATAAAGAGCATATTACAATGGACACATTCGTAGATACCCTGTATCTGTATCATATACACTTCTTCAGATTCGCTAACATGATATTTTAGTTGTTTCAGGAACTAATATGTTTATACTACTGAAAGATACCCTGTACTCTGTCTCGTAGTATACAAAAAATGGCATATAAATGCAAATTTAATTTATCCCAAATATATGAAAAAAGATAAGGATTGTAAAAGGCATTTCTAGATATAGAAATTGAAAGTTTCTTAAAGATTTCACAAAGTTTGTTTATTACACAAACATTTAACAGGCATTGAGAAATAATTTTGCAATCAATAATATCTGATCTATTTACAAAGTTATATGTGCAGGGTATCAGGAAACGTATACTACTACCCAAACAGCAGACAGACACACAAAATGAGCGTCAATCAACAATGGCAACAACTTGGACTGTAAGAGCATAGAAAGTACTTTGTGAGTTGGCAAGGGGAGTGGGGCTTTCGGGGCTTGTTGTTGGGTTTGGGGCTTTGGGCTGGGAATTTGTTGTAGGGTTTGTTGCCCAGTGGCACGGATGAAGGCACGACAATTGCACACAATTTTCATTTATTGTTTGGCCACATTATGTGAGCTGAAACCGAGCAGCGCCAGCAGACGCTCCCCAAAGTTAAAATCCCGGGACTGAAACAAAAGGATGCTTTTTCAAGACCCCCGTCTCGCAGCCCCGCCCCCGCCGCCCCTTACGCATAATCGTGCATTGGCCCCGAGGCCTGAGCATATTAGTGGGGCGTGTTGGTATGGCTGCGGCATTCACAGGCTGTCACATTCTAAAGGTTTAACTTTGGCATCCGCATGTAAAATCCGAATTGAAAGAAAATGTAGCAAAACGAACCCAAGACACGCCCCCAGGCTTAAGCATTTTGGCAGGCGTCTTGCGTGCTGAGGTCAGCTTGGGTCGAATTGCGGTTCGCATGTTGCCCAGGACATTCGTCATTAGCCATTCATCCAGTCAGCAGTGGGCAGTCGGCAGTGGGCAGGGGGCGTGCCCAAATGGATATGTCGATAACAGTTACGCAGCATTCAGCCACACGCCGCACACCGCACCGAGCTCTCAGTTCTCTCTCTCTCTCTCTCTCTCGCCTATTGTGTTAAGCAAATTAATTGAAATACAATAATTATATACATTAGCGAATTTCCGAAATGCAGCCTTGAGGGCGGCTTTAATTTCGATATTAACTGGTCGGATTCGGTTAATGGAAGTGGGCGGTGAGCAGGTGCGAGAACAGGACTTTGCTTGATTGACGCCGCAAGGAATCAAATTGCAAAGGGTCAAGGCTATTTTAGGAGCACACAGCAAATTAAATGAAATAGATTGGGGTGGAGGTAATATATAGAGAATGTGAGAGAATAAGCTAATAAAAGTTGCGGAAGTTATCATATAACAAGAACACAGCACCTAATTGTTCTAGAGGAATGTGGGAAAGGTTGCAAAAGGAAGAGAAAACTTTAAGCGATAGGAGGGGCAGCTAATTGGACTCATACTGAAATAAAAGCATTTATTAGATTAAAGATGGAAAAAATTAACAAATAGCAAAGATTTCAAGATATGCGACAAATATGCTTAAATATTTGAGAAAGAGAATGTAAATCGGAGTTCTCTGAATAAGCTCGACAAATATTTAAGAAAATAAAACAAGTCTAAAATTGATCATTTAAAAAGTTGCAATCACAAACCATGACATGATAAAAGTAAAGCTGTGCTATAAGTCAATATTAGTGCAATTTAATGTATTCAAGGAGAGAAAAACTTGCAAGAATAAAAAGTAACAAGCTAATGAAGCAGCTATAAGGAAAGAAATTCTCTATATAAACTAAGAAGTTGATAAAGCAAGAAATGCTAAAGCTTATATTGAGCTTAAATGAGTAAAATGTAATGAAATTTTTAAGTAATTTGGAGATATGCACAATAACAAACCAGATGCAAATTCATAGCCCGAATAAAAAGTGGAAGGCTTGGTTTTTTATATAAAATTTCGGAATATTCCATTTTTATTTCTCTTTATAAAATGTTTCCCAATAGTATGAATCTTGTGTACTTTAGCTTACACTTTAATAATCCATTTAAAATGATTAAGTTCTCATTTCCCGAGTGTTTACGGTATTCCTTAAAAATTAATAAACATAGATATAGCTAATCCCCAGATATCTAAATTGTTAGGTGTGACAGAGGTAGACGACAACCGAGTGTACACTTCTATTTGATGTGTCAGTGTCACACACACATATATATACGCAAAAATACACCCACACACACGCAAAGGCATAAATATATGCAGCCAACCCATGACAAACTTTGCATTGTTAGTCACGGCCAACATTTTAGCTCTATTGTTATTGACAGAGATGATGAGGATTGAGCTTGATCATGATGTTGCCATTGTTGTTGTTCTTGTTGTTGTTGTTGTTGTTGCTGACGATGATGTCAATAGGGTAAACAGCAGCACGCGTTGCCTTGGCTCAACAACAATGCTGCTGCATGCGGCACTCGCAATAACTCGGCATTGCTTCAATTGACTAAGTAAACCTGGCTGCTGCCACGCCCACTCGCTGAACACACACACGTCCATATCCATATCCGAGCTGTGCCGTCGTCGCATCACATATCAGCTGCTAATTAAAGTAAATTTTGTAAATCAATAAAAGCGCTACAAATTGCACAAATATCGGAGTCGGCCAAAACCCATAGGCCCCCTTTCATATGTATACCCCCCCCCCCCCCTCACATTTCTGGGCAGCCAAGAACCCGCGCCACCGCATAAACATGTCAATACTATTCAAAATTGAAATGTCAAAATGCTAATTTTGCGCATTTGTTTGATTTTAGCGAGCGCCTGCGAGGGAGTGCGCGGAGTCGGATGGTGTGTTTTGAGGGATGGGGAGGGGGGGTTTCACTGTGTTTAGACTGCTGCAAATATATGTACATATGGCCCAATGTGGAGCGCAATGCAATTTGCGCAATCTGCACAAATTTGCACAAGCCGCTCAAAAATGCTTTATTTACAGAAATTTGCTGCCACATTTGACTCGACAGACACACACATGCCACAAACACCTACATACGTACATAGACATTTGGCACGCGCGTTGCAACGGCATATTTCGGAGCTTGTAGCGCTTTTTGAATTTCAATAGTTTTTCCTCTTCTTTCATATTCACTCGCCAATTTGTGTTGCGCCCTGCGCCTAATGAAACGCAACGCGTCGACGAGCTGCTGCTGCGGTGCGTGCAACAAATCAGCTGGCGCATTCGTGCAACCTGAGAGGCGCCCAAAGATTGACCGCAAATGCGCGTGACCCTCCCCTGAGCTGCCACTGCTCGCCCTGCATGCCCCACCCTTCCACCCTGTCAGCAGTCAGCAGCTCTGCACTATATCCGTGATTTTGCAAATTGGACGAAATGTTGAGCTGGCACTCGAATTTCGTGAACATTGTTCGCCTTAGATTTAATAGGATATTTCAATATGCGTATCATACAAAAATTCAAATAAAAAATTTTCAATAAATAAGAAATTCAACAGCAAAGGCTTTAAGACAAAAAGTTTTTGTTCTAATTTCTGTTTATTGTTAATGAGTTCCACAGAAATGTGGAACTATGCAAAACTTTGTTTCTATAATTCAGTTCCATGAAATCCTGAAAATTTTAATATAAACAAAAAAAGCTCTCAATATTCTATATAAAAAAGTCTTTTATATGGTTGCAGCTTGATGCTTTTATAAATTTAAGTTCTCTTTTCAATTGTTAAATTTCTTTTAAATGATTTGCAAACATTTTGTAAGCTAACAATCGTCAACAATCCTGTTTGCCATAAATCGTCAGCAATCAAATTGAAAACTTTCTGCTGCATAACTTTGATAACCTTTACAAATGTCATATTGCTAAACCCTTGTTAGCATATATTTAATATTCAATCAAAGGCGCCTCGGATAATCCATTCATGGTGTCGTCACACACGATCCATGTTTGCCCAGCCAGAATATTTCAAATAAACTTCTAATAAGTTCATTCAACAAAGCGAAGTACGCACAAAAGTGTTAAAATGTGTAAACAGTTGATAAATGTGGAAAAACTCTGAACAACTTCGTTTCTTTATTGAGTCTGCAGCAAGTGCGATTACGTGTTTTTGTTGTTTATATTTATTCAAGTTGAGTTGTTGTTGTGTTGTTCAATTTAACGCTTGTTATTGTTTGTTTTCAATGAATTTTCTGTTGGGCTTTTTTTTCAATAGCAAACTTTATGCCAGCAATTGAATGCGCTTTTCTTTGATTTCACTTTTCTATCCCAGTCTATATATATGTATGTATCTGTATATATGCAACTGACATTTAACTAAAGCTCTTGCGCAGCCCCCGCCTCAGTTCATGTTGAAATATTAAATGCATTTTGTAAATTTCATGCAAAACATTTTCCATTAAATATTTATAATACTTTGGTTTTTACCTATTTTTTTTTTGCACTTCCATTTCCTGTTAATTGCATAGTTATAATTGCATTCGAACTTGTTGGCCCTCGCAATTGCCGGCTAATTAAAACTTGTGTGCATATAAAACTTATTTTCAACTATTTATTTGCACAAATATCAAAAATGTTTGCACCAAGCCAAACTATGCCCGCAGGTTACGCTTTTCAGCGCAGCATAAAATATAGAATGGGAAAAAAATAGGAAAAATAATATGAAATATAGTAAAATATAAATTTGCACATTCCTGAGCATTGTTGTTGTTGGCCAGCGGGCGGCAACTGGAAAAATATTTACAGCATATCAGCGTATACATATAAATTTATTATGCCTGTAAAGGGAGCTGCATAAACAGTGGCGCGCGGCGGACTTGGGTTGGGGAGAGGGTAAAAAAAAACATTCCTCTTGCTGCGTTTTTGGCGTTATAAAGTTTTACAGCACACATGTTGCACGGACTATATGAACTCAAGCTCCCAACAACCAAGCATGCCATAGCATGCCCCCTTTCAGCTGCTTGCTGCACAGATACAACAGCAAAACCAATAGAAAAGCGCATAAAATGTTATTTATTTTAACGCAGTGCTTAACGAACTTGCTATGCTCTTTCAGTGAAGGAATATTAAATAAATATTTGATTGAGTTGAAAGTAGATGCGGATTTAAAGTTAACATTCTGTGAGTCAGGAGTCATATGTTCCTTCTTGGAGCTGGTTTTGATAGTTTCGCCCACGTCTGGTAACGCTTTTAGCCAGTGTTGGTTAGGGATTACAATTAATAGATACTTTGGGGAGCGTGCACTGGCACATAAGTTAACACTTATCGATATTTAAATAATCCAGCATTCAGAGAACGAAAGCGAATATCGATCTATATTTAGTATACTTATATATATTATTTTATATATCTTTTACGTATGCGCTTAGAGATCATTGTCTTTTGCGTAACTATTGAACTTCCTTTATACATTCTTGAGTTTGCTAACTGATCTGCACTTACAGCTTTACTTATTGTACCCATATGCTTGCCTCTGCTCAACCAGTATTGCATTATGTCCAATCACATTAGATAGCTATGATGTCTATTCCTTCCGCTAGTGTATGCCAATTGACAGCAGCAGTAGCTGCTGCAGCAGCAGCAGCCGGCAGTTGTTCGCGTTGGTATTCGCATTTCGCATTCACTTACATTGCACATAAGTACTGGCTATATAACGACTATAGAGCCACTATAGTCCTCAACTCATGCGAGTGCTGCTCAGAGGAGAGCAAATAAAAAGGCGGCAAATGTGGCAGAACGAACCTGGCGAACGGCAGCGGGGCGCGCAACTTGCAACAGGGCAGCGCAAAACTATTGACGAGGATGCGGCAGTAGCAACAGCTGCTGCTGCTGCTGTAGCTGTAGAGTTTTCTCTCTTGGAAAAGCCAAAAAGAATATTGTGAATGCGAATGCGAGTGCAGTGAAAACTACGGCAAAAGTGCAGAACAAATGGAACAAGTTACAAAAGCTAAAATGCCAACCGAACAGCAGCAGCAGCAGCAACAACAGCAACAAGAACAATTCGGCCCTGGCAGCAATATGAACAACAATCTTGAATATTGCACGTTACATATGTAGATACATTTCCTGCAGCTGCAGCGGGGGTGGAGATGTGTGTGTGAGTGCCACGTGGCTGGCAGTTAATTTAAAAAAAATTTTATTTACATTTCGCCTGCTGGCGAGCGGCTTTTGCTTGTTGTTGTTGCTGCTGCCGTTTGCATTGTTTACATTTGCAGCAGCTTCTACTTGACTTGCAGCAACAAATAGCAACAGCAGCAGCTACAACTCCAACTATAGCAACAACAACAACAATAACATTGAGCGAGCGAGTGACTATAAAGCAGCAGCTGACGCCGCTTGGGGCTACGCCGGGGGGGGGGGGGGGTCGATTGGGTGGGGTTAGACCATCGCGGCTCTGACTTGAGTGCTGCTGGGGGCGGCCGCTGCTGCTGCTGCTGTTGCTGCTGCTGCTGTTGCTGCTGCTGCTGTTGCTGCCATAACAAAAACAGCAGCCAACGGGCCAACCTGCGATGTGTTTTTATTGTTGCCCTCTGGCAGCCACACATGACGCTTGATGCTGATGCTGATGACTACAAGTTCATGATGTTGATCATCTTTAACATCATCATGTTGTTCGGAATGGTTGCAAGTGCCTAGAGTTATGCAGCAGCAGCAGCAACAGTAGCAACAACTCGTTTGTCCTGTCGTCTAACCAAAAATGGTAACCGTAACTAGAAATGGAAATATTTGATAAACTTTGTATTTTTCAAATACACTTGAAAAAATAAAAGTTGAAAAAGCGCAGCAGGGCACAAATTCAATTAGAAAAGTTGCAAAATTAGATAGTTTGCTGGAATGAAATAATTAATAAAGTTTTCATGCCCAAAATTATGAGAGCTGCTTGCAAATTCATTAGCCCCAGCGTTGCGAATGTTGCCAGGTAAAAGAAAATGCTGCTAATTATGTATGTTAAATAACTTATTTAGACTTTTATGATAAATGAATAAGTAAATGTCAAGGCACAAATGCAGCACTTTGGGTGCAAATTAAGTGAAATCTTGATAGTAAAAATGTATAGGATAAACCTTTGTATAAAACATTATTGTGGAGAAATTATAAACAAATTTCTTGCACAGAAATAGCTTAAAGCGGACACTGCTAAAACTCGAATAGTTTTTAAGTGTAGCTTAAAGTACGTAAATAGAAAATTCATCTAAAATATTCAACGAATATTCTTTGCATATTACGCATATTTGAAATGAACTTTTTACACTTTAATAGTTTCTTAAATACTTGTGTTGAGCGAAGATGTTTAATGATTTCTCAACAGTTTGAACTATTTCTTCTATTTGATAGCTGTATACATTTGAGCTCTTGAGAAATCTTTGATAAACAGCTTGTCAAGGTGTTGGCTCTGGCCGCCCCCTGCCACCCGCTCGAGTGTGTTCGTCTGCAACTCACCTGAGGCTCAGGTCTGGTTAGGTTAAATTCAAGTATCTCTGCACTGACAGCCCCGACTCTGACTCTGCCACACAAACTAACCAATCAGCTGTCTGGTGTCGGCTTGGGTACAAAAGTTTAAGCAACTAAAATTAGACAGCTGCTGCTTAAATGTAACAAGGTGATGATGGGGTAGAAATCTTTTCAAATTGACTAAATATTTACAA
The DNA here is from genome assembly GCF_035044405.1 of Drosophila montana. Lineage (NCBI taxonomy): Eukaryota > Metazoa > Arthropoda > Insecta > Diptera > Drosophilidae > Drosophila > Drosophila montana. The sequence goes on from NW_026997875.1 coordinate 376,830, forward strand.
AGGCAATGAAATCTGCATAAAGTGCTTTGGTTGTTTCAGTTGCTCTCCGAGCTGGTTAGAGCTGCAATGGAGCAAATTAATTTAACATCAAATTAAATGAAATGCACTGCTGCAGGAGAGCAGCCCAGCCCGGGCAGACGGCAAACGGCAGCTGGCTGCCTGCTGCACTGGAGGGAACAAGTTTAGCTCAAGAAGACCAAGGACAACGCAAGTTCGTGCGCTAAAAGCAAAGTTTTTGTTATTGTTGTTATGTTGTCTTCTTTCTTTGGATGTCGCCTCCGTCGCCCTTCCACTGAATTTAATTATTTGGGTCAAAGGACGCTGTCGCGCCAGTTGCCAAGACAATGCCACTTACTGTTTGTCCAGACCACGCCTACGCACTGCCGCCCACCGGTAGCATAGATAGGCGCAGACGCCACACCCCACAAAAAAAAAAAAAAATGAAAAGCGAATTGAGTTTATTATAGACATAGACCAAGGGACTGACAGGGGGCAGTGTAGTGGCCTCTCTTATCAAACTCTCTGGGGGCACGTGGAAAACTTTTGTTTTATTTGCTTTATTTCTGTGCAAGTAATTCCGTATTGCGCCTAATTCTGTGCTACAACTTGCTGTCTCGCTCGCACAGTCTATGCCACACTCGCTCTGCCACTCTTTTCACTCCATGCCAAAGTTAAACAAAGCATCAAAAATTTGCTGCTGCTACTGCTGCAATTGCTCAACTGTTTCAACCGTTTCAGCAATTTCTACCATCTGTGTGTGGCTGCCCATTTTGAATGCCCGCCGCCCCCTTACCCCCTGATCATCAGCCCTGGCACAGCTACACGTCTCGTTTCGCTGGAAAATTACGCCATTCAAAAATTTGCTTTACGTGTTGCCCGAGTTTTCGCTTTTTATTTTTCTAGCTCAGGCTCTGAAAATTCGCTGGCCCATTTTTGGCCTAGACTTTGCGTTTGAAGCATGCTGAATATGTTATGAGCTTTGCCACTCGAAACAAAGATTGCTTTCAGATTGAATTTGATTATAATTTTTAGCTGTTGAATTACTTCGCATGTAATTCTCAACCTGATAAAGTCAACTTGCTCAAAGTGAACCTGTTCATAGGAACTATTACTGCAACAAAATAAAATAAATGAAAAGATTTGTCTCTTACAAATTGTGACACGCTACTTTTATAGGCTCTCTGAAAATGTATAAACTCTCGTTGTAAATAATTACAAAAAATAAGCTCCCTAAAAACGAATTGCACATATGATTAGGGAGTGCATCAACCGATTCGCCTTGCCTTTGGCTGCTTTTTGTTGTTTCTGGTCTGCAGCTAAATAAATAAAAGCAAAAGTTTCGCCCGACAGGATGGTTGTTGTTGCTCTCTCTCTCTCGCTCATGCCATGTCTTCAGGATCCGAATCAGTTTTAACAAAAAAATAAGCAGCCGCAGCAAAAACAACTACCACAAAGATAGCAACAATAACAATGTAAATGAATTCGTTGCGAACGTCCATATTGTCAGGAATCAACCACCATCTGGCAACTGCTCTATGGCATCCAGTAGTTCCTCAGCTCTCCAGTGTGCCCAGCTCCATGTGTGCGCATAGCTCAAAAAAGAAGAAACCAAATGAGTGGAAAAAAAAGAAGAAAACTTTGTCAATAATTTGGCCGCCTATTTAAAGCAGCCTCTGCCCAAATGGGCAAAGTTGATGGGCCAACAAAATTTGTCTAGTATGTTTTTTTTGTTCTATTTTTTTTTTGTTTACCATTAAAATTCCAGCCAGACAATTTACAAAAATTTGTGTTGTTTAAATAGCGCGGCAGCAACAACTTTTTCTGTGAGTCTTGTGTGTGTGTGTGTGTGTGTGTGTGTGTGTGCGTGTGTGTGTGTGGCTGCCTTTTTAAATTAATTTGGGGCAGCTTTGATTGCACTGACTGCGGCTGCCGCTGCTGCTGCTGCCACTGCTGCTGCTGCTTCCTTTTTTCTCGTTTTCCCAGGTCGTTACTGAAATTTGTAAAATGTTTATGCTTTTAACATGACCGAAAAAGCGGAGCATATAAAATTAGTTTGTAGAAAAGTTTTCCTTATATTTTTTCCTTTTGTCCATTGATTTGCCACAAATTGTGGCATAAAAATAAACTCGCAGCGCAATTTGTGCCTCGTATTTGTTCATTTGTAGCTCACAGATACAGTACAATTTGTTTACATCTGAGTTGTTCATATGTTTGTATTTTTATTTATTTTTATTTCGGACCTGGTCCTGTCGAAATGACCTGAAACGACAACCAAATTTATGCCCATATGCAGCCAAACATTTCATAAATCATTTCTAGCCAAATATTTGCTGTGGCCGGCACAAATTTTTGATTTCATTTTATGTCCCTGCCCCATTGTCGCCTCCATCTACGTATCTGTATCTGTATCTCTGTATCTCTCTCTCTGTATCTGTGGCTAATAAAAATTGTAGCACAATAAGCATTTTGGGCGTTTATCAGAATTGGCTTCCATGCTGTTTATTTTTTTGTTTTTTTTTTTTAAAAGCTTTGCCACATTTCATTTACATATGTGTGCAGAGTCGATTTAATTGATTTTTTTATTTTGATTTTGGCCCATGCTGTAAAGCACACACAAAAAAAGCCACTTTAAAATTGCTTGGATACTTGCACAGATAAAAATCTCTTTTGCTCTCTTAGTTTTGGCACAATGTTTATTTTTCTAGACATTTGCTTTGTAGTTTATCTTCCGTTGAGGATTGCCAATTGAATACATTTTATCTGCCACAAATCTTTAAACAGCATCTGCCCGTTTTTAAGGAATTTTGCATCTGTTATATTTGGCAAAGAGATATTGCCTCAAAAGCCAGAAAAGCTGCTCAAAATTAATTAAGTGGTCTGTTCGTCTTTATTATCGATAAAGGCAAGTCCATTTAAATTGAGAAAAGCAAATAAAGCACAGCTTAAAGAGCATGAAAATCATGGCACTTTAGCAGAAAATTGTCATAGATATAACCTTTGAGCTAAACTAGAAGATAATCTTTTAAATTAAGGAATCCTATTGGGGAGATATTGCTTAAGGCAGAGTGAGCTGCATAGCTTTAAAAACTTCAGAAACTAGTTTGAGGTCTTAACCTTAACATAAATATATTATCTTCATGATTTCGCTAAGAAATAACGCTTGCGTAGCTCAGAAGTCCCCACCAAATCTTAAAAAAGTCACCAGCTTAAATCTAGATCAAATAGAACTAGTTCTTAAAGCTGGACACTCAAATTTAAAGCTTTGTCAAATCTTAATCAAAAGTTCCTTAGATTCAAGTAAGTACTTGCAGCAAATGAAAGCTGAACGTAAAGCTTCCGGTCAGGCTGCTCTTGCAGGAAGCTTCTCATAGTTGCTTTTGACTTATAATTCGCAAGTAGTTTTAGCAAAACATTAACTGTTAGTGTTGTCAAGAGCTTTCCACACACTTCCCTTTGACTTCTGCTTATTTGTCGTCGCACTTGCCCTTTGATGTCTTTTGTCTTTGCTTTTGAGTTAATGTGCCTACTAAACACTATCGAAATAGCCACTCAGCCACTCACTATTTGGATGCTTGTTTACTACTTGCGCTACTCGCTGCGAACATGTTTTCCTGTAATTTATGAGCTGCAAAACCAACTAGTTTCCATTTCTTCATCATCCATCTGCTTCTTTCCTTCTGTTCTTGATTTTGTTTTAGTTTATGCGCTCAATTTAGTAACTAGTTAGCCTGAAATAGTGGGCAGGCGGACAGGGAATGACCCATGGTCAAAGCTGACCAGCAGGCAGGAAGGCCTAGAGACCATAGAAGAAAGAGCCAAGTTCCTAAACCACTTGCGACATGCCACGGCGATGGTGGAGGGCAGATGAAGCTGAAGAAAACCAACAAGAAACTAATAAAAAGCCAAAGCAAAAACCACAAGAGCTCATAGCTCAAATGCGCTGACAGCAGGCACGAGTTATGCGTACGTACATATCTCAGGCAAGGCACATGGCGGGGGGAGATGGGCATGGGCATGGGCATGAGAGTAGGGGTAAAAAATATGTTGAGCTTTTCCAACTAAATGCTATAAAAATTCTTGACTTAATAGGAAAACAAGACAAGAACATGAAGCGAGCCAACGGTGCGTCGAGAGAGTGGCTGTCGGGTGCGGGGGCCAGTTGAACAGAACTTGTGGAGAGCACTAAAGAAAACTAACAAGTTACAAAAGCCAAAGAGAGCTGTGCTGAGATGGAAGAGACGGGTAGGGAGCTGAAGCACAGACCAGCAAAATGGCAAAGCCAGCTGGCTAACAAATACACACACATACACACGCACACACACACACTCGCACACATTTCGCAAGAACAAGAAGAACTTGAAAGCCAAGAAAAACATTTAGTAGATGATGAAAATCATGGCAACATCAACTGAAAGCAGTAGCAGTAGCAGTAGCAAAACGAGAGACACACAACGTTGCGTTGCGATGCGTTGACGACCGATTTGGCCATGATAAGGAAACCCAGCCAAAAACCCAACTAAGGAACTGGCCTCAAACCAGGCACAGGCAGCCAGCAGCCAGCCAACTGTCAGCCTCAAGACAAACCAGGTCAATAACATTTTAGAGGCAAACGCAGCTGCCAAGCAAACGAATTAAAGCATTAATTGTGTGTAGTTGTTGTATTCTCTGTGTGTTTGTTGGTGTTTCTTAGATGTTCTTCGAGTGGTTTTTATACCCTGTGCCTCATAAAAAGTACTCAAAGGGGTTGTGGGCGAGAGCAGGCATCTGCTGTCTTAGATCGAGTAAAAATATTTATATATATGCTTTATGCAGGACCATTAAAGACAGTCGAGGCACATGTTTCAATATAATTTTAAAATTGGTTTCATCACCAAATTAAAACCGATAAATATCGATTGCTTTCCATATTTGTTGAGGATAGCTCTTGAAATGGGTGTGCTTTGAGAATAATTAAAATTTGTATAAATATCAGCATAATTTATGATGACGTTTTCCGTTTGTGACCGAAAATCGATTAATATCGATAATCAGTCCGATTAGTTGAACGCAAATCACGTGGTGTAAGCAGATTATAAGGTTAAGCACAATAAATTGGTTATATAAATACTCAAACTAAAACCAAGGTCTACCAAGCGATTGCTTACCAAGCGATTGCTAAAATCTTTTTCAAAAAACGATAAATATCGATGTCCGAATTCTGTTTATAAATAGTTTTATTAAAGTTTAGTGTCAAATAGGCTGAAGGGGACTAAACACCTAAGACAGTTTTGTGCAGTGTTTTGAGATCTTCTTTTAATAATCGATAAATATCGATTTTTAACAATTCCGAGATAAGACCTTGTTAGGTATAGGATAACTCCAAGTCGACATAAACTCTCTTAACCTTGTTTAAGGTTTATGTTGGGTGGTTAATGCGCTTATATTGGATTCTGTGGTTCTATAATTTATTGTATTTCCGTGTTAAGTTTCCGGCTCAATTCAGTACTTTTTAATTTCGCGTTCATTAGTTACAAGAGGAGCTGCCTCCAGTCGGTCTGAGAAGAACTCTGCTCTCATTTGCCTTATCATTTATCTTTGTTGGCCAAGTGGCTCTGGGTTAAGTTGTTTGCTTCTCTCCGGCTGTGTCTGGGCACTTGGCCATATCAATTCGCTTTCAACTTGGCTTTGACTTTGGCATTTGTGGCCTGTGGCTGCGCGTGCCACGCCCAATTTCAAACAACTATCCCAACATTTTTGGCCGCACATTAAAATTGGACTTGGCACGCAGCTGTAAGCCAAGTTAAGCGCGCGCGCATAACGTTTTAGCCAAAAAGCATTTATTTTTTGCGCGTTGCTCTAATTAAAATTAAAATTAAAATTAATATTAGCGCTAATTTTTAGTGCACTTTTCATTGTTTTACTTGGTTGTGTGCCCTTTTTTTCTTTTGGGTCTCAGTCAACCTGCTGTATTAAATTAATTGCCCGAAATCAACTTAGGCTGAGATGCAAAGCTGGCTGGTGTTAGCGCATGGCTTAAACCGTTGCCCTTTTGGCCCTTTTATGCCACGTGCTGCGCGTGGCTATAACGAAATTAGACACGCCCCCTCTGCCAAAAATAAAAAAGAGGAGCTACTGGCTAATAACTAATTGTTGCTTAGCAGCAGCTGCAGAGGCGTTCGCTGTGCTGTGTTCTGTCTGTCTGTAAATTGCGTTAGTATTAAGTGGCCAGAACTGAGTAGAAAATTGAGTTAGTAGGGCCCAAGCGAAAATTGAAAATTTCATTTTCATTCGCCATTGAACGTGGGGATTAGCCATAAACTGTTTTATAATGCTGAGCGGCAGCAGCAGCAGCATCGACTAAAAATTGTTAATTTTATTTTATTTTTCACTTTATCCACTGGCTATTGAACGTTAGCGCCATCTATGGCACATTAGCGACAATGGCCATAAACATTTATTGAAGCAGACTTTTATGCGCGGGCTTTAAAGCGCAACCTATGAACGGGTGGGGGCTGGTCTCGGCCTACAATTTGGCAATTGATTGGAAAATATTTGTAACACGATTTGCTGAGGGCGTGTGTGTGTGTGTGTGCGAGGGGGAAAAGTCCTGAATGTAAAACTAATTCAATTATTTGCTCGCATAATTTAAGGTTCGGCCAAAAGCATGAAATTTATATGCAAAACACGCATAAAATTGTTTTCCCTCCCGTTCGCTATTTTCTATTTGCGCTTTTTCTTTCTTAGCATTGGTTTGCAGGTTCATTATTTATGAACACGAAAAGTGGCTACACAGAATAATTGAAGGCAGCCGCTGCCCATTTTAAAGTAATCAACAGTTGACGGTTTCTGAACTCGGGTCGCCAGGCAGGAACACCAACCGGGCTTCGGCTCTGGCTCCGGCTCGGGTCCGGGCTCTACTTTGTTTCTTTTTTTTTTAGGTCATTTGTTGGGTAATGTTTGCACAACATGAGCTTTGTGAAATGCGCGGAATGCAATTGAGCCTGAAAACTTGGGCTTGCGGCCCAAATGTGTAAAACATGGTTCACAAAGTGACAATTAAGCCAATTTGAAGCCATTTACCACAGGCCACCAATTCCCAACAACAACAACAACAATTTCTTAATGGTTCGTCTGTGGGTTTGTCCGGTTCGGTGCTAGGGTTCTCCGATTGCGGGGCGTTCAACGGGTTCGACGTTCTCGAGAGGCCACGGCAAAGGTAGACAATCAAATGTAATTACACGCACATAAACACGCAAAGAGCCAAGTTTGGGGGAGGGGTTAAAAATGAAGAACATCTGTAGCTAACTCGAAAAGGTAGATGAAAAGGTAGCCAAGAATCACGCAATTTACTATAATTTTTGCAGTGGTAGGTTAAACGGTTAGTAATGGGACAGTGAGGGGCATTTGCTCCACTTTCTTGAGTTTGTGGCTGTCAATGCGACGACGACGACGACGACGACTTGGTGACTTTATGGACAGTCATTAGGCAGACGGCAGTCAACACTTAGCCGGCTCAGTTAATTACAAAGAGCAGAGAGCTAAGTGAGGGTTAAACTCACAACTTTCAAGGGAGGTGGAGTGTCTGTGCCGGGTCTTTTAGAGTATAAACCACATAATTTTGCAGCATTTGCGGTGCATTAAGAGCCGCTAATGCAAGGGACGATGACTTGCAGTCGAGCAAATGGCATGACAGTCAAGTGCAGGGCACAGATTAGATATACGGTTTATCTGGTGTGCAGGGAGAGGGCATGAAATGAAAGCAATTTACGATTAATAGTGTTGCAAAATGCATAAAGCGTTAGTTGGTTTATATTAAAGCACGTTCAGTGCTAAGAAAAGGGGTGAGGGAACATAGTAAGCAATTTACAATTAAAAGTGTTGCATTATAAAACAGTGTTGCATGAAACGTTATTGTTATTTTAGAGCCAATTCAGTGTTGCCAACAAAATTATAGCTTAAAAAAATTAAAAAGTGTTACGAAAGATCTTCATAATGAGCTATAAGTTCCAGTTACAGCAGAAAAGTAGTGTCGCATAATTTGTTAAGTGCGTCAATTGAGGCATATGTCCGAAAAAGCCAACAATTACTCTAAACTGTAATACAACACGTACTTCTAGTGTTGCGCAACGCGTTAATTCAATTTAAGCTCTTCTTTCGGCAATTAATGTCAGAGTTCAGATTCTCGAATTGCTAATGATTCTAAGCCGTGCGGCATTAGCCAAGTTGAGTGCTCCGACACTTGATTAGCTTAATTAATAATTGACAAATTCTTGTGTCTAATCAGACCGAAGACACCCTAATCCCTACAGCCTGCCCCGCTGCCCCCGCTGAAGCTAATTCAATTACAAGTTTGGATGCCGCTGATTAAGCTCGCCCCCTCTGAGTAAAATGCTTTGTGTTTATTAATTTTCATCATTTGGAGCGCCGTCTCCGGCGTAGCTGTGATTTATGCCAGCCAAAATAAGAAAATCTACCCCCACCACACCACAGAAAAACCAAAATAAATATCCTTGCTAATTTCACGTCCTGTTTTTCGTACCGTTTTTGCAGACTATGCCCGCGTCGAGGTTGGACCAGAGAATCCGCTGCGCGTGGAACGTGACCGCACTGCCAAATTGGAGTGTAATGTGGACGCCAAGCCGAAGGTGCCGAATGTCCGCTGGACACGCAACGGCAGCTTCATTAGCTCCTCGCTGGTGCACACCATTCACAGGGTGAGCGTGCAGGATGCGGGCAAGTATACGTGCAGCGCCGATAATGGTCTGGGCAAGGCCGGCGAGCAGGAGCTCATACTCGATATACTCTATCCGCCCACCGTTGTCATTGAGTCAAAGACGCGCGAGGCCGAAGAGGGCGAAACCGTTAACATACGCTGCAATGTGACCGCCAATCCGGCGCCCGTCACCATCGAATGGTTAAAGGAGAATGCTCCAGAATTTCGCTATAATGGCGATGTCTTGACCCTCAACTCTGTGCGCGCCGAGCACGCGGGCAATTACATTTGCCGCGCCGTCAACATTATGCAGAGTCAGGGCCAGGAGCGCAGCGAACGCGTTGGCAACTCGACCGTGGCACTCCTCGTGCGTCATCGTCCCGGCCAGGCATACATAACGCCCAACAAGCCTGTGGTGCATGTCGGCAATGGCGTTACCCTAACCTGCTCGGCCAATCCGCCCGGCTGGCCGGTGCCACAGTATCGCTGGTTCCGCGACATGGATGGCGAATTCTCTTCCCGGCAAAAGATTCTGGCACAGGGTCCGCAGTACTCCATACCGAAGGCGCATCTCGGCAATGAGGGCAAGTACCATTGTCATGCGGTCAACGAACTGGGCATTGGCAAAATGGCCACCATTGTGCTGGAGATCCATCAGCCGCCGCAATTCCTGGCCAAGCTGCAGCAGCACATGACCCGTCGCGTCGCGGACAATGACTATGCGGTTACGTGCAGTGCCAAGGGCAAGCCGGCACCTAGTATTAAATGGCTCAAGGATGGCGTCGAAATACTGCCCGAACTGAATCTATACGAGGTCAAAACGAATCCCGATCAGGGTCCCAATGGCATGGTCACCGTCCAGAGCATGCTCAAGTTCCGCGGCACGGCGCGTCCCGGCGGCAATCAGCTGGTGCCCGGAGATCGTGGCCTCTACACGTGTCTCTACCAGAACGAGGTGAACTCCGCCAATTCCTCCATGCAGCTACGCATCGAACACGAGCCCATTGTGCTCCATCAGTACAACAAGGTGGCCTTTGATATACGCGAAACTGCCGAGGTGGTCTGCAAGGTTCAAGCCTATCCCAAGCCCGAGTTCCAGTGGCAATTCGGCAACAATCCCTCACCCCTGACGATGTCTTCCGATGGTCACTACGAGATTAGCACCACAACGGATAACAATGATATCTACACCTCGGTGTTGCGCATCAATTCGCTGACCCACTCGGATTACGGCGAGTACACGTGCCGTGTGGTCAACTCTCTGAACACCATACGCGCGCCCATCAGGCTGCAGCAGAAGGGTCCGCCGGAGAAGCCCACGAACTTGCGTGCCGTGGATGTGGGCCACAATTATGTGACACTCAGCTGGGATCCGGGCTTTGATGGTGGCTTGAGCAAGACCAAGTTCTTTGTCAGCTATCGACGCGTGGCCATGCCCCGAGAGGAGCAATTGATACCGGACTGTGCAACGCTTGCGAATGCCAATTCCGATTGGGTGGAGGTCGACTGCCAGCGGGATATACCCTGCAAGGTCACCTCGCTTGATCAGCACCAGAGCTATGCGTTCAAGGTGAAGGCGCTGAACCCCAAGAACGGCTCACCCTACTCCAATGAGATCACGACGACCACTAAAGTGAGCCGCATACCGCCACCCCTGCAGGTCACCTACGAGCCGAGCACACGCACCCTGGGCATCGATGTGGGCGCCACTTGCCTCAATCTTGTCGCTGTTGTCGAGACCATGCTGCACGGCGACACACCCATGGCCGCCTGGGATCTGGTGGATATTGTCGACAACCTTCAGTTATCTGGCAATGGACCCACGCACAAGGAGAAGGTCATCGATCGCCTAATTGGGCCACGTCGCAGCGGCGGCGGACGGGCTCTGGGTCACACCATCAACGACGATGACGAGGAACATGATGCGGGACTGAATAACTTGGCGCTGGAGCAGGACGACAACAGTCCCGTGGTGCGGGTGAAACTCTGCCTGCGCAATAATCACGAGCATTGCGGCGACTACACGGATGCCGAGAGTAAGTAGAAGAGATTGTGTTTGAACTTAACTGAGATTGGATAGATTAGAAAAGGGGCTAAATAGATAAGCAGTGAATGATTATGTGAATAGTAGTTTTCTAGAAAGCTAGAAAAACGAGTGCAATATGAATATGAATGTGAAGTTGAATCATTTGGACTACAGAGTCAGTTTCCAACACTCGCTGATAGACGCTTGCAATTCGCAACAAGTTACAGCTTTTATGGGGAATAATCGTAGAATCGATGGCAAGGTCTGCTGATGATAGAACCGGTAGATCAACGTTAATGAACATCATTTGCAATTATTTGTTGTACGTAAATTATGCATTGTATGTCTGCTTCTCAAATCCATTGATTCCAAATTCAAAGGCGCAAATAACACAATTGAGTCAATTATACAACACTGGCATTTGAGCAGCTGCCAACATTTCAGCTGCGACCCAATTGACGCGAATAAAGGGCCGTGGAAGATGCGATTAGCTAATGTGTCATTGGTCAAAAGTCCTGTAGAAGCATTCACAATTATTCACTGTTCAGTTCAGTTGGCGGGCGTTGTACACGATCAGGAATAATGGAATTCACGAGTTGAACTCGCTGTGGAACGCACCGATTTCCATTATATGCAAAGCCATTACGAGCAATTGCGCCACTTGAATAGCTTGGACAATCAATCACTCATCCATCGTCAGGCAACCTGGCTGGCAACCATCCATCCATCCATCCAGCCAGCCAGGCATCCGTCCAAGCATTCAGCCAACCATCCATTCACTTGAGTGGCGTTGCATTTTTCATGGCTTCATTTCATTCATCTCAACTGACGCTCCGCCCTCTCTTTCTCGCTCCTCATTGCAGTTGGACGTCCGTATATCGCGGAGGCTAGCGCCCTGGCCACGCCCACACTGATTGCGATAATCGTGTCGTGCATTGTATTCACACTGTTCGCCGGCCTGCTGCTCATGTTCTGCCGCTGCAAGCGCAATCAGTCGAAGAAGAGCGCCGCCGCCAAGGACTACGAAATGGACTCGGTGCGGCCCTCGATTGTGGCTGCCCAACAAAATCAGGCACCGCCACCCTACTACCCGGCCAGCGGTCTGGACAACAAGGCCCTCGAGCACTCGATGGATCTGGCCCTCAACATGGAGGACCAAAAGACAGCTCTCTATGCGACCCAAAATGGCTACAGCTATCATCCGGGCAGCGGAGTCGTCGGCGTCAATGTGGGTGGCAGTGTTGTTGGTGTCGGCGGCGGTGTTGGCAGCATCGGTGGCGGCGGCGTTGTTGGTGTGACCGGCATACCCGGTTTGACAGGACACACGTTGCCAGGAAATGAATGTAAGTACACACACACATACACATATACATCTATACATGCATACGTAGAAAGTAAGCTGAAATTGGGCAACAGTTTTGAGGTGGCGAGCAACATATTGATGGATAGCCCAAAGTGAATTTCCCTAACAAAGAGCCTCGCTCTTTTCTTATGGGAATGGAGATTTGTACGATATATAATAACTAATTTTTTTAATATAAATATTTTCAATATTTCATAATTGGGGTAAATATAATATATTTCTATATTCCTAAAGAAATTTGAACTTATTCGGGATATTATTAATTTTTTTATGACATTTTTCTAACGTTTAATTGAAAATATTATAAACCTTAACATTGACCTATATATAACTGACCTATATCAAACTGATTCAAATATTTAACTTGAAAGTTGTTTAAAAATGGGAACTTAAAATAAAATAGGAATATTTTAATAAAACAACATAACAATTCTTATTTCTGAATGTTGACTGCCCGAATGTCTGCAATATATTGAAGCTCACTTAAAAAGTCAGAGAGAACCGAATACGTACAGAATATAATATAATGGAATATAATACGATCTATTTTAACATAAAAATTTCTTCGAAATTGAATATAAATATGCTTAAAATATAAAATGCCCTAAATTAAACCAGAAAATGATGAGAGAATATTAGGAAAACATTTGTAAAGATTTCAAATGCAAATAGTTATGCATAAATTTACTTTGATCAAATCTTAAATGAGCATATCTTCATATTCAGCAAAGCTAGAGAATATAATAATAGTAATTATTTATTTATTAATTGAGATGCAACTAATTGCAGCTGAAATGCCAGTGAATATTCTAAGCAAAAGCATCACTGATCTGTTTTGAATTAAATCTGTGAATTTTATAAATTTTATATCGATATCTTAATATCAAGTTCTTCAGCAAACTCTGAACATTTATACAAAGTGCCAAACTGATGACAAATTCCTGATACCCTTTCAACACTCGCACTCACACACACACACACTCAGTCAAAAGTGTGGAGAGGGTGTAGCTAAACCTAGACCACTGCCAAAGTGCGAAATACTTCCGTCGGACCATGTCCGTCACTCTCCCCGTTCAACCCCGCCCCCTCTCTCTCTCTTCATCTCTTTCTCACTCCCTGAAAGCTGGTGGCAAAATGTTTTGGGTGATTTTTCATTGTCCACCGCAAAACACATCACAAAACAAAATGAAATCCGTGCTGACGCGCCACGGCCATGGGTCAAGTAGAGGTGCGGGATGTGGTGCGCAGGTGGTGGGTGCGGGGAGAGTGGTGCACACAAATTATGTAGCCCATGAAATGTGAAAGTGCAAAATGGAGTTGAGTGCAAATCGATGGCCATGCGCATTCATCACGCGCCTCTGCGGGCACACACACACACACACACCAAGGCTAGGGAGGTGTGCAAGCCGCAAAAACACAAACACACACACACACCTGCGGCACAAACACATACCCACACACACACACAACGACAAAACACTTCAACTTCCGTTGTAAATTTGTTGAAACAGCAATTTTTTCCCTAAACGTTTTACGTCCTCGCCGAAGCATTTTGTAATATACTTGCCATTTATTGTTGTTGTTGTTGCTGTTGTTGCTGCTGCTTGACGCTCACGTCCATTCATCCTGGCTGCGCGTCCTTGTCGTCGTTTCAAGTGACGCCTCTTCTCTCTTCCAACCGCTACCCACCCTCACCACAACAAATGAAAATTGCGCACAAAATGAATGCGTAAACTGGACCCGCCATCGCTGCCCCACAGCCCTGTCCGTTCGGTCCCTCTGCGGTTGCCCGCAATACGCAATACACAATTCATTATTAATTGTTGTTGTGGTTTACTTTTATTTTTAACTTACCCAATCCCACGCATCCCTTGTGTGTGTGTTTGTGTTATTTTTTTTGGAGAGGAGGGTCCCCATAAGAGGTATTAACCTTTAACTTGGTGCGCACAAATTGGACAGGTTCTCTGCTTTTTATAGCCCTGCAGTCGGGGTATTCTAATTATGCTGAAAGGTGTGTAACGCACTGAAGAAAGCCTTTAAGATTTGTGCACTGCGATCAGGAATATCAAACTAAGACCCTACATAAGCATATATTCAATTCCTTCTTGCTCTGCAAAGCTACGATTGTAGATCATAACCTTTTCTTGTTCATTTAAGCATTATTAAAATCTGAAACGGATCTTATATTGTTTTGAGAAAAAATCGCATATAAAGGAAGCCTTTATATTCGTCGGTTTCGATTTCTTTGAACAGATCTATAAAATATTAGGATTTATTTAAAGATCGATCTATGATAACCATTGGAGATCGTTATTATAGTTGCCGGCAAAGAATTCTAGTTAATTTAAATAATCTATCTATCTTCCCAAACTTAAAAATATATATATATATATCAAAATCTGTTTGAAACTTAATTATTTGACATTTAAGCTTAACAGTCTTTTGGGATTATATGGTGCAAAATTTAAACAAAAGCAATTTTTGTTTTAAAACGACAAGCACTAGAAATTGGACTACTTCACGAGGTTGTAGCTTTCCGATGTCTCCATCCCGCTTTCTATCTTTCCCTTTCTTTGCTTGATCCAGACATATGTTATATATATAAGTTCTTCAACTATTTCAATTTCTTTTTCCAAATTTGTTCCTAAAATATTCAGTCTATTTATGCATGGAAGGATATTCGTTCTTCGTCTAAGTACAACTTTCCAATTGTTTTTTGTACAATTTTTTTTGCCGGGTGTATTTGGTAATGACGTGCAAATTAAAAATTCCTTTTTGTGTGTGTGTTTGTTTGGGTGTATGTGTCTGTTGTTGTTGTTGTGTGCTTTGCTAAATGGCAATAGAATTTTAAGCTGCTGGACAAAAATTTAATTGCAATATTTTCCTGTTTGCCGAACGACGTCCAAGTTCGCGTAGCAACTGATAGTTGGCAATTGCTAAACAGCTCGCCGCAGGGGAGGGGGGAGGGTGGGGGCTGCAAATGGCAGCCATTGTGTGGGCTCATTCAAAAGTTGCCGAGTTTCCAGTGCTCGCCGAATGCCAATTAAAATTTTCAAGTGCCCGCCCTGAAAGTAGGTGTGTTTTTTTTTGTTTGCCTGCCGGCAAACATTGGCACTTAATTGCATTTAAAAAGAAATGCGCGAGCGGCTAATTTGGCTAGTGAAAGTGGCAGGCAGCAAAAGTGGCATGAATAATAAAAAGCGCAGACAGCCAACAGCTGTGCAACACACACACACACACACACACACACCACGCACACACACAATCAGATTTCCAGGTGCTGCAGCTTGCAGTTCATTGTAAGCGCTAATTGCTGCATAAGAAGCTGCCTTTGGCGCTCTCATTTTCCACAAGCCCCTCCCCCTCCGCTGCCCCCCTGGCAAATGCCATTTGAATGTGTTTTGTTCTAGTCGTTGTTGTTGATGTTGTTGTGTGTTCCTGTTGTTGTTCTTGTCGCTGTCGCTTGTGCACTTTGGACTCGTTAAGAGCTCAACCGAAATTGCCGCAATCGTTGCATAGGCCAAAAACCTAATGAACTTTGCATGTTAAGCGGCAGCGACGATGACGACGACAATAAAAACAATGGCGTTGCCACCTGGGGTGAAAACCAAGCACTGAGCGGGCTTCGTTTCCAATTGCAAATTGCACTAGGCTAATGGCAAATTGTTCGCCTGATAGCATCGTACTTGTACTTAATACGTTTATGAATATCTTATAATAAAGATATACATATATTCCCATTATGCTTTTGATATTATAATTATATTATATTAGGCAACTGAAGAACGAGAACTTATACTCAAATAACTAGCGAGTGTACCTATTGCTTAGGCTAAGGCAATAATAATAGCAGAATTATATAAAATAATAATTATGCCCTGTTTTTATGTGTGTTTTATCAGTTTTGCCTAATGATAGCAACTAGTGTTGTAAAATTTAAATATTGCATAAACATTATGTAAATTTAGCAATATATATATATTTTTTAATTTCTGTTTTACACATTCTGTATAAACTACTAAAATAGCGCACATTTATCCAGTGCTCAAATATGTGTGCTGCATTTTGCAACACTGCTTGAACAATAGTTCTTTATTCAAGTTTTGAGCGCTATAATATAATTACTAAAAGGCCTATTAACGTTTCTATCAATTCTAATTTTACCTTATGGTTTCTGCTTAGCTTCTGATGCAAATTTTTAAAAATTAAATATTCTAGTTATTCTCCATATAAGTTCATGTTGTTCTTTCTTTAGGCAACTTTTAGTATACTAGACCTTTTCTCTTATTATTCCTGCCTTGTTTTGCTTTACCCAAACCGCCTTTTAGTTTATTAATTTCGGTTAAGGCTTTCATATTGTGTATTGCATATTGTCAGGTCTTTCGATGAACTGCAATCTGTGCCATGTCAGCAGCTGTGTTTAGATTTTAAAGCCAATTAGTTTTACAGCGCTGCATACAAAGCATACAAAACAAAAAAAAACAGAGGCAGAAGCTGAAGCACAACCAAAGCCGGCAAATGCAACTCATAGATTTTGTCATTGAATTGTGCGGTCAGCTGGCCAAGGCTGCCTTCAAACAACAACAACAACATTAACAATTGCAATAACAACAACAACAATTACAAGACAAACATGTTGGACACGCGCCTAAAACGCTGCCGCGCAAAATGTTGTTCAAATCGGGGGTTGTGGTTGCATTTTTGGGGGCGTGGCGGCAATGGTTGTGCTCGTGGTGGCGTTTGCAAAACTATTTTGCGGCTGTTTGCTTTGCGGGCCTTAGCTGCATTCTAAACCAGACCAGAACACACACACATACACAGAAACATATACACAGAAACAAACGCCCGGGCAAGCCAGACAACATTTGTAGCATCGAGTTCATGGCTTTATTTATTTAGCGCATAAATTTCAGCGCGCCAAAGATTTTTTGCTCCTGCCATCTTTTTTTTGTTGTCCTCTTTTTTGGCTTTTTTAGCTTTTAGCTTCTGGATTTTTATTTTTTTTTATTTTTGGTTTGCGTGTTGTTTGTTTGGCTGCCTTTTATTTGGAGCTGGGGGCTGGCGGCAACAGCAGCCGGACAACGACAACGACATTTGTTTGCATTTATTTGGTTTTTGGAGTACATGTCCTCTAGACATACTCGTTGTTGTCGTCGTCGTTATCCTGCGCTTGTCTAGCCGTAGGCGTTGCTCAGCCCAGTACCCATGCCCCCCTTGCCTGTCCGCAGCTGACCAGACCCAACAGAGTCAGCAAATTTTGAGTTTAACTCTGGGTACAAACAAATATGAAAAACAAACTTTCACTTGGCTGCTTTACAATTGGCTTAAAGCGATAAATTTTAAGGGCTTCTCAGCTGACATGCACAGTCTTAAGTCTGGCAACACTGTGTTCTCCCTCTCGCTCTCACTTATTTTTGCCCATTTTCAGAATTGAGGCAACTGACTTAAGAGTTTGTTGTTTACCATAGCATTGATTTGCCCATTAAGATGTATTTATTTCTCATATAAAATTTTAAATTTCTTATTCCACATTTTTGGGCTGTTTCACTCAACAAATCTGGCAATGTCAGAAAAGAAACTATTTATGAGCAGATTCCATTTGTTAGGTTAGGTTTCCTTCTTTGAACTTATTCAAAATTGTTGAAAAGGTTTTGTGCAAATGTGTGTAACAGGCAGAAGGAAGCAAATGCGACCCCATTAGGTATGTATACCCTCTCAGCATGAGCTGCAGAGTTGATCTAGCCATGTCCGTTATAAGAACTCGAGAAATTGAAATTTTGAATGTAGCTCTTCTAACTAGGTAAATAGGCGGATGCACAGCTCCGTTTCCATGAAATCGATAAATATCGATATATATAAATGCTGTTTTTTGTGTATATCTCGAAGCTAATAAGATCTGGGTACACCTATTCACAGAATATTTAATAGGCATACTCTGAAAATTGCATTAAGGTCGACAATGGTAAATGTTTATAGGTTTGCGTAAGGCAACAAAATTGATAAGATATGTTGTATAATATACAAATTGCGTGGATTGTATGCAAAACAAAAACATTGATTATTGTTTCGCTGTACTTATCACAGTTTAAAAAACTAAAACTAGTCTGAGGAGCCTTTAAATTGATCATCAAAATCCACTTGAACTCTGCAAACCCGGTAAATACCCACTAAATTTTATTATAAGCACCACATACGAATAGACGCTATTTAGTAGATGCTGTAAGTACGCGTTAGATTATGAATGAACATATGTCAACAATCTGTCACATTTGGTTGACAGTATGTGAAATGTTCGCATTGATAAGCAGCACAAACATTTTCAGATGCTCGTGTGCTGCTTATCAATTTATAGAATTCTGCGTCGTCTGCGTCAGACATTCGCTTAACTTAATCTCAATTCAAGCACTTAGTCTTGTTCGGTTACTCGGCATCGTAATTTGAATCTGTCTGCCAAATAATGAATAAATTCTTGACGCTGGTTGGCATCCTGCTGCTGGCTTGCTGGCAGGCCGGAAGTGTCCTGGCGGATAGCGACAGCAGCAGTGACAGCGATAGCAGTGATGATAGTGGACACAGTCACGGCCGAAAGCATAAACATAAATACAATAATCCAGCGTATCCCAGCTATCCGCCATACGCCTATCCACCGTATCCCTACACTCCCTACACATACAACCAGCAGCAGCCGCCATATAATCCGTATGCGCAGCCGCCGCCGGCTCCTATGAATCCCCAGTACCCGAGTCCATATCCAGGCAATCAGCAACCCTATAACCAGTTTGCACCACCAGCACCTCAATATGGACCACCTGGCCATCCCCCGGCACCACAATCGCCCTATCCTCCCGCACCACAAGCTGTGTATCCCCCCGCACCACAAGCTGCCTATCCGCCTGCACCGCAACAGCCACCACCAGCTTCTAGCGTTATCAACCATTCGCTCAAAGTTAACAAAGAATATCAGGAGGATTTTAGCAAAAATGTCGAAAATAATCGAATTTAAAATGTGAAATGCTATAAATAACAAAAATATCATTTCTAAATGTACTCTTTTGTGGATTTGGCAGCAAATTACTCGTGGGTCTAAAAAATTAAACAAAATAAAATAAATGTATATAGAATAGACAAACATACATATGTATGTATATATTCATATTCGGTTTATTGTGTCGACTGTGATCTGTTATCTCGCGTACAAATATGTGCATACACTATATATATATTGTTCATAGTACACAGAATTTAATGTACAACGATGTCAAACGAACTTGATTCTTCAAAATATTAGAAATATAAATTAAAAGAATAATGTTGCCAGCTTAAGACTTCAAATTGATCAAGAGCCATGAACAAAGAGCCAAGCCTCGTGCAAATCTGATGAGATTTGACCAAGTTATTGAGTTGGGAACTTTTGACCTATGTTTATATGGGATATTTGATTAATTGATTTTGTATATATGTATGTATGTATGTATGCATGTGTATATATATGCATGCATGCATGAATGAATAAATGAATGTATGAATATGTGTATGTATGTATGTATGTGTGCGCGTGTGTCTATATATGTATGTATGTGCGTATATATAGATGTATGTATGCATGTAAATTGTCTTCTATACCAGTAGCAGATCAATTGGTCTTTGTCGTGCAAATTTAAATAAGAAAACGTATTTATTAAAGCTGCCCTTCTCCTCGATTCTCAAAAATGTAAGTAGGGCTTGTGGGTTTCACCTATGAATTAGGTGCAGGTGGCTTGAACGCTGGATGCTGAGGAGCCGGAGGAGCACCAATGGGGCGTTATGTATGTATGTGTGTGTGTGTGTGTATGTGTGTGTGTGTATATATATGTATGCATGCATGTATATATATATTTTCACATGAATTTTGACCAAGAAAAATGTTGCAGGGCATGCTCGTGGCACGTTTAAAATATATTCTTTCAAAGATCTTTGAAAATGAGTTTTTAACCGATTGGTTGTTCAACTAAAAAGTTGTATACGAACGTTTTTCGCGATATAAACCAAACAAAGCAGGCTTAAAAAACGCCCCAAATATCATAATGATGTGATTGTCTGACAGGCAATTTAAAGCTGGCTAGTTCGAATCTTGCGCTAACAAGTTTTTCTTCTTCTTTTGTAGTCATTTCTTTTCAATGAAAATGTATTTTTCAAATAGAAATCAAACTAGATTTCTTTGAAAGATTAGGGAACTATATAAACAATTTAAGTGAATGGTATTCCCAATACGTTTCTCAAAGAAAAGAAATAGTAAAAAAAAAAGTTGTATGCCTGTTTAGCTGTTGCCGCCCCAAGCGCCTTTCTTTAGCCAAGTTGATTACAAGTGAATTTAATAATCTTTTATTATGAATATCCCGTAAAGTTGGCGATTCTATGAAAAGTTTCGGCACAACTTGACCTGCTTGCGTGAATGAGAAGCGCCAAGCAGAGCATATTATTATTATAATAATAATAATTATTATTATTGTGTGCACTGCTTCGAGCTGCAGGACTTGGGAGCAGGAAAGTTATGAAACTCGCAGCAAAGCGGCAGCCGAGCAACACACACAAAAATGCAGCTTGTCTGAAAACTTTCCTTTTCTGCCAACTTGAGGCTGGCTACAACAGCAAAAAGGCCGCCAGCAGCAGAAATTGCAACATGGTGCAAGCACAGGAACTCAGTCAGGCAGGCAACCAGAGGCAGAGAGAGGAGGCGATGGAGAGATGGAGAGAGGGGTGCGCAGGTGGCAAGTGCTCTAAACTGCACTGCCCGCCCTTCCTGTTCCACTACTTTCAGCATTTAAGCGCATTTGGGGCCAAATGCCGAGCAGCCTGCGTCGCGACGCTAATTAAAAGTGCAACAAGAGGCAGGCAAAGGTCGTCTCCTAGAGTCGAGTTCACGTGGGGGGGCGCTTCAAGTTGTGGAGTGTGGCGCCATTAACGCCGCCTGTGCGCTTGAGGTGCTCAAAAGGAGTGAGGGGCAACTTTGGGCAGCTCAACTCGCTCTTTGGCCAAGAACTGGCACCCAGCCCTCTAGCCTCTACCCTCTGCCTCCTGCCCGTTGCCGTTTAGTTAACCGTTAATGGCATTTGAAACTGTTTTTATTGTGCGGCTGCCTCAGCCTCTCGCTGCTGCTGCTGCACAAAAATGTTGCATAATTATAAGCGCTTCCGGTTGAAAACTTTGTCTAGAGAGTGAATTAGTGGCACGGTCTGCGGCGGGGGGCAATTGCAACTTTGCCACTTGGCCGAGAGTCGTTAACGTGAAAAGAATTTCAGGCAGCCGAACTGCCAGCGAGAGAGACACTTGAGCAGCTTGTGCGAGATTAATAAGCCCTAGCCGCCCACTGACCCACTGCTTGCGGTTGTGGGCGTGGTCGTGTTTTGTAAACTATGCCACCAACAAAACAGTTATTTGCACAAATCAATGTGCAAACTTTTCGCCTAAACTTTAATTGCGCGTCGCCGCAAAAGTAGGCAACACAAATTGCCCTCCCCCCATCTCGTTGCCCACCCCTCGCGCCTACAACCACTTCGCCCCACAACAATGGAAATGCATTAAAATTCCTGTATAGAGTAGATTTTTGGGCAGAATTTGTTATTTTGTATTTGTAATTTGTTGTCCACAAATATTTTTGGGGCCCATTCAAACCGAAAACTTGCGCAATCAAAAGTTGTGCCAAACAGATTTGATGCTTATCAAATTGAAAAGTTTATTATTTACTTTTTTTTGCCTACTCTTCTCTGTGGGCTTCATGCCTTTTAGAACACAAGCAACAAAATATCGCATAAAATTACAATTGGAAATGTATGCAAAGAACGTTAAAGTAGACGAAGCGGGGAGCTCTCGGGAATGGAAAATGAAAATGAAGTTAATATTATTACTGTTTTTAGTTTTATGGCTAATCATAAAAATTATCACGCCCACCATGTCGCATAAAAAGCGGCAGAACGACACGCAATCTGGAAATGGCACACGAAATGCGAAACAGCTGGCAATGGAACGGTCCAACACTCGAACACTCCGTAGACATGTTATGTACATATATATATTTGCATGTCTTTTGGTTTTTGGCTAACAAAACACACAAATTGTCGTTAAATTGTGGCGCACGTCAACGAACATGAGCTCATAAAACGATTTCGCCTGCAATTCGCCAATTTGTGGTCAGGCCTTATTTTTGAGGAGTTACCAAAAAGTTGGCCCCACTTTAAGCTTTTTATTTGTGCACTTAAAACGTCAACGTTAAACGAAAAAACTTAACTACGTTTTAGGTGATAAAATTTTAACTATTTTTGGCGAAATCGTGGCGAAAGAGCTAGTGAGAGTTCTTTGCTATTGAAAGCAAATGTTTTAGGTGGAGGGTTAAATGATTCCATTCTATTCAACATTTGTTATCTTTGGTTTTTTGTACTAAAATATATCCAAGGTGAATTTGAGCTGAAAAGTGAGAAAAAATTGAATTAAAATCAATGCAACGTTTTGATCACAAAAATCTATACTCAATTATAAATTCAGGCAGGTACAAATGTATTTCCCAAAAAAAGGAAAAAAAACACTTGGCGAAATAAGGGCGAAAGGAAATCTGGAACTTCATCAGCTCGAATAAATGGGAAAGAAATTTCTTCATTTCAATTGTAAAACTTGGCGAAATGATGTCATATTTCTGGCGAACACGTTTTTTAGAACAGTGACCAATTATTCGGTTTTCGACTCAAAATTCAAAAAGTTTTCCTTTGCTTTTTTTTTGGAACTCCTTGGCAAGCGTGCGTTTAATATTTATGAGTGATTTATCACGATATAAAAATAATAATAAATGCGAGCAACAAAGGCGCACGCACAGGCAGGCAGGCAGGCAGGCAGCCCGGCAAAGTAACGAGCTGCTGCATGGGATGAAAGAAGCCAAAGACAGGCGCGCGGGCAGGTCCTGTAACAAGGCGCATTGCTGCTTGTCAACGCCTTTGTTCTGGCGCGTAACAAGCACCAGAAGGACACAAGGACCTCCGCCCATTGAGAGCGACTCCTGCTTTGATACTTTTTCGCGTAGCTCGTAAAAAATTTGTCAACAAACTTTCTCAGAACTACAAAAGGCAGCGCACCAGTGGAGAAGTGGTTGAAAGGGGAGGGAGTAAGGGGTGGGGCGGGGCGTGACAGTGCTCCGCATAGATTTGTGAGTTTACGATGACTTTTGACGCAGGTCTTAAGTGGCGTATGCGCAATATGTTCTTGAACAATTAATAACGCCTTGTTGTTTCGCCCAGCTAATAAATTCATTTTATTTATTTTATTTTTACTCTGCTATCATTTTTGTGTGCTAATCAATGAAAAGCTGTAAAAGAAACTTTCCTTTTTTTATCGCGCTGATTGCATTGAACTGTGAATTTTATTTATTAAGCATTTTATTTGGCCAGGCGCCAGAAATCTATCTGTCAGCCATGCGATGCTGTGGCAGATTTATGCGACACTTGTTCGCGTTCAGTTTTTACAGCATTTTACCCCAATTGAATTTTTCGTTTTTTCTTCATCCGTTTTTACAGGGGTCAACATGGGCTACATGGAGAACAATTATTCCAATTCGAATAATGGCGGCAGCGTCAACTCACAGGACTCGCTCTGGCAGGTAAAAATGTCCGCGGCTGCGGTTGGAAATCAACAGACACTCGTCCAGGCGCCACACAATCAGTATGTGGAACAGCAGCCCACCTATGGTTACGATCCGCTTACGCATGGCGGCTATGGGGCTGTCGATGATTATGCACCATATCCACATTTGACGGCCACGCCCAGCCAGGTGGGCGATGAATATCATAATTTGCGCAACAGTCAAAATCCGTCCCGGCAGGACTACTGCTGTGATCCCTATGCATCGGTACAGAAGCCCAAGAAACGTGTCGATCAACATTTAGGTAAGTTATCGATAAAAGCAGCTATCGTTTTTAAGTGTCACAATGTTATCGATACTAAGAAATTGCTCGGAAAGTGCGATAAGTGAGGTTGGATAGCATTTAAAGAGCTGTGAAAGGGTTGAAAACTTGAATTAATTTGATTTTGACTAGCTGTTAATTCAAGTGGAGGAAGAGAGCGAGAGAGAAATATCCTATCGTTTGATGATGATGATGAAAATAATGGAAACAATTAATAGATTGATAGAGTGAGAAAGATAATGAGAGTATATATAATGATCAATGGATACCGATCGAGAGAGAGAGAGAGGCATATATCAAAGGAGAGCAGCAATGAGAAAGCGAAGACTTTAATGAAAGATACACAGGGAGAAGGTTATACATATATATAAAGAAAAATATATATAAATATAGAAAAAGAGCTTTACAATGGCATAGAAACATAGTTGCACAGAGAGAACAAAATTAAATGGAACCTAAATCTTAACCAATATTATTCCCAAATAAACCGTGCGTTGCAGATCATTCCTTCCTTTATTACAACTCCCATTTTATATTAGTCAAGCTATCGAGTAAATAATACTGAATATGTTTTGTAAGGAATGAAAGTTCTCACGAGTAAACAGTAAAGACTCCCTATAATATGCACAAGCTGTCTGATGAGCTAAGCTCAAATGGGAAAGAAAAAAAGGTGGAAGAGCAAACAAATCTGACAACTTTCATCGCTTCCAGTTCTACTTATGACACATTAAGCACAGGGGTCGAGCTATCTACCAACTGCTTTCCAAAGTTCCAAACTTAAAAGTTGGAGTAGGGCAACATGCAAAAGGGGTGTGGCTGCAGCGGGGATGCGAGCAACTGGCTAAGGGTCGCCTCTCGGCTTGCCTGGCCTGTCAAACTTACCCACTATGTTTTGTGTGTTGTGTTATGTTGTTTGAGTGTGTGTGTTTCGTGTGTTGTGTGTGGGTGTGTTTGCACTCGGACTTTCAGTTATGACAAGTTAAGCACTTGGATATCGCCGACGTCGACCCGGCTCGCCTGCTCGGGCTCATGCTAATTATGTATGTGCGTCTCTCTGTGTGTGTGAGTGCGCCTGCCCGCCACGCCCCCAACGCAGACCGCCATCCAAAAGCATGACACAGCAATAGGCTTTAGCGATAGGTTCCTTTAGGTTCTTTGGCTCTTTTCTGTCTGCTGCACATCTGACGGTCTCGGCTTAAAGTCTTTGCCAACTTTTGCTTAAAGTTCAGCGAGGCAAAAGCAACAACAATTTTTGAAGCTCTCTGTTGCTGTCAGTGTGTGTGTGTGCTTGTGTGTGTGCGTATTATATTGTGTATGTTTCTTATTGTTGTACTGCCAATAAGACCGCAAGTGTTTTAAAATATTAAATAATAAAAAACGAAGCGAGAAATCGAAATGTTCTGGCTTAAACAAGCAAAACAAAAAGAAGTAAATGCTGCGCAACTAAGAGATATCCTTTAAAGGAAAGATTTTATGGCTAGCCAATATATTAAAAATTAATATATATATATATATGTAAATAGACATATATATAAAATGTACATATGTATATATTAATATTTTTTATACAAAGGTAACTTTTTATACCACAAATCCCTCAATTTTGGAAATTTCTTCAAAAACATTTGAACATTACGTAGGTTTCCCTGTCTGTCGGAAAGTATGTGAACTGATTTTTAAAGATCTTCGTAATAAATCTTTTCAGATGCAGGCACAGTTAGATTTACCATACTGTATGCAACATTCATTGCAAAAAATCGGTATACCCTTCAGTTGAGCGCTTGATGAGTACAGGGTATCAAATACAAGGGCCAAAACGAACGCTGACTGCAATCGGACGGCCGCGGGGCGTATGCGTGATGATATTGCTTCTGCCAATGTTTTTGTTGTTGTTGCAACTATGCGGCTTGTTGGTGTTTGTGTGTGTATGTGTGTGCGTGTGTGTGTGGGTGTGTGAACCGAGTGTGTGCGGTATTTGTGTTATCTTTACGGTTTATGAGCGAGCACACCCGAAAAGTATATATAAAAAAATTGGCTTTTTTTCGTTATGTTGCGGGTTTTTATTGCCCGGCGTCCCTGCGGCAGGACGAAACAGGACTCAAAACAGGATGTGGCAAGTGTTGTTGTTGTTGTTGTTGTTACAGCTTTGGCGTCCACGCTTGAAATTTTGTTATTTGTAATGTAATGTGCGTGTGCCTGTGTGCGTTCGTGCGTGTGTATAAAATGCAAAAACGTATCGCAAATACAACAACTTTGCGGCTGATGTTGCATAACAAAACACTGACCACGCCCCAACCCATTGCCAGGTCAGCCGCCCACTCGGCGGTTAAACGCAAAAATTTTTGTGCGCTAAACTAAGAATTGGGCAACAACAAGAACAACAACTCGCAAATGTCACACTGCCATATAAGCGTCCCAGTTGTCCGCACACATACTTACACACACACACGCACACACTCTTACACGCACACAGCCACATGCATGTCAATAAAATGCAGCCAGAAACAACAAGAACAACAGCAGGAAACGCCCCACGAGTGCCGTCAAAAGCAAAGCAACTAAAAGCTGTGTCTGTAGGTGGGAGGGGCAAGGGAGATTGTTAGCTGGATGGTATAGCGGAGGGGGGGGTGGGTGAGTTGTTGCACGGGGGGGGGGGGTTGGGTTGTTGTGTGTAGGGACATTGACAGTGCTACAATATGCAAATACATCTTCATTACATTGATGTGTCAGCTTATGCACAACTGTTTGTGACTTTGTGTATGTGTGTGTGTATGCGTGTATGTGTGTGAGTGTGTGGCAACATGTTTAAAAGCTTTTACACTTGCCAACTGAAGCTGCAAAGCTGCAGCTGAGCTGAACTGACTTTTGTGGCACTGCAACAGCAGCTGCTGCTGCCGCATCAAGCGTTAGGTAGTGGAGGGGGAGGGAGAGGGGGAGGCCATGGCGAGGGGCAGTGGGTGGTGTGCTGCCCAGCAGGCGGAAGTAAGTCTCTGCGGCAGCAAAAGGCGGCAAATGCGACGTAAGCAAAAAATGTTTTCGGTTTTCTTGTATTATTTTTGTAGAGCAGGAGCCGTCGGTAGGTGCAGGGGTGGGTGGGGAGGTGGTAAAAGGGTAGCGGGTAGAGCTGATTGATTATGCAGACTTTTGTGTCAGTTGCTGGCGCATTTTCGCACATGAAGCTTAATTCATCATTAAATCAGCGAAGCACAAGAGAGGGAGAAAACGAAAAAAGGGGATTAAAAAAAAGATAAAAAACAGATGGAAAGATGATTCCCCAAGGATGATAATATTATTTTTTTTTTGGTATTGTGTGCTTAAAAAACTTAAAGCCAAAAGCTGTGAGAGAAATATTTAAAAAAAAAATATTAATATTATTACAAATAAAAAATATATATGTCAGTCGAAGTTAAAAACGTTACGTCGGAAAATAATTTAAAATTCCAAAGAAATTATAAATTAAAGCTATGATAACATTGCTTTGAATGAAACAAAATTTTTCTTTGTCCATTTCGTAGGCTACTCAACAATTATTCGAATTAGAAACACAATTTTCTAGAATATTGATATTTCCAGAGTTTAACAATATCCACACATAAATCTCTCCCTTGCACTGACAATTGTGACGTTAGCCAACACTAGCAAGTTTTCAACACAAAGTTTTCAAAGAGATTTCACAGAGAACGCAACAAGCAGAGATTTTTCTAATGAAAACACAGTTTTTCAAGAGTTTATATTACTCCTCTCTCTCTTTCTTAGTCTCTCTCCCTCTCTCTCTCTGCCCTGTCTCTCTCGTTTGGGTTGAAATGCAGTAATATTTTGTTTAAAATCTGGCAAAACAAAAGAATTTCTGATCTGTGATTAAGTAAAAGGATGTGTGCTTGCATAGATTGTGCGACAAATTTGAGTATGCATTCAGATTTTGTAGCTGTGAAATAACAATTGTATGTAATATATATTTCAGGACAAGACTCCTGAAGGTATGTGTCTTATATTAAGTCCTGAATCCTGCTGGTTTACATAAAGAAAAAAAAAGAATAGTTTTCGTTTGCGTTTGATTATTTGCTGATATACAGAGCAGCTGCGATATAGTAATGCGATTTAATCTATTTTTCAGAGCTTATTTTGAAAAGTATTCAGAAAACAACTGAACCTTTTTCTGTAAACTGCAACCGACTGAATAATACTCTGTTAATAAACTGACAAAATATAAAAACAGGCAACAAAATCTTCTTAGCTGTGGGCTTTTTATGACTCTAAAACTGCAGCCTTAAGAAGTATAGATTATAAAGACAGCTATGGGTATGATTTGAACTTAAGAGTAGGTAAAAAGTGAAGACTTTCTAATATATAGATAACGATTCTCGCAAACTATCCGCAGCCTGCTGCTGTGCGTGGCAAAAAAATGCTTTCTAAATATCAACGAAAGATATATATTTATACTTCGCATAGAATCTCACAAAGTAGCCATCAAACAAGGTATTAAAACGCGTAAAGAAGACATTGTAAGAGTTAAGCCTATAATCTGGTTAATCGGATGGCCAATAACTCTTGACTTTATGAGCTTAAAAGATATATTTGCTTTGCCGCTTCGCTCGAGTTGTGCCACACTTTCCACTCTTGATAGTGGGCCGTAAAATAGTGCAGCTTTCTTTTAGGCCAGCCAATAAATGTTGCCTCCGAATGACGCACAACTTATTCAAAGCGCCATAAAATCACACAGCTGCCCAGTGCAGCCCCCCTCCCCCTCCCCTCCAGCACTTGCCTGGGGTATCTGCGTCGAGTCGCATAAATCATGAGTCGGCGAAAGACTCGAGAGTCGAGACTGTGTGGCAAGTAGCTGCTGCTGTTGCTGCTGCAGGAGGCAACTGCCAGGCGTAGCACTAAACACACACTAAGTGGATTTGTGAGGCAGCAAACAAAGAGGGGGGAGGGGCATATGGGCGGTGGGCAACAATAATAAGCGACTGTTCTATCTGTGTGTGTTTGTTTTGTGGATAAACTCGGCTGCAATTTGTTTGCTTTCGACATTTTTTGGGGAATTTACTAAAAAATGGGTTATTACGAGCTTAGAGTCCAGCAACAGAGAGACAGGCCGCCCCTCGGGGCAACAAATTTGCATGAAAAGGCCAAACCGAACGAGAAAAAAGCATTTGAATAAGAGCCAGATAGCTGTGCTTAGAGATACCCTGTAAATGTATTCAATTATGCTACAACTTCGGTTTTAGATTCAGCTGAGAGAGCTCAACCGGCTGATACCCTGTACTTTGGCAATGCCAACGAGAATGATAGCTAAGTCTTAGACCCACATGGCTATATATGCAGACGAGAGTGCCCGACTGGCAGATACCACGTGTATCTATATGTATATCACAGTGCATATATAAGAGTTGCTAAACTCCGCCTGTTACCTAACTACACACCTGCTGGATATACCCCATTTGAATGATTTGCAGGGAATGTCGAAATAGACAAACAGTGCGTATGCTTAACGCAAAAACGATTAAGTTGTTTCAAGTCGATTCGATTCCAGAGCTCAGCTCAAGCACGGGCAAATTGAAAAGCAGCAAAAAGTAGTCGGCTGAAGCCCACCTCTCTATGTGGGCGTTGTCTAGATAGGCGTGGCATGTATAAAGTTATGCGCATAATACGCACAGCTCACGTATTGGCCATAAAATACGATAGAGAACAAAACAACAACCAAAATAAAAAACGAAAGGGAAATCCCAAAGAGTTGGAAAATCTAAAGAATATTCTTATACAAAAAAAAAGGCAGGCAAGAAAAGAAAAACATTGAAACGAAAAGCGGATTCGCTTTTTACTTTGGCTGACTTTTTGCCCTGCTTTTTATCCCAGCATTCGTTTTTCTTCTCCGCCGGGTTTTCTGCTTTTTTGGGTCAAGTTTATGCAGATGCCGAAAGCCGTGCAGAATGGGCGACAAAAACGCGCTTAGAAATTTTCGCACGCCGCTGCAAAAAGAGGCGGCGGAGCGGGGCGGGGCGGGGTCGGTTTCAGCATGTTAAAGAGCAGTTGTTAAAAAGGATTTACCGTTTTATATTTGTATGCGCCATGTGAGTGGTAAGCATGGGGGTAGCGGGGCGCCTGCTGGCACGCATTGGTATTTGGCCAAAAGTGATGCAGAGAAAAGCCAAGAGAAAGGGAGAGAGGGGGAGGGCGGTAGCTAGGTGAAGCGTAACACTTTGCAATGCGGCGATTTCGATTTTGAAATTCAAATTCTAATAAATTTTCCAACGATTTGGCACACAATGCCAAGCGCCCAGCCAGGCCAGAGATCTTATACGAACTTTCCCCCCGCCAACTTTATTTCTTTCGGCAAATCTTTTGGCGGCGAGTATTTGGTTTTGGCACAACGGGTGGCATTTACAATGGAGCAAAGAACTTTTCAGGACAGCCGCTCGCTTAAGTATGCAACAATTTGCAGACAAAGATGTATTCCGTTGTCATCCTGGCTAGCTGCTGTGATTCAAAATTAATGCGCTGTTTACACATGTGTCGGGATTGCGATGTCAGACAGAGAACGAGAGGGAGATGGAGAGAGTAGGGTGGGGGAGTAGTTACGGTCAACAGCCTGCGGCATATTGCAGCTGCACTTGGCAAGGATCCGCGTACAGAAAATTAATTTTGAGCTGCCGCAGGCACTGACTGCCCAATGTTGACATTCAATTGCAATTTGCAATTGTTGCAGCAACAACAACAACTCGAACAACAACTCGAACGTCGAGCTGTAATTAATTTTTTAACAGCCACCAGCAAAGCCGCCGTCGCAGCAATCAGTCAGCTGGCAAATTAAAGGAATTGTCCGTAGCTAGTCAACCCAACATGCAACATGCAGCATGCAGCATGCGACAACTATTGTAAAAGGCGGCCAGCTGAAAATTAAAGCTGCAATTAAATAATAAAAAAAAAAGTAAAAAGCTGCTTATGCAAAGGCCTGTTCGATACAAAAGTTCCTTTTTTTTTATAGTATTAAACTGTATATGCATGAAGAAACAATGTGCAAATCATATATAGTATAGATGAAGTACTTATTAGATTATTCGAAGGGTCTTTAATCTTTAATCTAGAAAGACACTTCGAGTAATCTGATAAGTACTGCATCTATACTATATACGACTTGCATATTATTTCATAAAGCATTTCGCAGTTATGTAATACTTTCTCTTCATCTACTTTTAATTAGAGCATTAATTAATACGAGATATTGCCCAACAGACCTTAAACAGCGCTGCAAAGAAAGAAAGTATAAACCCTTCACAACTAGAGATCATTTGGAGATAGCGTGTATGCTTAAGCGAAATATATAACAATACACAATTAGACAAAAGCCTAGAGCTTAAAAACAAGTCCATCTTCTACATTCTTGGAATAAAATTTGTATTCGTCTGGCTGCAAACTGAGTTAAGGTTTTGCTGCCAATTCACACACTTAGTGAGCAGTTGTATCTTTCAACTTGGAAAAGAAAAAATGTTGTTAAATAATTAGAGGCTGCAACTTTAATCTCTCTTGAGATCTGATAAATGCTCTCATATAATTTATTAATGTTCTTCCCTGCGGTATTAAGTATACGCCATATATTGATTGATTAAACGAACTGAGCGTATGCAAACTGAGCGTGTGTTTGAAATCATTTTAGGCCAAATACTCGCACTTGTAGTCTGTAAGCACACACATACACACACAGACACAGACACACACAGCTGCCTTTTAGACCTAAGTTAAGCTATGCAAATCGAACAAATTTCGCTAACCATTTGGCTTTCTCTCTTCTCACACACATGTCTTTGCCACTTTGTCTCACATCAAAAACTCATCAAAAATATATATATATATATATACAAAATAAAAATAAAATTAACAAATACCATTAAATTGATAAATTCTACGCACAGCGGACATCATTCAGGATGTTACGCTCTAACGGAGCGCGCAGGCTGAAGTAAGTTAATGCCAAGGACACGCCAGCGAATCCTTGCGCAATGATGCCCATGATGATTTTCAAGAATTTTGAGTTCCACTTACCAAAAAAAAAAAGCATTTTTTTTTGTTGCTAACTTTCATTTTTGCCTGTTGAAGTTTTTGCTACATGTCCCTTAAACACCGACACGCCCACACAGCCGCCCACAATTCAGTTCATCGTGTGTTTGTTTATGCCAACAACAACAAAAATACAGTTTTTGATTAGCATATACATATATATGTATATATATATATTATGTATAATTTGTTTGGTATAATTTTGTATTTCTGTTCGGTTTGGCTTTGTTTTTAATTGTTTGCGCATGAGTCTCAAGTTTTTGGTCAGTTCTTGAAACTAATTTCGAACAATTTCGTTGCAGATTCACCATATCACGACGTAAGCGGCCTGCCGAACCCCTACAACATGGAGCACATGGAACAGGATGAGGTGCTGCCGCCCCAACAGCACATGTCCCTCGGCTACGATGACAGTTTCGAGGGCGAATACTCGACAACGCCCAATGCTCGAAATCGTCGTGTCATACGCGAAATTATTGTCTAAGCTAACTCTCGGATACACAATAATGAAAACAGCTAAAGCAGCAGCAACAACAACAGCTACACCAACAAGAAGAACAGGCACTTTTATCTAACTATACAACACCCTTACACGCCCCGCACCCCACATCATGCACCATCATCATACAACATCATGCAAAGGTAAAAAAAAATCTCCCCATCAGCATTACAACGAAATCTCAATTTTATTTACTTAATTTTTTACTCAATTTGAGAAGTGGCCATTTTTGAATTTTTTTGATACTTATATAGAGTTTTTGTTGTTTATATAAGAAGGTATGATAAATCGATAACGAAGGGAAAGAATGCGATAACGATAAATGCTAGTTTAGTTGAGGGTACGTGTGTTGAGTTTTATTGGCAACGAATTGATATATACATATATGATATGATATGATACGATACGATATTTCGATAGTTAAGGCATCGAGTTTCTCATTATCAAAACAGCTCTAGTTAAGGTCGTGGCAGCACTTTGTTGACACACACACACACACACACACTCACACAGTCTCCCACACACTCACACACATGCACTAAATGTTAAATTACTTACTTATATAGAACAGTTAAGTACAGTAAAACCTATGCTATTAGGTCCCAGTCGCATTCGCAAGAAACGGTACGAAATTTACGTTTAAGGCATCAAATGTTGAAATGAGCATATTTCAAAAAAAAAAACAAAAAAGGAAAAAGAATATATATAGAAAACAAACAAAAAAATATATCTCACGTGTTTTTCGCAACCGTTCACCGTAGCATATAAGAAGTAATCATTTAAGAGTTGTGGCCGCGAATTGTTGCTTTGACTTGATGCGCTTCTGAGTGGGCTATAAAAGTTGAACATGCGAATACATTTTATCGCCTACTTGGCAGCTGTGTTAGCTGGCGCTCAGCCTCAAAGTACAACTTCAGAAGCATTTCCAACGCATGTTTTAGTTAAAAATTAAATATATTATATAAAAATATAAAAAACAAAAACAGTACGACCTGCCACAAAAAAAATCTACATTAATTTACATTAAACATTAGTTTTAATATTTTAAATAAAACAGAAAAAAAAAGAAACTCGAATTACATAAAAATAAAGTATTGCTTTAAGTAAATCATTAACAAGAAAAACTTTACAAAAATTATTACAAATAATTCAAAAACTAAATAAAAAAATTAAAAGAAAAAAAAAACAAACAACCGACAACTGTGCAGCTTGACAACTTTAAATTAATTTAAAAAATTATAAAAACTCATTTTGTTTTGTTCTCTGAGCTTTCTGTTAAAATTCAAAATTTTTATTTTATATAAAAAAAAACAAAAGCTATTTACATACATTAAGTTATAGAAATATATTTTTATATATATTAAATTAGCGCTTAAATTTTTATAACTGTTTTTAAACGCGTGTTGTTCGATATTTTTCGTTGTTTGTTTTTGCAACTTTTTGACGCTGGCACACGAAATGCAAAAAGTGCATGAAAGAGAGAAAGGCAGAGAGAACGTTTTTTGTAGCTAAGAATTAATTGTAAATACATGTGTAATTTGTATATATTTACTTGATATACAAAGTAAATAAGCAGCGTGCAGCAAAACTTAAATATAAATTGTAGTTAATTTTAAACAATTTCAACATGAATTTAACTAGTAAGCTAATTAATTAAGCGAAACATGTTTAAAAGCAAATGCAATGCCACAACAAATCTAAAAATAAAGAAAAATAATAAATAAACAAAAAAATAAAAACAAAAACCGCATCACGAGCGAACATCCCTTGAAGAATCTTTATTAAATATAAATTATACACTGCAAATGCGAGCATTATATATACACATAACATATATACATCTACTTATTATTTGTAAATAAGTAAAAACATCTATTATAATTTCAAAAACAAAACAAAAATCCATTAAAAATATATTTCCAAAAATAAAAAAACTAACTTACATTCTTTGTATGCCACAAAAATCTTGAAATGGCAGGGAAGTTGGGCTATTTAGCTTATAAACAATTTCGTACGCATTTTTAATTTACAAATTTTTAGTTTATACACATACCTAAATATCTATATACACTTTTTAATAATATAATCGTTACACAACAGCAGAAATTGAATTGAAATGCCCAGCCCTTTTTTTGATTTCTTCGGGGGCGTGTCGACATTAATAAAGCCAGCGACAATAATTGCAAGAACAACATTTGCCGGCTGCATAATGTGCCACGTCCCATTTGATTGGCATAAAATTTATTGCATGCAATTTGACTCGGAAAGTGGCAGCGCCAGCGGCAACACTGGCAGGCAACGTTGGCAACTCTGGCGCCCGGAAGTAACACGACACTTGACATTTTAATTTAATGCCGAGCGCAGCCGTCGCTGACAACGCTGCAGTTTGCATAAGCAGCAGCAGCAACAGCAACAACAAGCTGACAGGCCAAGCGGAGGATGAGGTGCAAGGACAAGTGTCCTTAATGCTAACTCATGAGTACATAAAATCGATTATTATTATAGACATTCAAGGTGTATTGCGACATATCCGAGCATATTAATTACTGATGCAAAGCAATTTGCTTAGTTACCTTTATGGCCAGATGCTTTATAACAATATATGTATGTATGTATGTATGTGTACATTCGTGCATATGATAAGAATTCAGTTTCTGACTGAAATTGCCTTGTCAAAATAGCAAGTATTTCAACTGGTATTTCATTAGTAAATAATGTCACAATTTAAGCTTCTCTTTACTTAGCTTACGCAATAATATGCGACAAAGCCTACAGGGAGGCAGAGCCCACACAAATGATAATAACAATATGTCAATCAGGCAGAGCTGAGGATATTTAGTTGACAGCAGCAACTTATTGTTTATTTAATGTCAATGAGCAAATGCTGTTAGCTGACAAATTCACATCTGAAATAGTTATACATAAAACTGATGCGAGCTGTGGCCAATCAAGTTATCGAACATGGCCAATAAGTTGACAACAAGATTCCCAAATTTCGGACTTAATGTACTCGAGATATTAGATATTATAGAATCGATTGCAGTCAAAATTATTAGATTTCAGAACCGACCCCATTTTAGCAAAAATTGTCATTTTGGGTCAAGTCTTAGAATGCGGATTTTTGGATGCCAATCGAAAGTCGGGACCCGTACGAGTTGGAAGAGGTATATCATTCCGAAATCAGACTATATTTACTCTGGATATTTAAAAATCAAATATGCCTTGCCATTTCGGTCATTTTTGGAAATGTCTTGTATATCGAATTTTTAATGTCAATCGATGGTCCTGATCTTTATTTATAGAGAGCTGGGAAAGGACACAAGGACCAAATCTAACAAAATTTCCGTTGGAATAAAAACAAGAATTTGGATATGTTTTTCATGTAATTTATTTCTCTTCAAATTATATAGATACAAGAAGAACTTTTAATGGTTGCTTATTTTAGATTTTTTTGGCGGACTTTAATCTATCTCGGGTAGTTGATCTGCGATCCTCAATTTATATGGCTTTTTGCATACTCGTGGAAGTAAATAAAAAGAATCGATTCGAATTTTGCTTCAATCTGAAACGATAAACATATATTAGAATTAAACAACAAACATAGACAAAACATTTAATAAAGTTCGATATTGGGAAGTTGGGGCATATCGGATTGAATTTAAGATCAGGGTAGAAAGGAATTTCCTACTTAAAAATGAAAACGTAATGTGCACAATGCTGGGAATCACTAGTATCTAAATAAATAAATAAATGGTTAATATTTGGCTAAAAGGTAATAATTAAATGCAGGTGTGCATTCTTTTGAAAGCGATTTTTAATGAAATCGCACAGATATTAATTTTAGCACTAAATAATCAACGCAACCACAAAAATTCAAGCAATGTTGGCCACAAACAAAACAAATGTAATAAAAAATAATAATATCCAGCCAAAAAATTTCCCAAAAACAAAAAAACAAAAATAAAAATAAATTGCCAAAAATGAGTCGATAAAATACGTGCCGCAGCTGCTGGACCCACCATATGTCACAAAACTAGGCCAGTGGCTGCATTAAATAAACACGCATATATGTATATTTAGTTGTACGTTATATGTGGGCAAACCAAACTCGAACCTGGTGAACTGCTGACCCGACGACCTGGCAACCTGGCGACCTGGCAACCCGGCGTCGCATTCATTCATATATTAGAGAGTCAAACAAATGCGTCCATATGCAATTCATTTGCTGCCATTCAGAAGACGTGCCACGCCCAGCCGCAGCGCCACTTCAGCTGTTCGGCCACGCCCACCACACACCCACACAAGCACACACACTCGCACACGCACGTGGTGTGCGGAGGGGGTGAGTGGAGGGCAGAGGTGTATGTCAATTAAAGCGCTGCCGGTGCCGCCTAATTGGATTTATGCCACATTTATATGTAGGTGCAAATTCGTGGAATTGCGGCGCAGCGAGACTCGTGCTAAAAATCACCAGGATAATGAGCGGCGCAGAGAGCACGGAGCGGGGAGAGTGGGTTGGAGCAGTGGCAGCGAGGCCATTAGTTGAGCCAGAAACTCGACGTGAAACATGGCCGAAAACAATTGCAAGTTGTTGTTGTTGCGAGTACCAGCAACTTTCGAGGACTTAAAATGAAATTACGCGAAAACTTTCGGACGCAGCAATGCCAACTTTTTGAAGAGATCAGCCTGCCACGAGTGTGCGGAGCGGTTGGGGGGCATTTCTATTGCGGTTTCTGCGTTGTGGCACGCACAACTTGCAACTTGTGCCCGTGGACACATAATGAGCTTCATAAATTAACACGAATTAAAGATGCGAACAAGTAATTTACCTATACGAACTAACAGGGTTTGTCTGAATCTCGTATAGGCACAAAAGGGCAGGCATTATAATACACAGAGACACACACACACACACTAGCACACACACATCTGCAAGTCGTATCCTTTGTGCAAGTTTTGCGGCCATTGGTTTGTAATTAATGCGACCAGCAGCTGACCAGGAGCTGACCAACAACCATCCCTGACTCGCCTGCGGTTGCCTAATGTTGGTCAGCAATTGCCCCGCAGCAGCGCACAGTCACTGTGACTGTCACTGTGATTGTGATTGTAACTGTGACCGTGGCTGCGACTGCGACTGTGACTGTGACTTGCCTCAAATGCGGTCGCGCTTGAGGCGTCGTTGAGTGCTTTTCTGTTTAATTTTATTAATTATCTGCGTAATCTTTGAAGTTGTCTGTGTGTCTGGATGCGTGTGTGTGTGCGTCTCCATATGTGTACAGCTTTGCATAAAGGTTGGGGCTTTCAACTGAGGGCGCCTTTCCTAATCGCATCAAGCTGTACGTGTGTCCGTCCTTGACAGCCAGACGAAAAGTTAGAGAAACTTCAACAGCCGGCGGTCATTTCGACAAAAGACTTAAAGAAAACGAATTAGACAGCGGCTGAAGGGCATCAAAGTAGAAGAAGCATAAAATAAATAATATAATTAAACATCGATTAAAACTCTATAAATGTGCGCTCAAAATTAAAAGGTTTTATTTTGCCGAGAATGCATTAACAACATAAACAAAATCAAACAAGTAAGATTCTCTAGTCGGAAGTTCCCGACTAGGGGATACCCTGAACCCACTTTAACAAACACCAAATTCAGCTTGCGCTACACGCTCGTTTCTTTTAGCAGTAATACCGATATTTACCCGAGATATTCAATAAAAATCATCAAAAAAGTTTTTATTTTCGAACCGACCCCGAATTTGAGAAAAAACGTGATGTAACCCCTTGCCATTTTATTGATTTGGGCCAAAATTTAGATTTTTATTCTTTTGATGCCAATCGATGGTACTGATCCTTACGAGTCCAAAATGGTACTTTAACCCATCGATTTTTAAAATGTTTGAATGCCAATTGATAGTAGGGATCCCTACGAATTCAAAAAGGTATAACATTTCAAAATCTGAAAGTATTTACCCGAGATATTCAATAAAAATCATCAAAAAAGTTTTGATTTTCGAACCGACCCCGAATTTGAGAAAAAACGTGATGTAACCCCTTGCCATTTTTTTGATTTGGGCCAAAATTTAGATTTTTATTCTTTTGATGCCAATCGATGGTACTGATCCTTACGAGTCCAAAATGGTATAAAATTCCCAAATCGGACATTATTGGGCCGAGATATTACAAAAAATCTTCAAAAAAGGTTGACTTTACAAACGAATCGGTTTTTGGTCAACCACTTTTTTTAACCAAACGATTTTCAAAATGTTTGAATGCCAGTTGGTAGTAGGGATCCCTACGAATTCAAAAAGGTATAACATTTCAAATTCTGAAAGTATTTACCCGAGATATTCAATAAAAATCATCAAAAAAGTTTCGATTTTCGAACCAATCCCGAATTTGAGAATAAACGTCGTGTAACCCATTACTATTTTGATGATTTGGGCCAAAATTTAGATTTTTATTCTTTTGATGCCAATCGATGGTACTGATCCTTACGAGTCCAAAATGGTATAAAATTCCCAAATCGGACATTATTGGGCCGAGATATTACAAAAAATCATCAAAAAAGGTTGACTTTACAAACGAATCGGTTTTTGGTTCGATTTTCGAACCGACCCCAAAATGAGAAAAAATGTGGTGTAACCCCTTGCCATTTTGTTGATTTGGGCAAAAATTTAGATTTTTATTCTTTTGATGCCAATCGATGGTACTGATCCTTACGAGTCCAAAATGGTATAAAATTTTCAAATCGGACATTATTTGGCCGAGATATTACAAAAAATCATCAAAAAAGGTTGGCTTTAGAATCGAATCGGTTTTTGGTCAACCACTTTTTTTAACCCATCGATTTTGAAAATTATTGAATGCCAATGGATAGTAGGGATCCCTACGAATTCAAAAAGGTATAATATTTCAAGATCTGAAACTATTTACCCGAGATATTCAATAAAAATCATCAAAAAAGTTTCAATTTTCGAACAGACCCCGAATTTGAGAAAAAACGTGATGTAACCCCTTGCCATTTTGTTTATTTGGGCCAAAATTTAGAGTTTTATTCTTTTGATGCCAATCGATGGTACTGATCCTTACGATTCCAAAATGGTATAAAATTTCCAAATCGGACATTATTGGGCCGAGATATTACAAAAAATCATCAAAAAAGGTTGACTTTACAAACGAATCGGTTTTTGGTCAAACACTTTTTTTAACCCATCGATTTTGAAAATGATTGAATGCCAATGGATAGTAGGGATTCCTACGAATTAAAAAAGGTATAACATTTCAAAATCTGAAAGTATTTACCCGAGATATTCAATAAAAATCATCAAAAAAGTTTCGATTTTCGAACCGACCCCGAATTTGAGTAAAAACGTGATGTAACCCCTTGCCATTTTGTTGATTTGGGCCAAAATTTAGATTTTTATTCTTTTGATGCCAATCGATGGTACTGATCCTTACGATTCCAAAATGGTATAAAATTTCCAAATCGGACATTATTGGGCCGAGATATTACAAAAAATCATCAAAAAAGGTTGACTTTACAAACGAATCGGTTTTTGGTCAACCACTTTTTTTAACCCATCGATTTTGAAAATGATTAAATGCCAATGGATAGTAGGGATCCCTACGAATTAAAAAAGGTATAACATTTCAAAATCTGAAAGTATTTACCCGAGATATTCAATAAAAATCATCAACAAAGTTTTGATTTTCGAACCGACCTCGAATTTAAGAAAAAGCGTGATGTAACCCCTTGCCATTTTGTTGATTTGGGCAAAAATTTAGATTTTTATTCTTTTGATGCCAATCGATGGTACTGATCCTTACGACTCCAAAATGGTATAAAATTTCCCATTCGGACATTATTGGGCCGAGATATTACAAAAAATCATCAAAAAAAGTTGACTTTACAAACGAATCGGTTTTTGGTCAAACACTTTTTTTAACCCATCGATTTTGAAAATGATTGAATGCCAATGGATAGTAGGGATTCCTACGAATTAAAAAAGGTATAACATTTCAAAATCTGAAAGTATTTACCCGAGATATTCAATAAAAATCATCAAAAAAGTTTCGATTTTCGAACCGACCCCGAATTTGAGTAAAAACGTGATGTAACCCCTTGCCATTTTGTTGATTTGGGCCAAAATTTAGATTTTTATTCTTTTGATGCCAATCGATGGTACTGTTCCGTTCGAGTCCAAAATGGTATAAAATATCCAAATCGGACATTATTGGGCCGAGATATTACAAAAAATCATCAAAAAAAGGTTGACTTTACAAACGAATCGGTTTTTGGTCAAACACTTTTTTTAACCCATCGATTTTGAAAATGTTTGAATGCCAATTGATAGTAGGGATACCTACGAATTCAAAAAGGTATAACATTTCAAGATCTGAAAGTATTTACCCGAGATATTCAATAAAAATCATCAAAAAAGTTTCGATTTTCGAACCGACCCAGCATTTGAGAAAAAACGTGATGTAACCCCTTGCCATTTTGTTGATTTGGGCCAAAATTTAGATTTTTATTCTTTTGATGCCAATCGATGGTACTGATCCTTACGATTCCAAAATGGTATAAAATTTCCAAATCGGACATTATTGAGCCGAGATATTACAAAAAATCATCAAAAAAGGTTGACTTTACAAACGAATCGGTTTTTGGTTAACCACTTTTTTTAACCCATCGATTTTGAAAATTATAGAATGCCAATGGATAGTAGGGATCCCTACGAATTCAAAAAGGTATAACATTTCAAGATCTGAAAGTATTTACCCGAGATATTCAATAAAAATCATCAAAAAAGTTTCGATTTTCGAACCGACCCCGAATTTGAGTAAAAACGTGATGTAACCCCTTGCCATTTTGTTGATTTGGGCCAAAATTTAGATTTTTATTATTTTGATGCCAATCGATGGTACTGATCCTTACGAGTCCAAAATGGTATAAAATTTGCAAATCGGACATTATTGGGCCGAGATATTACAAAAAATCATCAAAAAAGGTTGACTTTACAAACGAATCGGTTTTTGGACAACCACTTTTGTTAACACATCGATTTTGAAAATGTTTGAATGCCAATTGATAGTAGGGATCCCTACGAATTCAAAAAGGTATAACATTTCAAAATCTGAAAGTATTTACCCGAGATATTCAATAAAAATCATCAAAAAAGTTTCGATTTTCGAACCGACCCAGCATTTGAGAAAAAACGTGATGTAACCCCTTGCCATTTTGTTGATTTGGGCAAAAATTTAGATTTTTATTCTTTTGATGCCAATCGATGGTACTGATCCTTACGAGTCCAAAATGGTATAAAATTTCCAAATCGGACAATTTTGGGCCGAGATATTACAAAAAATCATCAAAAAAGGTTGACTTTACAAACGAATCGGTTTTTGGTCAACCACTTTTTTTAACCCATCGATTTTTAAAATGTTTGAATGCCAGTTAATAGTAGGGATCCCTACGAATTCAAAAAGGTATAACATTTCAAAATCTGAAAGTATTTACCCGAGATATTCAATAAAAATCATCAACAAAGTTTTGATTTTCGAACCGACCCCGAATTTGAGAAAAAACGTGATGTAACCCCTTGCCATTTTGTTGATTTGGGCCAAAATTTTGATTTTTGTTCTTTTGATGCCAATCGATGGTACTGATCCTTACGAGTCCAAAATGGTATAAAATTTCCAAATCGGACATTATTGGGCCGAGATATTACAAAAAATCCTCAAAAAAGGTTGACTTTACAAACGAAACGGTTTTTGGTCAACCAATTTTTTTAAACCATCGATTTTGAAAATGATTGAATGCCAATGGATAGTAGGGATCCCTACGAATTCAAAAAGGTATAACATTTCAAGATCTGAAAGTATTTACCCGAGATATTCAATAAAAATCATCAAAAAAGTTTTCATTTTCGAACCGACCCCGAATTTGAGAAAAAACGTGATGTAACCCCTTGCCATTTTGTTGATTTGGGCAAAAATTTAGATTTTTATTCTTTTGATGCCAATCGATGGTACTGATCCTTACGAGTCCAAAATGGTATAAAATTTCCAAATCGGACATTATTGGGCCGAGATATTACAAAAAATCATCAAAAAAGGTTGACTTTACAAACGAATCGGTTTTTGGTCAACCACTTTTTTTAACCCATCGATTTTTAAAATGTTTGAATGCCAGTTGATAGTAGGGATCCCTACGAATTCAAAAAGGTATAACATTTCAAGATCTGAAAGTATTTACCCGAGATATTCAATAAAAATCATCAAAAAAGTTTTGATTTTCGAACCGACCCCGAATTTGAGAAAAAACGTGATGTAACCCCTTGCCATTTTGTTGATTTGGGCCAAAATTTAGAGTTTTATTCTTTTGATGCCAATCGATGGTACTGATCCTTACGAGTCCAAAATTGTATAAAATTTCCAAATCGGACATTATTGGGCCGAGATATTACAAAAAATCCTCAAAAAAGGTTGACTTTACAAACGAAACGGTTTTTGGTCAACCAATTTTTTTAAACCATCGATTTTGAAAATGATTGAATGCCAATGGATAGTAGGGATCCCTACGAATTCAAAAAGGTATAACATTTCAAGATCTGAAAGTATTTACCCGAGATATTCAATAAAAATCATCAAAAAAGTTTTGATTTTCGAACCGACCTCGAATTTGAGAAAAAGCGTGATGTAATCCCTTGCCATTTTGTTGATTTGGGCAAAAATTTAGATTTTTATTCTTTTGATGCCAATCGATGGTACTGATCCTTACGAGTCCAAAATGGTATAAAATTTCCAAATCGGACAATTTTGGGCCGAGATATTACAAAAAATCATCAAAAAAGGTTGACTTTACAAACGAATCGGTTTTTGGTCAACCACTTTTTTTAACCCATCGATTTTTAAAATGTTTGAATGCCAGTTAATAGTAGGGATCCCTACGAATTCAAAAAGGTATAACATTTCAAAATCTGAAAGTATTTACCCGAGATATTCAATAAAAATCATCAACAAAGTTTTGATTTTCGAACCGACCCCGAATTTGAGAAAAAACGTGATGTAACCCCTTGCCATTTTGTTGATTTGGGCCAAAATTTTGATTTTTATTCTTTTGATGCCAATCGATGGTACTGATCCTTACGAGTCCAAAATGGTATAAAATTTCCAAATCGGACATTATTGGGCCGAGATATTACAAAAAATCCTCAAAAAAGGTTGACTTTACAAACGAAACGGTTTTTGGTCAACCAATTTTTTTAAACCATCGATTTTGAAAATGATTGAATGCCAATGGATAGTAGGGATCCCTACGAATTCAAAAAGGTATAACATTTCAAGATCTGAAAGTATTTACCCGAGATATTCAATAAAAATCATCAAAAAAGTTTTCATTTTCGAACCGACCCCGAATTTGAGAAAAAACGTGATGTAACCCCTTGCCATTTTGTTGATTTGGGCAAAAATTTAGATTTTTATTCTTTTGATGCCAATCGATGGTACTGATCCTTACGAGTCCAAAATGGTATAAAATTTCCAAATCGGACATTATTGGGCCGAGATATTACAAAAAATCATCAAAAAAGGTTGACTTTACAAACGAATCGGTTTTTGGTCAACCACTTTTTTTAACCCATCGATTTTTAAAATGTTTGAATGCCAGTTGATAGTAGGGATCCCTACGAATTCAAAAAGGTATAACATTTCAAGATCTGAAAGTATTTACCCGAGATATTCAATAAAAATCATCAAAAAAGTTTTGATTTTCGAACCGACCCCGAATTTGAGAAAAAACGTGATGTAACCCCTTGCCATTTTGTTGATTTGGGCCAAAATTTTGATTTTTATTCTTTTGATGCCAATCGATGGTACTGATCCTTACGAGTCCAAAATGGTATAAAATTTCCAAATCGGACAATTTTGGGCCGAGATATTACAAAAAATCATCAAAAAAGGTTGACTTTACAAACGAATCGGTTTTTGGTCAACCACTTTTTTTAACCCATCGATTTTTAAAATGTTTGAATGCCAGTTAATAGTAGGGATCCCTACGAATTCAAAAAGGTATAACATTTCAAAATCTGAAAGTATTTACCCGAGATATTCAATAAAAATCATCAAAAAAGTTTCGATTTTCGAACCGACCCCGAATTTGAGTAAAAACGTGATGTAACCCCTTGCCATTTTGTTGATTTGGGCCAAAATTTAGATTTTTATTCTTTTGATGCCAATCGATGGTACTGATCC
This sequence comes from Drosophila montana, assembly GCF_035044405.1. Taxonomy (NCBI): domain Eukaryota; kingdom Metazoa; phylum Arthropoda; class Insecta; order Diptera; family Drosophilidae; genus Drosophila; species Drosophila montana. Next base: position 421,632 of record NW_026997875.1, read on the forward strand.
TTACGAGTCCAAAATGGTATAAAATTTCCAAATCGGACATTATTGGGCCGAGATATTACAAAAAATCATCAAAAAAGGTTGACTTTACAAACGAATCGGTTTTTGGTCAACCACTTTTTTTATTCCATCGATTTTTTAAAAGTTTGAATGCCAATTGATAGTAGGGATCCCTACGAATTCAAAAAGGTATAACATTTTAAAATCTGAAAGTATTTACCCGAGATATTCAATAAAAATCATCAAAAAAGTTTCGATTTTCGAACCGACCCCGAATTTGAGTAAAAACGTGATGTAACCCCTTGCCATTTTGTTGATTTGGGCCAAAATTTAGATTTTTATTCTTTTGATGCCAATCGATGGTACTGTTCCGTTCGAGTCCAAAATGGTATAAAATATCCAAATCGGACATTATTGGGCCGAGATATTACAAAAAATCATCAAAAAAAGGTTGACTTTACAAACGAATCGGTTTTTGGTCAAACACTTTTTTTAACCCATCGATTTTTAAAATGTTTGAATGCCAATTGATAGTAGGGATACCTACGAATTCAAAAAGGTATAACATTTCAAAATCTGAAAGTATTTACCCGAGATATTCAATAAAAATCATCAACAAAGTTTTGATTTTCGACCCGACCCAGCATTTGAGAAAAAACGTGATGTAACCCCTTGCCATTTTGTTGATTTGGGCCAAAATTTTGATTTTTATTCTTTTGATGCCAATCGATGGTACTGATCCTTACGAGTCCAAAATGGTATAAAATTTCCAAATCGGACATTATTGGGCCGAGATATTACAAAAAATCCTCAAAAAAGGTTGACTTTACAAACGAATCGGTTTTTGGTCAACCACTTTTTTTATTCCATCGATTTTTAAAATGTTTGAATGCCAATTGATAGTAGGGATCCCTACGAATTCAAAAAGGTATAACATTTCAAGATCTGAAAGTATTTACCCGAGATATTCAATAAAAATCATCAAAAAAGTTTCAATTTTCGAACAGACCCCGAATTTGAGAAAAAACGTGATGTAACCCCTTGCCATTTTGTTGATTTGGGCCAAAATTTAGAGTTTTATTCTTTTGATGCCAATCGATGGTACTGATCCTTACGATTCCAAAATGGTATAAAATTTCCAAATCGGACATTATTGGGCCGAGATATTACAAAAAATCATCAAAAAAGGTTGACTTTACAAACGAATCGGTTTTTGGTCAAACACTTTTTTTAACCCATCGATTTTGAAAATTATTGAATGCCAATGGATAGTAGGGATCCCTACGAATTCAAAAAGGTATAACATTTCAAAATCTGAAAGTATTTACCCGAGATATTCAATAAAAATCATCAAAAAAGTTTTGATTTTCGAACCGACCCCGAATTTGAGAAAAAACGTGATGTAACCCCTTGCCATTTTGTTGATTTGGGCCAAAATTTAGATTTTTATTCTTTTGATGCCAATCGATGGTACTGATCCTTACGAGTCCAAAATGGTATAAAATTTCCAAATCGGACATTATTGGGCCGAGATATTACAAAAAATCATCAAAAAAGGTTGACTTTACAAACGAATCGGTTTTTGGTCAAACACTTTTTTTAACCCATCGATTTTGAAAATTATTGAATGCCAATGGATAGTAGGGATCCCTACGAATTCAAAAAGGTATAACATTTCAAAATCTGAAAGTATTTACCCGAGATATTCAATAAAAATCATCAAAAAAGTTTCAATTTTCGAACAGACCCCGAATTTGAGAAAAAACGTGATGTAACCCCTTGCCATTTTGTTGATTTGGGCCAAAATTTAGATTTTTATTCTTTTGATGCCAATCGATGGTACTGATCCTTACGAGTCCAAAATGGTATAAAATTTCCAAATCGGACATTATTGGGCCGAGATATTACAAAAAATCATCAAAAAAGGTTGACTTTACAAACGAATCGGTTTTTGGTCAACCACTTTTTTTAACACATCGATTTTTAAAATGTTTGAATGCCAATTGATAGTAGGGATCCCTACGAATTCAAAAAGGTATAACATTTCAAAATCTGAAAGTATTTATCCGAGATATTCAATAAAAATCATCAACAAAGTTTCAATTTTCGACCCGACCCCGAATTTGAGAAAAAACGTGATGTAACCCCTTGCCATTTTGTTGATTTGGGCCAAAATTTTGATTTTTATTCTTTTGATGCCAATCGATGGTACTGATCCTTACGAGTCCAAAATGGTATAAAATTTCCAAATCGGACATTATTGGGCCGAGATATTACAAAAAATCATCAAAAAAGGTTGACTTTACAAACGAATCGGTTTTTGGTCAAACACTTTTTTTAACCCATCGATTTTTAAAATGTTTGAATGCCAATTGATAGTAGGGATACCTACGAATTCAAAAAGGTATAACATTTCAAGATCTGAAAGTATTTACCCGAGATATTAAATAAAAATCATCAAAAAAGTTTTGATTTTCGAACCGACCCCGAATTTGAGAAAAAACGTGATGTAACCCCTTGCCATTTTGTTGATTTGGGCAAAAATTTAGATTTTTATTCTTTTGATGCCAATCGATGGTTCTGATCCTTACGAGTCCAAAATGGTATAAAATTTGCAAATCGGACATTATTGGGCCGAGATATTACAAAAAATCATCAAAAAAGGTTGACTTTACAAACGAATCGGTTTTTGGTCAACCACTTTTTTTAACCCATCGATTTTGAAAATGATTAAATGCCAATGGATAGTAGGGATCCCTACGAATTCAAAAAGGTATAACATTTCAAAATCTGAAAGTATTTACCCGAGATATTCAATAAAAATCATCAAAAAAGTTTCGATTTTCGAACCGACCCCGAATTTGAGAAAAAACGTGATGTAACCCCTTGCCATTTTGTTGATTTGCGCCAAAATTTAGATTTTTATTCTTTTGATGCCAATCGATGGTACTGATCCTTACGACTCCAAAATGGTATAAAATTTCCCATTCGGACATTATTGGGCCGAGATATTACAAAAAATCATCAAAAAAGGTTGACTTTACAAACGAATCGGTTTTTGGTCAAACACTTTTTTTAACCCATCGATTTTGAAAATGATTGAATGCCAATGGATAGTAGGGATCCCTACGAATTCAAAAAGGTATAACATTTCAAAATATGAAAGTATTTACCCGAGATATTAAATAAAAATCATCAAAAAAGTTTTGATTTTCGAACCGACCCCGAATTTGAGAAAAAACGTGATGTAACCCCTTGCCATTTTGTTGATTTGGGCCAAAATTTAGATTTTTATTCTTTTGATGCCAATCGATGGTACTGATCCTTACGAGTCCAAAATGGTATAAAATTTGCAAATCGGACATTATTGGGCCGAGATATTACAAAAAATCATCAAAAAAGGTTGACTTTACAAACGAATCGGTTTTTGGTCAACCACTTTTTTTATTCCATCGATTTTGAAAATGATTAAATGCCAATGGATAGTAGGGATCCCTACGAATTCAAAAAGGTATAACATTTCAAAATCTGAAAGTATTTACCCGAGATATTCAATAAAAATCATCAAAAAAGTTTTGATTTTCGAACCGACCCCGAATTTGAGAAAAAACGTGATGTAACCCCTTGCCATTTTGTTGATTTGGGCAAAAATTTAGATTTTTATTCTTTTGATGCCAATCGATGGTACTGATCCTTACGAGTCCAAAATGGTATAAAATTTCCAAATCGGACATTATTGGGCCGAGATATTACAAAAAATCATCAAAAAAGGTTGACTTTACAAACGAATCGGTTTTTGGTCAACCACTTTTTTTAACCCATCGATTTTTAAAATGTTTGAATGCCAGTTGATAGTAGGGATCCCTACGAATTCAAAAAGGTATAACATTTCAAGATCTGAAAGTATTTACCCGAGATATTAAATAAAAATCATCAAAAAAGTTTTGATTTTCGAACCGACCCCGAATTTGAGAAAAAACGTGATGTAACCCCTTGCCATTTTGTTGATTTGGGCAAAAATTTAGATTTTTATTCTTTTGATGCCAATCGATGGTACTGATCCTTACGAGTCCAAAATGGTATAAAATTTCCAAATCGGACATTATTGGGCCGAGATATTACAAAAAATCATCAAAAGAGGTTGACTTTACAAACGAATCGGTTTTTGGTCAACCACTTTTTTTAACCCATCGATTTTTAAAATGTTTGAATGCCAGTTGATAGTAGGGATCCCTACGAATTCAAAAAGGTATAACATTTCAAGATCTGAAAGTATTTACCCGAGATATTAAATAAAAATCATCAAAAAAGTTTTGATTTTCGAACCGACCCCGAATTTGAGAAAAAACGTGATGTAACCCCTTGCCATTTTGTTGATTTGGGCAAAAATTTAGATTTTTATTCTTTTGATGCCAATCGATGGTTCTGATCCTAACGAGTCCAAAATGGTATAAAATTTGCAAATCGGACATTATTGGGCCGAGATATTACAAAAAATCATCAAAAAAGGTTGACTTTACAAACGAATCGGTTTTTGGTCAAACACTTTTTTTAACCCATCGATTTTGAAAATGATTGAATGCCAATGGATAGTAGGGATCCCTACGAATTCAAAAAGGTATAACATTTCAAAATCTGAAAGTATTTACCCGAGATATTAAATAAAAATCATCAACAAAGTTTTGATTTTCGACCCGACCCCGAATTTGAGAAAAAACGTGATGTAACCCCTTGCCATTTTGTTGATTTGGGCCAAAATTTAGATTTTTATTCTTTTGATGCCAATCGATGGTACTGATCCTTACGACTCCAAAATGGTATAAAATTTTCAAATCGGACATTATTGGGCCGAGATATTACAAAAAATCATCAAAAAAGGTTGACTTTACAAACGAATCGGTTTTTGGTCAAACACTTTTTTTAACCCATCGATTTTGAAAATGATTAAATGCCAATGGATAGTAGGGATCCCTACGAATTCAAAAAGGTATAACATTTCAAAATCTGAAAGTATTTACCCGAGATATTAAATAAAAATCATCAAAAAAGTTTTGATTTTCGAACCGACCCCGAATTTGAGAAAAAACGTGATGTAACCCCTTGCCATTTTGTTGATTTGGGCCAAAATTTAGATTTTTATTCTTTTGATGCCAATCGATGGTACTGATCCTTACGAGTCCAAAATGGTATAAAATTTCCAAATCGGACATTATTGGGCCGAGATATTACAAAAAATCATCAAAAAAGGTTGACTTTACAAACGAATCGGTTTTTGGTCAACCACTTTTTTTATTCCATCGATTTTTTAAAAGTTTGAATGCCAATTGATAGTAGGGATCCCTACGAATTCAAAAAGGTATAACATTTTAAAATCTGAAAGTATTTACCCGAGATATTCAATAAAAATCATCAAAAAAGTTTCGATTTTCGAACCGACCCCGAATTTGAGTAAAAACGTGATGTAACCCCTTGCCATTTTGTTGATTTGGGCCAAAATTTAGATTTTTATTCTTTTGATGCCAATCGATGGTACTGATCCGTTCGAGTCCAAAATGGTATAAAATTTCCAAATCGGACATTATTGGGCCGAGATATTACAAAAAATCATCAAAAAAAGGTTGACTTTACAAACGAATCGGTTTTTGGTCAAACACTGTTTTTAACCCATCGATTTTTAAAATGTTTGAATGCCAATTGATAGTAGGGATACCTACGAATTCAAAAAGGTATAACATTTCAAAATCTGAAAGTATTTACCCGAGATATTCAATAAAAATCATCAACAAAGTTTTGATTTTCGACCCGACCCCGAATTTGAGAAAAAACGTGATGTAACCCCTTGCCATTTTGTTGATTTGGGCCAAAATTTAGATTTTTATTCTTTTGATGCCAATCGATGGTACTGATCCTTACGAGTCCAAAATGGTATAAAATTTGCAAATCGGACATTATTGGGCCGAGATATTACAAAAAATCATCAAAAAAGGTTGACTTTACAAACGAATCGGTTTTTGGTCAACCACTTTTTTTAACCCATCGATTTTTAAAATGTTTGAATGCCAATTGATAGTAGGGATCCCTACGAATTCAAAAAGGTATAACATTTCAAAATCTGAAAGTATTTACCCGAGATATTCAACAAAAATCATCAAAAAAGTTTCAATTTTCGAACCGACCCAGCATTTGAGAAAAAACGTGATGTAGCCCCTTGCCATTTTGTTGATTTGGGCCAAAATTTTGATTTTTATTCTTTTGATGCCAATCGATGGTACTGATCCTTACGAGTCCAAAATGGTATAAAATTTCCAAATCGGACATTATTGGGCCGAGATATTACAAAAAATCATCAAAAAAGGTTGACTTTACAAACGAATCGGTTTTTGGTCAACCACTTTTTTTAACCCATCGATTTTTAAAATGTTTGAATGCCAGTTGATAGTAGGGATCCCTACGAATTCAAAAAGGTATAACATTTCAAAATCTGAAAGTATTTACCCGAGATATTCAATAAAAATCATCAACAAAGTTTTGATTTTCGAACCGACCCCGAATTTGAGAAAAAACGTGATGTTACCCCTTGCCATTTTGTTGATTTGGGCCAAAATTTTGATTTTTATTCTTTTGATGCCAATCGATGGTACTGATCCTTACGATTCCAAAATGGTATAAAATTTCCAAATCGGACATTATTGGGCCGAGATATTACAAAAAATCATCAAAAAAGGTTGACTTTACAAACGAATCGGTTTTTGGTCAACCACTTTTTTTAACCCATCGATTTTGAAAATGATTAAATGCCAATGGATAGTAGGGATCCCTACGAATTCAAAAAGGTATAACATTTCAAAATCTGAAAGTATTTACCCGAGATATTCAATAAAAATCATCAAAAAAGTTTCGATTTTCGAACCGACCCCGAATTTGAGAAAAAACGTGATGTAACCCCTTGCCATTTTGTTGATTTGCGCCAAAATTTAGATATTTATTCTTTTGATGCCAATCGATGGTACTGATCCTTACGACTCCAAAATGGTATAAAATTTCCCATTCGGACATTATTGGGCCGAGATATTACAAAAAATCATCAAAAAAGGTTGACTTTACAAACGAATCGGTTTTTGGTCAAACACTTTTTTTAACCCATCGATTTTGAAAATGATTGAATGCCAATGGATAGTAGGGATCCCTACGAATTCAAAAAGGTATAACATTTCAAAATCTGAAAGTATTTACCCGAGATATTAAATAAAAATCATCAAAAAAGTTTTGATTTTCGAACCGACCCCGAATTTGAGAAAAAACGTGATGTAACCCCTTGCCATTTTGTTGATTTGGGCCAAAGTTTAGATTTTTATTCTTTTGATGCCAATCGATGGTACTGATCCTTACGAGTCCAAAATGGTATAAAATTTGCAAATCGGACATTATTGGGCCGAGATATTACAAAAAATCATCAAAAAAGGTTGACTTTACAAACGAATCGGTTTTTGGTCAACCACTTTTTTTATTCCATCGATTTTGAAAATGATTAAATGCCAATGGATAGGGATCCCTACGAATTCAAAAAGGTATAACATTTCAAAATCTGAAAGTATTTACCCGAGATATTCAATAAAAATCATCAAAAAAGTTTCGATTTTCGAACCGACCCCGAATTTAGATTTTTATTCTTTTGATGCCAATCGATGGTACTGATCCTTACGACTCCAAAATGGTATAAAATTTCCCATTCGGACATTATTGGGCCGAGATATTACAAAAAATCATCAAAAAAGGTTGACTTTACAAACGAATCGGTTTTTGGTCAAACACTTTTTTTAACCCATCGATTTTGAAAATGATTGAATGCCAATGGATAGTAGGGATCCCTACGAATTCAAAAAGGTATAACATTTCAAAATCTGAAAGTATTTACCCGAGATATTAAATAAAAATCATCAAAAAAGTTTTGATTTTCGAACCGACCCCGAATTTGAGAAAAAACGTGATGTAACCCCTTGCCATTTTGTTGATTTGGGCCAAAATTTAGATTTTTATTCTTTTGATGCCAATCGATGGTACTGATCCTTACGAGTCCAAAATGGTATAAAATTTCCAAATCGGACATTATTGGGCCGAGATATTTATTTATTTATTTATTTATTTATTTATTAGTGGTCGACAAAACGAGTGTCTTCCTAATTATTCAATACATTATATTTACAATTATGAAATTTAGATGCTAAAAGCCTAGATAGAGAACACAAATTTCAAATAGCATCACCGACCGATGGAGGTGTTTTATTTGCCAGTCCGGCCAGCTGTGCCCCTTTTCACAGCTAATTTTGTCAGTGACGCTATTAGAGCCTACATCTAAGAAGAAGGGTGTAAGTAGGAAAAAGTGTTCTTAAGTAAAATTAAAAATAATCTTAATTTGCTATATTATTTAAGAATATATCATAAATAGGAGAAAAGAAAGTAAAAAGATTGTTAATAAAATAAAGAACTGTATGCTAGATATACAGAGTGTTAAGTAGATAGGATAAAGAGATAGTATTGGGAAAGTAATGGGAAATCACCGACCCGGTGGGGGAAAATTTGCAGCCTGTCCGGCAAGCTATGCCCCTGCTCATAGCTGGGAATGGTCAGTGACTTCCCGAAGGTATCCTGAAAGCAACGATTTTATTAGGGGTAGAGAAAGTTCGGTAGAGAAAACGTGATGCAAACTATTGTAATTTTTACATAGCACGCGAAAAGGATTGTGCATAGCGTAGTCTGTTGTGCACGTAGATAGGAATAAGGGGCGGTAATTTCTGGTTGGTCTAGCCGGAACAGAGAATTGAAGACGCCCTAGCAGAAAAGGAGTATCTATATCGCCAACAACCAACTTATGTAGAAAGACAACACCGAGAATTGTCCTACGGTTGGTTAACGACGGAAGGTTAAGCAGAAGCAGCCTGCTGGAATAGGATGGCAACCGAAGATTAGGGTCCCAATTTAAACCTCGTAAGGCAAAAAGCAGAAATTGCTTCTGAACAGATTCAATACGATCCTGGCTATTGTTATACTGCGGAGACCAGATGCAAGAGCAGTATTCAAGGATAGGGCGAACAAGAGAGATGTACAGAAGTTTCGTTATAAAAGGATCGTTAAACTCTTTCGACCATCGTTTAATGAATCCAAGTACACCTTTTGCCTCATTAACGATGGTATCTATGTGAAGATTGAAACAGAGTTTAGAATCAAAAAGAACGCCTAAATCCTTAACTGTTAGTATACGTTGCAATGGAGTATTGTCGATTGTATAACTGACCAGATAAGGTGTAGTACGATTAAATGTCATAAACATACACTTTGAACAATTCAGATGCAATTGATTGGCCGAGCACCAAAGTTGCATAGCGTTCAAATCGTCTTGAAGACGAGAATGATGTAGGGGATTGGTGTATGATAAAATAAGTTTCACGTCGTCCGCATACATGAGTACACGGGCATGGGATATAACAGAGGGAAGATCATTTATAAAAAGAGTAAAGAGTAAAGGTCCAAGATGACTACCTTGAGGAACACCAGAAGTAACGTGAACCTGTTTAGAGGTAGTCAGCCTCAGCATTACTCTTTGGGTCCTACCTTTTAAATAAGAACTAATCCAAAGCAATAGAGACGGAGGGAAACCTATTCGGTCAAGTTTAAAAAGTAAAATGTCATGGTGCACGGAGTCAAACGCCTTACTGAAGTCAGTGTAAATGACATCAGTTTGCATTTTCGAAAGGAAAGCATCATTTACCAAGGAAGTAAACTCAAGCAGATTGGTCGTAGTAGACCGATTCTTTACGAATCCATGTTGAACAGGGGAAACAACTGATTTGCAGAAATGCTGCAAATTCGAAGTGATTATTTTTTCAAATAATTTAGGAATAGCGGACAGTTTTGCAATGCCCCTGTAATTTAGTATATCAGTCTTTCCACCTTTCTTGTGGAGAGGAATGATATAAGATTCTTTCCAAAGAGATGGATAGACAGAAGAATCGAGGGATAGATTAAAAAGCTTTAGCAATGGATAAACAAGGGAAGAACTACACTCCTTGAGTAGACAACTAGGGATATTGTCAGGCCCAGGAGAGAAAGAAGATTTTAAAGAATTTAAAGCTAAAAGGAGAGAGGAATGGGAAATAATAGGGGGAGGTATAGAACTAGAGGAAGTAATAATATAAGGGTAAGAATTATTATTAGGACAAACTGAAGAGTAAGTTGATTGAAAAAAATTAGCAAAGAGGTTAGCAGAATCAGAGTCATTGCTAGCTTTATCCATCCCGAGAGAAAAAGAAGATGGCAAACTTGAAGATTTACGCTTCGAGTTTACAAAATTGTAAAACTGTCTTGGATTTAGGGCAAATTGCCTTTTGCAACGAGTTAGATAATTCTCATAGCATTGAGAATTCAGAAGAAAGAAATTCGACTTGGCTATGGAATATTTAGCCAAGTCAGTACACGAACCAGACATTTTAAACTTTTTAAAATATTTTGATTTTATATTTTTTAGATTCGTTAATCTGGGAGTAAACCAAGGTGGCTTTGAAGAGGTAGTCGAAGGAATTGACTTGGGAATACACATATCTAAGAGGGAGTTTAGGGTGTTATAAAAAAAGTTAATAGCAGTATTCATGTCAACCGAGTCATATAAGAAAGACCAATCGGTTGCATAAATAAGCTGATTCAGCAAGGAATAGTTTCCTTTGCGAAAGCTACGGCGGGGCTTATTGGCTGATAAGCACGAAATGATGAGGATTACAATTGAACATTGCAACCTCTAAAGTAGGATGATATACATCCTCAGGAAGAGATAAAGGAGGGGACCTAGATACATTAGAAATAAGGTAGTCGTTAACAAATACAAGATCAAGTGTTCTATTCAAATGATTAGAAATTGAATTGATTTGAAACAACGAAAGGTCAAGCATGCAATCTATAAAGTCATGCTGTGCTGAGGGCACTAAATAATTTTCGGCAGTGAAAAGTGACCAAGAGATGTTCGGCAAATTAAAATCACCCAACACAATTAATAGGTCATTATCACGCACGTGTGAAGAAACTTCTTTAATACAAGAAATATGTTTCATATAAACTTGAATATCAGAAGAAGGAGGAACATAAGAGCATGTAATATAAATATTCCGTGTAGGAAAAGACACCTTGACTGAAACAATCTCAGCGTCAGTAGGCGTACTAAAACAGAAAAGTTCTGACTGGAGAGTGGCTTTAACGGCAATTAATACCCCACCACCTCGAGTCAGCCGATCATTTCTATGCAAAATAAAATTATTCGAAAAAACCTCAAAATCAGATATGGTTGAATTTAACCATGTTTCTGAAAATGCGATTATATCCGAATCGAAGGAAGTGCTGGCCATGAAAAGATTTTTGAGTTTTGAAATGAGACCTCTGACATTCTGATAATGAATAGAGACTTGGTCAGAAGAAGAAGTTAGTTTTTTGGGGCAGAAATGGTACCTTGTATTGAAGGGACTGGAAGGGTGACAGGCTGGTTACGCTTTTTTGGCTTGAACTCGTGAACAATCATGTGTGGAGGCCAAAATTTGGGATCACAAATGATTGGGAACATATCATGTGAAACATTTATTTTGAATGATGATATTTCACGAGGAGTGGAGAAATTAAATTTAGTAATTGACACGCTAGCAGAAGATTTGCTAGCAATATAGGCTGCCAATGACTCAGAGGTGGTGTCAGACGAAAGCCGAGACACAAAAACTTGCCTACGAGGGGCAACAACAGTTAACGTAGGCGCTGATGGGGCTGCAGGGAGAACAGGATTTGGTGGGGCTAAAGAGGCACCATGATTGTTTTTAACAATCTGGGCAAGATTGCGCGCAGGTCTACCTTTGCGGCCAGGAGCTGAGGGGGCTGAGGCAGTTTGGCTAACTGGGACAGGTTCAGGTACAGGGTCTAATGGGACTATTTCACGGGATAAAATTGGGGTAATATTTGGGTAGTCGCTCGGAGAAGGCGATAATGACAACATTGGAGATGAATCCAAGTTGCTCGGAAGGGACAACACAGGCAAAGGTGTCTGGACAGACGGAGAGGGCAACTGCAAAAATTGAGGCTCCAACCGGCGATTGGTTGGAGACTCGAATTTATATTTGCTAAGCAACTCACAGCTCGAATCAAAACTACTCGAGAGCTGCTTAGCCACGCTATTTAGTTTTAAGAATTGATTTCTCACAGACTTATACATTCTGGAGAAATCAATTTGCTTGTCGATGCATTCTGGGCACGACCAACGCAAGCCGCCGCAGCCCTTCTTGGCAATTGCAGCGATCTTGTCGCAATCACGCCCAGTGAGACCTGCACATTTAGCATGCATTATATTCTCACACAGCCAGCAATTAACAAATTGCGGCAATGCAGAATCATCAGCCTGCTTGAACGTGCAAGGTTTCTTACAGCACGACATAATTACTACCAGCGTTAAAAGAATAAGCAAAAGTTGCGAGAGCGCAGAGCGAAACGAAAAACAGTGCACAAGAATAGAGCAAGTAAACGCTCAACAAATACTATTCGTACACAAACAAATTGTTTGGAGCGAAAAGCAACAGCAAAAATTTGCGAGAGCGCGATGCACAAGAATAAATTTGCAGCAGCGAACACACGCACAAACAAGTGTTTGCACAGGGGAGCACCAAAGCAAAAGAATCAAAACAGGCAATAACAACAATACGGAACTGACGCCGCGTTCAATAAAAGCAATAATTAACAGACTTACGCTGCACAACAGATAACACTTTGCACAAGTTATAAAAGCTTTTTAAATAAAGCACAAAAAATGCAAAATTTGGAAGTAAAAAACAGGATTTAAGCGCAAAAATATATAAAAATCTTGGAGCACAAGTAAAACACGTCAATCACTCTCAACTGAGAACTCTCTCTGATTACAAAAAATCATCAAAAAAGGTTGACTTTACAAACGAATCGGTTTTTGGTCAACCACTTTTTTTATTCCATCGATTTTTTAAAAAATTGAATGCCAATTGATAGTAGGGATCCCTACGAATTCAAAAAGGTATAACATTTCAAAATCTGAAAGTATTTACCCGAGATATTCAATAAAAATCATCAAAAAAGTTTCGATTTTCGAACCGACCCCGAATTTGAGAAAAAACGTGATGTAACCCCTTGCCATTTTGTTGATTTGGGCCAAAATTTTGATTTTTATTCTTTTGATGCCAATCGATGGTGCTGATCCTTACGAGTCCAAAATGGTATAAAATTTCCAAATCGGTCATTATTGGGCCGAGATATTACAAAAAATCATCAAAAAAGGTTGACTTTACAAACGAATCGGTTTTTGGTCAACCACTTTTTTTAACCCATCGATTTTTAAAATGTTTGAATGCCAATTGATAGTAGGGATCCCTACGAATTCAAAAAGGTATAACATTTCAAAATATGAAAGTATTTACCCGAGATATTCAACAAAAATCATCAAAAAAGTTTCAATTTTCGAACCGACCCAGCATTTGAGAAAAAACGTGATGTAGCCCCTTGCCATTTTGTTGATTTGGGCCAAAATTTTGATTTTTATTCTTTTGATGCCAATCGATGGTACTGATCCTTACGAGTCCAAAATGGTATAAAATTTCCAAATCGGACATTATTGGGCCGAGATATTACAAAAAATCATCAAAAAAGGTTGACTTTACAAACGAATCGGTTTTTGGTCAACCACTTTTTTTAACCCATCGATTTTTAAAATGTTTGAATGCCAGTTGATAGTAGGGATCCCTACGAATTCAAAAAGGTATAACATTTCAAAATCTGAAAGTATTTACCCGAGATATTCAATAAAAATCATCAACAAAGTTTTGATTTTCGAACCGACCCCGAATTTGAGAAAAAACGTGATGTTACCCCTTGCCATTTTGTTGATTTGGGCCAAAATTTTGATTTTTATTCTTTTGATGCCAATCGATGGTACTGATCCTTACGATTCCAAAATGGTATAAAATTTCCAAATCGGACATTATTGGGCCGAGATATTACAAAAAATCATCAAAAAAGGTTGACTTTACAAACGAATCGGTTTTTGGTCAACCACTTTTTTTAACCCATCGATTTTGAAAATGATTAAATGCCAATGGATAGTAGGGATCCCTACGAATTCAAAAAGGTATAACATTTCAAAATCTGAAAGTATTTACCCGAGATATTCAATAAAAATCATCAAAAAAGTTTCGATTTTCGAACCGACCCCGAATTTGAGAAAAAACGTGATGTAACCCCTTGCCATTTTGTTGATTTGCGCCAAAATGTAGATATTTATTCTTTTGATGCCAATCGATGGTACTGATCCTTACGACTCCAAAATGGTATAAAATTTCCCATTCGGACATTATTGGGCCGAGATATTACAAAAAATCATCAAAAAAGGTTGACTTTACAAACGAATCGGTTTTTGGTCAAACACTTTTTTTAACCCATCGATTTTGAAAATGATTGAATGCCAATGGATAGTAGGGATCCCTACGAATTCAAAAAGGTATAACATTTCAAAATCTGAAAGTATTTACCCGAGATATTAAATAAAAATCATCAAAAAAGTTTTGATTTTCGAACCGACCCCGAATTTGAGAAAAAACGTGATGTAACCCCTTGCCATTTTGTTGATTTGGGCCAAAGTTTAGATTTTTATTCTTTTGATGCCAATCGATGGTACTGATCCTTACGAGTCCAAAATGGTATAAAATTTGCAAATCGGACATTATTGGGCCGAGATATTACAAAAAATCATCAAAAAAGGTTGACTTTACAAACGAATCGGTTTTTGGTCAACCACTTTTTTTATTCCATCGATTTTGAAAATGATTAAATGCCAATGGATAGGGATCCCTACGAATTCAAAAAGGTATAACATTTCAAAATCTGAAAGTATTTACCCGAGATATTCAATAAAAATCATCAAAAAAGTTTCGATTTTCGAACCGACCCCGAATTTAGATTTTTATTCTTTTGATGCCAATCGATGGTACTGATCCTTACGACTCCAAAATGGTATAAAATTTCCCAGTCGGACATTATTGGGCCGAGATATTACAAAAAATCATCAAAAAAGGTTGACTTTACAAACGAATCGGTTTTTGGTCAAACACTTTTTTTAACCCATCGATTTTGAAAATGATTGAATGCCAATGGATAGTAGGGATCCCTACGAATTCAAAAAGGTATAACATTTCAAAATCTGAAAGTATTTACCCGAGATATTAAATAAAAATCATCAAAAAAGTTTTGATTTTCGAACCGACCCCGAATTTGAGAAAAAACGTGATGTAACCCCTTGCCATTTTGTTGATTTGGGCCAAAATTTAGATTTTTATTCTTTTGATGCCAATCGATGGTACTGATCCTTACGAGTCCAAAATGGTATAAAATTTCCAAATCGGACATTATTGGGCCGAGATATTACAAAAAATCATCAAAAAAGGTTGACTTTACAAACGAATCGGTTTTTGGTCAACCACTTTTTTTATTCCATCGATTTTTTAAAAAATTGAATGCCAATTGATAGTAGGGATCCCTACGAATTCAAAAAGGTATAACATTTCAAAATCTGAAAGTATTTACCCGAGATATTCAATAAAAATCATCAAAAAAGTTTCGATTTTCGAACCGACCCCGAATTTGAGAAAAAACGTGATGTAACCCCTTGCCATTTTGTTGATTTGGGCCAAAATTTTGATTTTTATTCTTTTGATGCCAATCGATGGTGCTGATCCTTACGAGTCCAAAATGGTATAAAATTTCCAAATCGGTCATTATTGGGCCGAGATATTACAAAAAATCATCAAAAAAGGTTGACTTTACAAACGAATCGGTTTTTGGTCAACCACTTTTTTTAACCCATCGATTTTTAAAATGTTTGAATGCCAATTGATAGTAGGGATCCCTACGAATTCAAAAAGGTATAACATTTCAAAATCTGAAAGTATTTACCCGAGATATTAAATAAAAATCATCAAAAAAGTTTCGATTTTCGAACCGACCCCGAATTTGAGAAAAAACGTGATGTAACCCCTTGCCATTTTGTTGATTTGCGCCAAAATTTAGATATTTATTCTTTTGATGCCAATCGATGGTACTGATCCTTACGACTCCAAAATGGTATAAAATTTCCCATTCGGACATTATTGGGCCGAGATATTACAAAAAATCATCAAAAAAGGTTGACTTTACAAACGAATCGGTTTTTGGTCAAACACTTTTTTTAACCCATCGATTTTGAAAATGATTGAATGCCAATGGATAGTAGGGATCCCTACGAATTCAAAAAGGTATAACATTTCAAAATCTGAAAGTATTTACCCGAGATATTAAATAAAAATCATCAAAAAAGTTTTGATTTTCGAACCGACCCCGAATTTGAGAAAAAACGTGATGTAACCCCTTGCCATTTTGTTGATTTGGGCCAAAGTTTAGATTTTTATTCTTTTGATGCCAATCGATGGTACTGATCCTTACGAGTCCAAAATGGTATAAAATTTGCAAATCGGACATTATTGGGCCGAGATATTACAAAAAATCATCAAAAAAGGTTGACTTTACAAACGAATCGGTTTTTGGTCAACCACTTTTTTTATTCCATCGATTTTGAAAATGATTAAATGCCAATGGATAGGGATCCCTACGAATTCAAAAAGGTATAACATTTCAAAATCTGAAAGTATTTACCCGAGATATTCAATAAAAATCATCAAAAAAGTTTCGATTTTCGAACCGACCCCGAATTTAGATTTTTATTCTTTTGATGCCAATCGATGGTACTGATCCTTACGACTCCAAAATGGTATAAAATTTCCCAGTCGGACATTATTGGGCCGAGATATTACAAAAAATCATCAAAAAAGGTTGACTTTACAAACGAATCGGTTTTTGGTCAAACACTTTTTTTAACCCATCGATTTTGAAAATGATTGAATGCCAATGGATAGTAGGGATCCCTACGAATTCAAAAAGGTATAACATTTCAAAATCTGAAAGTATTTACCCGAGATATTAAATAAAAATCATCAAAAAAGTTTTGATTTTCGAACCGACCCCGAATTTGAGAAAAAACGTGATGTAACCCCTTGCCATTTTGTTGATTTGGGCCAAAATTTAGATTTTTATTCTTTTGATGCCAATCGATGGTACTGATCCTTACGAGTCCAAAATGGTATAAAATTTCCAAATCGGACATTATTGGGCCGAGATATTACAAAAAATCATCAAAAAAGGTTGACTTTACAAACGAATCGGTTTTTGGTCAACCACTTTTTTTATTCCATCGATTTTTTAAAAAATTGAATGCCAATTGATAGTAGGGATCCCTACGAATTCAAAAAGGTATAACATTTCAAAATCTGAAAGTATTTACCCGAGATATTCAATAAAAATCATCAAAAAAGTTTCGATTTTCGAACCGACCCCGAATTTGAGAAAAAACGTGATGTAACCCCTTGCCATTTTGTTGATTTGGGCCAAAATTTTGATTTTTATTCTTTTGATGCCAATCGATGGTGCTGATCCTTACGAGTCCAAAATGGTATAAAATTTCCAAATCGGTCATTATTGGGCCGAGATATTACAAAAAATCATCAAAAAAGGTTGACTTTACAAACGAATCGGTTTTTGGTCAACCACTTTTTTTAACCCATCGATTTTTAAAATGTTTGAATGCCAATTGATAGTAGGGATCCCTACGAATTCAAAAAGGTATAACATTTCAAAATATGAAAGTATTTACCCGAGATATTCAACAAAAATCATCAAAAAAGTTTCAATTTTCGAACCGACCCAGCATTTGAGAAAAAACGTGATGTATTTACCCCTTTGCCATTTTGTTGATTTGGGCCAAAATTTAGATTTTTATTCTTTTGATGCCAATCGATGGTACTGATCCTTACGACTCCAAAATGGTATAAAATTTCCCATTCGGACATTATTGGGCCGAGATATTACAAAAAATCATCAAAAAAGGTTGACTTTACAAACGAATCGGTTTTTGGTCAAACACTTTTTTTAACCCATCGATTTTGAAAATGATTGAATGCCAATGGATAGTAGGGATCCCTACGAATTCAAAAAGGTATAACATTTCAAAATCTGAAAGTATTTACCCGAGATATTCAATAAAAATCATCAAAAAAGTTTCGATTTTCGAACCGACCCCGAATTTGAGAAAAAACGTGATGTAACCCCTTGCCATTTTGTTGATTTGCGCCAAAATTTAGATATTTATTCTTTTGATGCCAATCGATGGTACTGATCCTTACGACTCCAAAATGGTATAAAATTTCCCATTCGGACATTATTGGGCCGAGATATTACAAAAAATCATCAAAAAAGGTTGACTTTACAAACGAATCGGTTTTTGGTCAAACACTTTTTTTAACCCATCGATTTTGAAAATGATTGAATGCCAATGGATAGTAGGGATCCCTACGAATTCAAAAAGGTATAACATTTCAAAATCTGAAAGTATTTACCCGAGATATTAAATAAAAATCATCAAAAAAGTTTTGATTTTCGAACCGACCCCGAATTTGAGAAAAAACGTGATGTAACCCCTTGCCATTTTGTTGATTTGGGCCAAAGTTTAGATTTTTATTCTTTTGATGCCAATCGATGGTACTGATCCTTACGAGTCCAAAATGGTATAAAATTTGCAAATCGGACATTATTGGGCCGAGATATTACAAAAAATCATCAAAAAAGGTTGACTTTACAAACGAATCGGTTTTTGGTCAACCACTTTTTTTATTCCATCGATTTTGAAAATGATTAAATGCCAATGGATAGGGATCCCTACGAATTCAAAAAGGTATAACATTTCAAAATCTGAAAGTATTTACCCGAGATATTCAATAAAAATCATCAAAAAAGTTTCGATTTTCGAACCGACCCCGAATTTAGATTTTTATTCTTTCGATGGTACTGATCCTTACGACTCCAAAATGGTATAAAATTTCCCAGTCGGACATTATTGGGCCGAGATATTACAAAAAATCATCAAAAAAGGTTGACTTTACAAACGAATCGGTTTTTGGTCAAACACTTTTTTTAACCCATCGATTTTGAAAATGATTGAATGCCAATGGATAGTAGGGATCCCTACGAATTCAAAAAGGTATAACATTTCAAAATCTGAAAGTATTTACCCGAGATATTAAATAAAAATCATCAAAAAAGTTTTGATTTTCGAACCGACCCCGAATTTGAGAAAAAACGTGATGTAACCCCTTGCCATTTTGTTGATTTGGGCCAAAATTTAGATTTTTATTCTTTTGATGCCAATCGATGGTACTGATCCTTACGAGTCCAAAATGGTATAAAATTTCCAAATCGGACATTATTGGGCCGAGATATTACAAAAAATCATCAAAAAAGGTTGACTTTACAAACGAATCGGTTTTTGGTCAACCACTTTTTTTATTCCATCGATTTTTTAAAAAATTGAATGCCAATTGATAGTAGGGATCCCTACGAATTCAAAAAGGTATAACATTTCAAAATCTGAAAGTATTTACCCGAGATATTCAATAAAAATCATCAAAAAAGTTTCGATTTTCGAACCGACCCCGAATTTGAGAAAAAACGTGATGTAACCCCTTGCCATTTTGTTGATTTGGGCCAAAATTTTGATTTTTATTCTTTTGATGCCAATCGATGGTGCTGATCCTTACGAGTCCAAAATGGTATAAAATTTCCAAATCGGTCATTATTGGGCCGAGATATTACAAAAAATCATCAAAAAAGGTTGACTTTACAAACGAATCGGTTTTTGGTCAACCACTTTTTTTAACCCATCGATTTTTAAAATGTTTGAATGCCAATTGATAGTAGGGATCCCTACGAATTCGAAAAGGTATAACATTTCAAAATATGAAAGTATTTACCCGAGATATTCAACAAAAATCATCAAAAAAGTTTCAATTTTCGAACCGACCCAGCATTTGAGAAAAAACGTGATGTATTTACCCCTTTGCCATTTTGTTGATTTGGGCCAAAATTTAGATTTTTATTCTTTTGATGCCAATCGATGGTACTGATCCTTACGACTCCAAAATGGTATAAAATTTCCCATTCGGACATTATTGGGCCGAGATATTACAAAAAATCATCAAAAAAGGTTGACTTTACAAACGAATCGGTTTTTGGTCAACCACTTTTTTTAACCCATCGATTTTTAAAATGTTTGAATGCCAATTGATAGTAGGGATCCCTACGAATTCAAAAAGGTATAACATTTCAAAATCTGAAAGTATTTACCCGAGATATTCAACAAAAATCATCAAAAAAGTTTCAATTTTCGAACCGACCCAGCATTTGAGAAAAAACGTGATGTAACCCCTTGCCATTTTGTTGATTTGGGCCAAAATTTTGATTTTTATTCTTTTGATGCCAATCGATGGTACTGATCCTTACGAGTCCAAAATGGTATAAAATTTCCAAATCGGACATTATTGGGCCGAGATATTACAAAAAATCATCAAAAAAGGTTGACTTTACAAACGAATCGGTTTTTGGTCAACCACTTTTTTTAACCCATCGATTTTTAAAATGTTTGAATGCCAATTGATAGTAGGGATCCCTACGAATTCAAAAAGGTATAACATTTCAAAATCTGAAAGTATTTACCCGAGATATTCAACAAAAATCATCAAAAAAGTTTCAATTTTCGAACCGACCCAGCATTTGAGAAAAAACGTGATGTAACCCCTTGCCATTTTGTTGATTTGGGCCAAAATTTTGATTTTTATTCTTTTGATGCCAATCGATGGTACTGATCCTTACGAGTCCAAAATGGTATAAAATTTCCAAATCGGACATTATTGGGCCGAGATATTACAAAAAATCCTCAAAAAAGGTTGACTTTACAAACGAATCGGTTTTTGGTCAACCAATTTTTTTAAACCATCGATTTTGAAAATGATTGATTGCCAATGGATAGTAGGGATCCCTACGAATTCAAAAAGGTATAACATTTCAAGATCTGAAAGTATTTACCCGAGATATTCAATAAAAATCATCAAAAAAGTTTCGATTTTCGAACCGACCCAGCATTTGAGAAAAAACGTAATGTAACCCCTTGCCATTTTGTTGATTTGGGCCAAAATTTTGATTTTTATTCTTTTGATGCCAATCGATGGTACTGATCCTTACGACTCCAAAATGGTATAAAATTTCCAAATCGGACATTATTGGGCCGAGATATTACAAAAAATCATCAAAAAAGGTTGACTTTACAAACGAATCGGTTTTTGGTCAACCAATTTTTTTAAACCATCGATTTTGAAAATGATTGAATGCCAATGGATAGTAGGGATCCCTACGAATTCAAAGAGGTATAACATTTCAAGATCTAAAAGTATTTACCCGAGATATTCAATAAAAATCATCAAAAAAGTTTCGATTTTCGAACCGATTTTCGATTTTCGAGCCTTGCCATTTTGTTGATTTGCGCCAAAATTTAAATTTTTATTCTTTTGATGCCAATCGATGGTACTGATCCTTACGAGACCAAAATGGTATAAAATTCCCAAATCGGACACTATTTGGCCGAGATATTACAAAAAATCATCAAAAAAGGTTGACTTTACAAAGAAATCGGTTTTTGGTCAACACCTTTTTTCCAATGTTTGAATGAAAAATGAATCATCAAAATGATTGATTATATTCCAGAGTTTTTGTTGTCAAAAACTCTGTTGTGAGCCCCCTAATTAAATGCAATTGATAGCTAATCGATAGTAGGGATCCGTACAAATACAAAATGGTTTAACATATCAAAATCAGTCGATATTTATCCCAGATAGTACTGATCCGTATAATAGTGGTATCGGGGAGGTGCTGATAGCTATAAAATGAAAGTTACTTAATATATATATACTATTCAAAAAGCTATATGTCAAGTTTGGTGACTCTAGCTCATATTGCTTAAAAGATTTGTTCAAAAAACAGGATTTTGATATCGATTTTTATCCATTATTTGAAAACGAGGCAAGTTATCCATTATCGGAAACAAATCCGTATTGCGCGGGCACAAGTCTCTAGCTCTTATAGGTTTTGAGATCCTTTCGTTCATGCATACGGACAGACGGACGGACAGACAGGCGGACATGGCTAGATCGACTTGGCTATTAATGGTGATCAAGAATATATATACTTTATGGGGTCGGAGATGCCTTCTTCTCCCTGTTACATAAATATGCACAAATGCATTATACCCCTTTTACCCAATATGAATGGGTTCAGGATATACAACATTTGGACCTTAAAAAGTCAATAAAATAAATAGTGGAAAATAAAATATCTTGAAAATCTGGTCAATTTCAAAAGATGCAAGTGCAAAAAGATGAGAATTTATTCTTTTAAGAGAAATCATTTGAGATTTTTAGTTTTAACAGAAAAATGAAGCACAACAAAAGCTTTTAACTTTCATGCCCTTAACCTTAAAACCTTGTTGCCTTATGGAAACATCCGGATGGATATGGACTCAACTATTTCTAATGATCAGGCATATATTTACTCTATGGCATTGGAGACAGCTTCTTCTATGCGTTGCACGTTTTGTAACTAAATTAGAATATGCTCCACAAGAGCATACGAGTTATGAAAAATGCAAATATATCTTTCTGCGCCGGATCAACATTTCTGTGTGCTAAATATACCGTAAAATACGGATAAGTCCCGCCGACTATTCTAGCAGGATTTCCTGGGCAACAGACGGTGCGATTTACTGGCACGGGCCTCCATTGCTGGCCGTTTAACATGGCAACGCGGCCAATTAGGCCAACACTTGACCCAGCGTTTGGGATCTAGTTCTGGGCGAAGTAGCAGCTGCTGCTGAATGTGGAGCCGGGGCTAATCCCAGCCGCTGATTGGGCTTACAGAGCTGGTTGTCTGGCAACCGCTACTGAATGCAACCACAGGGTGGTTGGCTGGGAATGCAAGTGGGAATGGGCATGGGAACCGGAATGAGATTGGGAATGGCAATAGGCATGGGCATGGGGTGTGATATTTGGCCGCACGCGTTGCCCAGGCTTTTTATAGGCGTTATCAGACCTTAGCGAGGCCCTTTCCAAAGATCTTTTCCCAGCGGCGTAATTTGAGCGCAAATATTGAAGTTTTAAACCAGCAGCGCTAATAAATGTTATAATCATAATGAGCAAATGTTTAAACAACGGCCTGACAGGGGGAGAGGGTGGGTCGGGTTATGGGGCATCTGTCGCCCACAAGACAGACGCCCCGTTGCATAAATTGTGCGGCGCCGGAAAACGACGATGGCGATAAGCGTAGCCAGTAGCTAAACGAACGGCCACATGCGCTGAAGCAGCCCTCGTAATCGCGATTGCAATTATGAATGAAATTTGAATTGCAAGCGCGGCAAGGGTAGGCAGCCTCTTACCACCGCCCCACCCCAGTCCATCGCATTCGCGTGCCACGTGCCGCGGAACGCAGTGAGAACTGTAGCGGGAGCTGGCGCTGGAGCCTGGAGCGGCGCCTGGTCACGTGTCGCCATGGGCAAGGATGCGGCTGCAGAAGGCAGCGAGGGGCGGCGCAGTGCGCGGAGCGGAAGTGCCAATAAGTAGTTGTCAATATTGACTGATTATCTCAACACGGCGAAAAGTGAGCGCCGGGGCGGTTGACTGTCGTGATTGCGACTCGAACGGAAGCAAACATAAATCACAGCGCCATAGTTAAGCGAGGGGGAATTGAGTGTATGGTGGAGGAGGGGGGTTTGGGTACGATTCGCCGGGCAATGCAATTATTTAGCAGGAGATGGCAATAATTTAAGTCGGGCAACTGGAGACTAGCGACAGGCGACAGGCGACAGGAAGAAGCTGCTGCCATTTAGTTGCACCAACAGGAGATGCGCATAATTGCATCTGATATCAATGGAACCAATAACACTCTACAGCACAATTCAGTTAAGTGGATGAGGCCAGGGTGGGTATCAACAAAATTATGTAGAACTTTGATGGTGTGTATAAATAAAGTTGCTGTCGAGCCAAGCAACTAGCGATGACTCCGACCAGAGCAGAAAAAAATCAAGTGCTCTAGTTGGGCGTTACCGTCTAGAACATACCCTGTAGACAGCTTCGAATTGCCTAAATGGGATATTTTAAGTGAAAAACACTAGTAAACTGGATATTTTTGGTTACCAAATTGAAAAAGTTTTTGAGATCGATGCATTTATTCAGACAAGTGGACACACAGACAGACAGCTGATAAAACGAATGAACAGACATTGTTAACTTTTAAAGATGCATATAATTTATACGTTCAGAGAAACCTTCTTCTGCCTGTTACACACATTTTCACCTAATTACAATACACTTTTCAACGCATTCAATTAATGAGTGCTAATCGTCTGGTTATGCTGAAGCGTGTTTAAACTGTAATGACTAACTGTATGGTAAGTATGCTTCATAAAAAGATATTAATAGCAGCAACTACAAGTTATTCCAGGCATCAATGGACATTAAGAAGAAATCAAAATACGAATTAATGACTTAAAGATACTCTCAGATTTAAGTTTAATTTAGATTTTAAATACATAAAAACAAAATATATATTTCAATCTCAGAGTATCTAATAGTCTTTAATTTGTGTTGTAATTACTTTTAAATAAAATTATATAAAATTTTACATGCGCATTGTGTGATAAAGTGCTCTGGTTTTTCGATAGTTTTACGCTTATGTTATATTTTTTAAATTTTATTTATATGTCACACTATATTTTATAGTTTACAAACTTCAGAAGAATATTTCTGATTAGAGCTTTTATTTTAATATATTTTTATATATTTTTAAGAAAAACTTCCTGATTTTAGACTAAATTTCATTTCTAAGGTTTAAGGTCGAAATAATGTCTCAAAAAGTTCGCACTTAAGGTGTTTTTAATGTGCAGTGTGTATGTGGCTATAGAGTATAAATTCTTGACTACAGTAGCTAATCAATATGACGAGCTTGTTAATTTAAAACGTAAAACAACTATTAAAAAAAGCGTGAGTCACACAATAAATGCCTACTTATACCCGTATATATGTAAATATACATATATGTTCACTCACACAAGAAGTATTATGAAATTGTGTGAGAACGTTCTGCGAGTCAAACTGCGAGTGAGATCGGAGTCGGAGTGCATTGAAATGTTTTGATAAAAGTCGACTCGGCTTATCTTCCGCAACAAAGCAAAGGCTGACTGAGACATGGACACGACTGAGCCGCCTCAGTCATAGTTCGCATTTAGAATGTCGCACAACTGTCGAGCAAGCGCCGGACTATTCCTGCTGCTGCTGCTGCTGTTGCAGCAGGAGCTGCCGTCATCGGAAGCACGTTGCAATAAGCCCGACGATCTGGCCAATGGCTCCGTATGGCAACGACGTAACTTTCTGCGATTTCGATGCTTTACCAACTATATTTTAATGGGCAAACCGATACTCACTTGTAGCACGAGCGGGCGCATCAATGACGAGCGGCCTTTTTGTGCCAGTAAGTACCAGGCACGAGATTTGCTTTTACACTGCGAAACAAAAACAACAGATTGGTGCAAAGAAAAACAACAAAAGATGAAAATTATTTGTGAAATTAAATGTAAAAGATGCCTGGATTGTCTTGGATTGTTTAAGCTAGAACACACATTTGTTGTTTTATCTTGTTTATTTTTGCGAGTGTAATCATATATTGTTCTCTAACCTCACTCAGGGGCTGGCTGTACACAGCCGAAAGATCCGGAATATGGTAAAATCGAGATGCAGCGTGGCCTCGCCGCAGTGGTCGTCTGCATGGACGAGTACGTGGTCGCTGGCAATGCCCTGGCCTATTGCAATGGCCACAACTGGGATCGCTTGATGGGCGTTTGCCGGCATCGCAATCATTCGCAGAGTCACGCCTGTGATTTCGAGAGCGAGGATCTGTGCGGCTGGGTGCCGCAGCAGACGCTAATCCAGCCCTGGAAACGTGTGGCCACCGTCAGTCACTTTCACTCGTATCGGACGGGACCGCGGCACGATCACACGCTGCAGAATGCCTACGGAGGACACTATATGCTGATGGAGTCAACAGTATTTGCCGTGGGCGATCATCATCTGTTCTCGCCCATCTATCCGCGCGAGCTGAGCCTGAAGACCGCCTGCTGTTTCCGCTTTCATTATTTTATGTACGGATCCGGCGTTGGCACTTTAGATGTCTCCGTCAAGCCGCAAGAGATGCGTGTGGAGGAAATGAGGAGGCGATATCATGATAAGTATGCACACAAATTGAAAGCGGACGCCGCGATAACACGCTCAGTGTACGCTCACTATCTCTCTCTCTCTCTCTCTCTCTCTCTCTCTTTCCGTCTCTCTTGCAACCACATTTAGATACTCGAAATTCGTAGCTAAGGGCAACCAGGGCAACCAATGGCTGGAGCACACGATTTTCATTGATGAAATGCCCGGAGATTTTCAGGTGGTTTTCACCGTCACCGATGCCACTGCCCAATTCGGCGACATTGCCATTGATGATGTACGCCTGATGACGGGCAGCGAGTGTGGCGGAGGTGGTGACACCACCACCACAGAGCCGCCAGTGCGTGAGACCCTCGAGCCGGTTGTCTACGACTTGATGAACTGCAGCCAACGCTGTGGCCAGCCGGCACCACTGGACGATGAGCTGCGCTCCGATGGCAAATTAATCAAGTCCTGCGGCTGTGATGTGCTTTGCTCTGAGAATTGCTGCCCCGACTATTTCACCACATGTTTTCTTCAATTTGAAGACACAACAACTGAGGAGGCGGCACCAGCACCACCAGCACCACCAAATACTACAACACCAAGAACAACAACAACCACCACGACAACGCCGAAACCAACAACAACGCCAACTACTGTCAGGACAACAACAACAACGACAACCAAAAAGCCAACAACATCCACGACGACAACAACAACAACAACTACAACTACACGGCGCACAACAACAACAACTCGCAGAATACCACCACCAACAACAACAGCAACCACTGCTGCCACAACAACAACCACAATACGCCAAACGCCGAGCACACCCACAACACACGATACTGCAGGTAGGCTATATAAAGAAAACGGTCCTACAAATGTGTATAAATATACAATTATGTTAACCCAGACTAAACGAGATATCTAGAAATGGGTGACATATATTAACAGTCATTGAAAATTGCAATGATATTTAAGAATGAGATATTTGCGGCCCTATAAAGTGTAGATTCCCTGTTAGGACAACGAGCCGAGTTGCTTATATTTCCGATTTTATGCTTGTTTGATAGTTGCACAGCTAATGACAATTGCGTTACATTGTCTTTTGTTTATTTTTTGCAGCAGAGAGTACTTATGTATATCAAAATAATCCGTATCGGAGCAGTGTATTATATTGTGGGCACATCAGCATTTGCGACCCCATAAAATACTAATATTCTTAATCATCATCATCATCAATCATCATCAATAACCGCAACGATCTAGCCATGTCTGTCCGTCTGTCGGTATGGATGAACGCGTCAATCTCAAAACCAATAGACGTTAAAATTTGGACCGTAGCTCCTACTAGTGCCCGCACAATATGGGTTTTTTTTGCGATAATCGATAACTTGCCCCGTTTCCAAGCAATCGATAAATATCGATATCGAACTACTGTCACCGGTAGCTAGCGCAAATTGCAAGAATTTCTGTAAATATGTTAGCACATATAATAAATATGTTAACAATTATGAAGTTTGAAAACGACGTAATTTTACACGGAGATATGTCGTTTGTAGAATGACGGAGATATGTCGTACGAAATTATGTTGTTACCCTACTTAATTCTTGGTATGGTTTTGGAGTATGAAGCGGTGGCAAGGTTGAATGGGGTTGCAAGATGGAGTACGTTATGTTTTGTCAGATATTTCAGTTTGAAAATAAACGTGGGCATTCCTTTTGCTACAAAACGAAACTCTAGGCTATTATGGTATAATACAATAGATTGTTATTAGTCCAGTCTGATTTTCGAATTTTGAATATTTAAAATATCTAATCAATTACAAATATTCATAATACGCTAAAGATACTTAGGCTCCATGCAGATCCAAGGTTCAATGTCTCACCAATTTGTATACACATATAAATTAAACTTATTGTTAATATTTTTTAATCGAATTAGAGCTAATTTAAACTTATATAATTCCCATTTGCAGCACATGCCACGCAACCTCATCGTAATCGCATGAGCTGGACAGTGCGACCGGATGATATCAAAGGGGACAGCGACAGGCAGGCCGGCTCGAATCCGGCTCGCTTCATGTGGTACCTCATGCTGGCCATCATGCTGGTCGTCATCGCGGTCAGCATTCTGCATCGCTGGAAGAGACCCAAAGGCGCGCTCAACGAGAAGGCGGTCAGTTTTCAAAAGACCTTTGCCAAGCTGAAGAAGGTCACGATCTTGAGAGGGCATCGCAACGGAGCAAACGAGGCGAATGCTCCGCTTGTGGTTGACGATGATGATGTCCAGTTCGAGGAAATGGGCGTGGATATACGCAATGTGTCGGAGCTTTAGCTCGAGAATGGAACGAACGTGTACATACGCCTATCTATAGATACCTCATCTATGAATACAATCTACTTGTTATAAGCAGAAATTCTATTTTTATAATGCTTTATGCGCACTTTTTTATTATATTTGAAATAAAATTTTAATGTAACCAAAGAAATCTATGAATGCTTGGATTGGCTGGGAAATTACGAGATGTCGTAGAAATGTTTTGTACATTTAAGATGATTACTTTTTACATCAGCTTAAGCTTCAATAATTTAAAAACTTTTAAAACAAATAAAAAACGTATATGTTATATTGAAAACTTAAGAACTATTTCCAGCTTAAATTTCAGACCTCATTTGAATGATGTGAATTTGAAATTTAATGCAGGCTTCCCAAATCATTTGATCGAATTTTCCGGCAATCTGTGTACTTATTGTCCCATTAGGGGAAAAATCTGTTGAACATATCGATTAAGTTTCAGATTCAGATTAAGATTAAATTATGAATGAGCCCTTCCATGGTTAACGAGCACTTTGAGCTACTTGCCGCGATCCCCTAATGAAATTTCTGGTTCATATCCGCCTCGGGCTGTACCCTGCTGCCAGGCCAGGCACGTGGCCTGTCGCTGTGGCTGCAACAGCCAGCCCTTAGCCGCCACCCGCCACCAGCCGGCCCCCTCGTCCTGCTGCTGCCTTTAATGCTGTCGTTTCTCAACCACCCATTACGGGGCTGGCGCATGTTTTAACAGCGGCTTTTGGTTGTGATTTAGTGGCTGGCCGAAGCGACAGCAACCACGATGCCGGCTTAGCGTCTGGCCGGACCAGCTCGACCGCCCGCCCCTCTCCCCCCTGCAAACGCTCCAGCACCCAACCCTTGGATAGCGTTTTGTGCAGCACTCAGCACAAAATTTTGGGCATTTCATGCAATTATTGTCGGGCAACAGACACCCAGAGAGCGAGCAAGAAAGAGAGAGATGCCCGGCCCAAATCCAAACCTAATGGCAACCACCAACAGTTTGCACGCTCAACAAATTTTCACAAGATTTTCACAGCGCTCGGAAAAGCGCTTGCACAATTGCGCGCTTTAGCTTGTACTTGCGCGGATTTTTGCATTTTCTTTTACATATATATACATATAAATATTTTTTTTTAATCCTCAGACACCCTTGTCAGAGTTAGCTGCCCGCACCCCCCGCTCCGTGCTCAGGAAAACAGCCCACCCGGCGCTTCTGTTTATCCTGTTTGGCTTTGTGATTTAGCGCCCGTTGCTCTATCGACTTCTCACACATCATTTGACGAAAATTTTTTTAATTAAAATGGCATTTTGATGCGTTGACAGTGGAGCGGGGTGAGGCGGGGAGAACGGGTAGACACAAAGAGGCGTGCCTCGAGACGCTTTTGGGGCATTTTCTTAATGCGCATTGAGCCCTAATTAAATGTGAAGTACGAGCTGTTTATCTGGTTGGGGGAGGGAGCTCCTGCCTGGAGCGGGGCGTGGCATCGTAAATTTCGAGTCGCTAGATGAAAGGAACGCATGTGGACACACACACTCACACACACACACACACACACACACACACACACACACACTGCCATCCACCAGCAACATTTTTGCATTCCACCCAAGCGCCATGCGAGCCTTATCTTTGGGCAAGCCCACACACGAAGACGCACCCCTTGCAACACGTCCCCTTGGGGGCATAGCCCCGTCACCCGCGCCAGGCTGTACCTATCCCAGTCCCAGTCCCAGTTACAGTTTCATTCGCGCTTATCGCTGCAATAAATCGCATTAATTTATTGTCCTCGCCGCATATTTTGTCCACTGAGCCGCGGCTCT
Organism: Drosophila montana; assembly: GCF_035044405.1. Lineage (NCBI taxonomy): Eukaryota > Metazoa > Arthropoda > Insecta > Diptera > Drosophilidae > Drosophila > Drosophila montana. Next base: position 452,040 of record NW_026997875.1, read on the forward strand.
GCACAGACCTGGTACAATTTAATGGGCTTGTCCGTAGTGTCCCCAGGCCCCAGTCCATCCCAAATTGTTGTTATTGTTTTCCATTTAACACTTTTTAGTTGGCTACCTGAAAGTATGCAACACGGCACAGGGAAAGCAGCATAGGAAAAGCAGGGAAATATAGAACAAAAACTTGCCAAGCTTCTTAAAATGTAGAAGATAAGAGAAACAGAGATAGAGAGAGATAGAGAGAGAGAGAGAGAGAAGGAACAAAGCTTATTATAAAAACGATATGGAAAAGCTTGGAATCAGTATCTATATGGTATATAGTTTCTGTATTCATCTGATCACTAGAATGTAGTACATTATGGTTGTCTACCATCAAAAATTTATGGATTAATTATTTTCTTGACGTTCAAATTGAAAACATTTCCATGAGCCTTCTTAATGTTCAAATATAACACAAGCAATAAAATATTTATATAATAAGAACAATAACCTATTGTAGTTAATATTGCTCCCTGGAAAAGTTAAGTGAAATATAAGAATTCTATCATTCGATAAAAACTTGTACAATATATGTATAGCTCGAGTCCTTTACACATAAAATTATTATAGTGTACAAAGGAAATATTTGAAATTATATTTAATTTATTTAATTATATTTGAGGAAATATTCATAGTAGCTTATAGTTAGTAAAAATATTTACTAATATACCAAAAGAAAAGAAGCTGAATTTAGGATTAAATATCTAAGTAATGACAGAAACAAGACTTAGACGATCCCGTTCTTAATGAATCTGTAATATATATAATATATACTTCTAATATATTTTATATCTTTTTTAAGTATATTACAGAGTATACCAGTTCTAATTGATATCTTCAGGGCAGCTCAACTTTGAATACTTCATTAAAATGCTCAAACATTTTTTTTTTTGTATGGGGCTATTTCGTGTTTTTTGTGTGTTGTTTTTTATCTGTGTCAGCATTTCAGTTAGCAGTTGTAATCTTCATGCATTGGTCATGTGCGAAATTGTTGCCCAGATGCTTATCAACAGACGGCAAGGGGCTGGCTGCGTCAGTCTCTGGCCAGGATTATGGGAAAGGAATAGGGGCTGGAGGGTGTGTGTTGCGTGTGGGCAGCTGGAATATTTATAACACCATGGCTGCAATTTATTATGCAGTGCTGCAGGGTAGCTGTCTGGTATCTGGACGTGGTCTTGCACCAACTTGAACGACCAGTCGCCAGTCACCAGTCGCCAGTCGCCAGTCACCAAAAGATGTCACCTAGCCGAAACCCCATTCAAGATTTATGCAACCGAGTTATGGCGCAGCAGACGGCAACTTTATCGTTCGACAAGGTTTTTGTGTTCTTCTGGTTTGTGGCCACCAGGTTTTTGTGGCATAGAGGAGGCCGTTCCCCAGGCCTGATTCACTGCAGCTCTCCTTGTTGCAGTTGCAGTTGTTTTTATTGTTGTTGTTGTTGTTGTTCTTGCTGTTCGTCTGCCTCTTCCACATTTCGGTTTTGTACTGGACATTTCCTGCTGCCGTTGCACGTTATCAGCACAAAAGTTCTTGTCGTTGTCGGGCTTCTAGTTTTTTTTGTTATTGTTATTTCTCTTTCTGGGAATATGTGTGAAAGTATTTTGCGAGCGCTTTGCATGAGCTAAACTGCGACTAAAGTTATTCGTAATTCGAATGAAAAACAATAAACAAGATAGCGCCGCTCAAGTTTAGCTAACAGGCATGTGAATACCCTAGCCAAGCTCAGATAATAAACAAATAAAAAGCGAGTGTGCTCGACTACCAAATCCCCTGTAACATGCAGTCAACATTATATTTTGGTTTACAGCACCACGCTTTGAATTCCTCAAGGTCTGCACTTTTTGTATGATCTACTTGCTTAATGTTTTTTTAAATCGATATTTTAAGATATATAAACAGAAATTATAAACTCTTTCCACGTATGGTATAAGAGAATATGTATGTAACAAATTTCAAGTCTATAGCTGTTGATTGACGCGTTCATGCAGATGGAAAGACAGATCGACACGGCTAGAACGACTCAGCTCGTCGCTCTGATCAAGAATGTATTAATATATAAACCTTTTGGTGGCCTGTTACATACATCAACACAAAACAAATATACCTTTCGCTTACCCATTTTTAATGGGTGAAAACCAAAATAAGTTATTCAATAGGCAATTTACATACAAGCTTTCTAGATACAACAATCAAAATAATAATAATTATAATAATGAAAATTAGATCAATAAAAGTAATTATAATAATACAAATAATATTATTACAGTTAATATAAGTAATTTAATATAAGCTTTAATATTAATATTATTACGATGATATTAGGATTAGTAATCAATTGTCAATAATATTAATATATTAATCTGTCTCCTAAATAACTATACAAAACATTTGATTGTATATTTAAAGCATTTAAATCCGCAATATATTTCGTGTTTTAAGTCTGTTTATTTATCCAAAAACCATAATCCAGAACCCCTTCGATGAAAATATGTAATTTTAAGATGAGATTCGAAATATTTTATCATTTTCCATCGCAAGTAGCCTGCGTAACCAAACACTTTACTAATCTAGGCCTTATCTATGCTTCAGCATATAAACATAAATGATTTGGTATACCTCGAACATTACGAAAACAGGGTTTGAGTTGCCTTTTTAAACATTGACATATTACCCCTAGCATAATTTGTATAGAATAGAGATTAGTGTGCTAAAAATTGCTTATCCCAAAACGCACACACACACACACAAACACACGCAAACATGTACACACACAATTATCGTGTTTCTTGTTATGAGTTAAAAGAACAGCAATATTTAGAATTTAGTTAGAGTCGAGCGATAAAAGCCCGCTTAAGAACAGCCAAAAAGTTATGACATTCAAAGATTATTTCCTTTAAATATCTCTCTCTCTCTCTCTCTTCGTCTCCCTCTCTCTCTGTCTCTGTCTCTATCTCTCTAACTTTGTAGGCCAATGAGCCCCAATGTTGTTGTGGGCTAAGCAAAAGTCATCGTCTGTTGTCTGCGTCATCATCATAATCATTGGGATTGGATTCAGCAGCGCAAAACTAATTAAGCATCGCATTTCATTTCCAATTCGGTTGCTCTGGGGAACTAACCCTGGCCAGAAAATATGAAAAAGCAAACAAACCTACGACGAGAATATAAAGCAAATGAAAATACGGAAATGACAGGGAGAACAACCCGAAATCGAATCGAATCGAAATCGAAATATAAGCCAAATAAGTTTCCGTTACCGATGCGCTTTCATAATTAATGTGAACCAATTACAGGAGCAACAACAACAATCAAGAAAAAACCTCGAAATGGTTATAAAAATGAAGAGAAACATCCAAGTCAAAATTCGAGTGCTCCAGCTGCCGCCTTGGATTGATGTGTGCATTACATAAGCACTAATCCGCATCCGCATCCGCAAACGCAAACGCTTCCTACTCCCACCGAACCCCACCTAAATGTAAGACAAACAGCAAAATGCGAAATGAATGAAAAGTGCAGCGATAGCAAAAATGCTCAAACTTCCTTCTAAAATGGGATAGGGCCCATGCCAACTCCACCTCTAACCCATCACCATCCCCATCATCATCATCATCATCATCATCACCATCATAATAACCATCATCATCATCATGATCATCATCGTGGCACCAGTTCAGCCAACGAAAACATATCGAAAATCAAACAATTGTCTTTTGTACAATGGAACACAGCATTCATTGTGCTGGAACACCCAGCAATTGATGTATTCCCCCCGTCTGCCAGTCTGGCAGTCTGGCAGCATCAGGTCCAGCTCCTGCTCCCGCTGCAGGCGCAGTCGCTGAAGCTTTGCTTGGTTTAATCAGCAGCTTACAAGGGTAAACAATGGCGACGAGGAGAAGCGGTTGATGCTGGAGTGCCGAATGGTCCACCAGGCCCCGGGCTAAAGTCAGAAAGTAAAAGGAATGCATGTGGAACAATGCACGAATATAAAATATCCTTAAAACTCACTTGAGTATTATTTGATAAAAACAAAAAAAATTTTTAATATTGAATTTCTTAAAATAAGAGAATTGCCTAAAATTGAAACTATTGAAAAATATTTAATAATTTAAAATTGTAGGTGCTGTTTCAACTAACTAGTTGTGTGTTTTTTAATATATAATATATATCTTAGAGTTAACATTTTTTTGGTAAAGTTTGCAAATTTAATATAGTATTCGAAGAATCCAAGAATTGTACATAAATTTTTTACTGTTAACTAGTCTACAAATGTTTAGAATTTCCGAAATGTTGACCAGGATCTATTTAAGATATTGATTGAAGATTATTTAAAGTCACTCTTGGTTAAGAATCTTGTCGGAATAAAGTATTGAATCAAAACATAAGCAAACTGTTCAAAAAAGGAAGATCTTAGGAAGATTGTCCGCTTAAATTTATTTCAAAATATATTAATTTTTGTATGAAATTACAAAAATAGATGAATAATAAGTAATATCAGCCCAGTACTTAAAGCATTATAAAAAGATAAATGTAAGATATAATATACGCAAAGAATATCTATCTGAAATTAAAAAAAAAAAGCATCAATAATGCAATCTATTCACATAAATTTTTAACATACTGAAAGTATGATATTCGCGAAGAAAAACTAAAATAAAAATATAATCTTTCCAAGCAAATAACATGATTTATAGGGTAGATCTGTGTGCAATATATTGAAAAGTTTTCAATAAGCCAACGCAAATGCGATCTATCAAAATGAAATTGAAATCTTTTGCTCATTTTTGAGCTGGCAGAAAACATTGGGTTTGGGATTGGGAATGGTATTAAGGATTGGTATTGGGATTGGCATTGGCATTGCAGTTTGTCTTTGGCTTGACTTGTCGGGCTGTTGCCGCTGCCGCTGCCGCTGCCACTGCCCCAAATACATCTCCTTGCCACTGTGCCTCACAGCCGTGTCAATCAATGTCAATAAAACAATTACTGTCACTTGCAGCTGGCGGACGCTGGCTTGACGTGGGGAATGGCGGGCTGCGGCGGGGAGGGGGGGGAGGCAGGAAGGTGGCTTGGCTGGTGGACGGTGTCATGTTCTCGATGAGCTGCTGCTGCTGCTGTTGCTGCTGCAGTTGCTGTTGCTGGAGTTGGAGTCGGACACGGCACGCCCACATTTTGTGTGTGCAGCACACGCCCTTTACACACTCAACTTTCTTGCTATTGTCTCGCTACCTCACTCTGCTCTCTCTCACCCTTTCTCTCTTTCTCTTTCTCTGACTCTTACTCTGGTGCTCACTCCTTGTCCTTGCCCGCATTTTGGGCAAATGTTTGCGGTTCGAGGCAAATACCCTTCGCTGGCAATAAAACTCAACTTGGCTGTTGTTCTCGTCGTAGTTGTTGTTCTTGTTGTTGTTGCTGCTGCTGCTGTGACAAATCGTTTGTTTTAGACGTCGCTGCCATTGGCATAATCGCACAGTCATTGCAGTTTTTGTGCACCCCGCAGCCCGCCGCGCCCACCCGGCTCGCTGCACGCCGCAATGTTGCACAACTCGAGGCCATTTGTTGCCGTTGTTGTTGCTGTTGTTTCCACTGGTAAAGTTACAATGTATCTACTTTTGAGTTACATTGTCTCGGCATCGAAGTTGCGTTGACAGCCATCGTGCCTGCACACTCAGTCTCCTCCCGCTGCTGCTCCCGCTCCCGCTCCTGTTACTGCTCCTGCTCCTGCTTCTTTATTGTCCTTTGCAATCGTCACTGCATTTGCGGATTTTGGCCACATTTCGAGCACATGCATTATACATGGGCCAACACCCACCCCCGCCCACCACTCAGTGGGGCCACAATTGTAGGCAGCCTTTGGCAAATTGCAACACATGACAAACTTTGTGTTTAGCCAACAGTGGAAATTACAACTGGAGCAAGCGCTCAATAGATGCCAATTGGTTCGTGAGGAGTGGCATGCGGTGTGGGCGTCAGACTGGGAGTGGGCGTGGTCTGGGTTGTCTAGGAAAGTAACGCGAAAAGTTGTCTACGGTTATTGGAGGGAAACTCAGCTAAAAATGATTGTGTAACTGCGATTGCCACAATCTCTTTGCGGCACACTCGAACTTTGTGCAAGTCCTCAACTGGTTGTGAATTGTAGTTAACTAGAAAATTTGATTAAGCTGTAATTCGGTAACTCAATTAGCTAAAAGGCAGAGTGCTTAGTGAGCGAAGGTGAAAAGCTTAACTATATACTAAATGCCTTGCGTTTGCAAGAGAGATAAAACCCACACAAACTCGATTTGGTGAATTCCCGCCCGCTAGCGGAACATGAATGGAAAGAATTAAAAGTTAAAATAAATATTTGGCACAAAAGAAAAATTCATTCGCATTAAGAAAATATGCCAAGTGTTAGTTGGCGACATTCACGCCACAAAAATGCTGCATTATTCATGACAGCATTTAGTAGTGAGAAACGAGCTGAAAAATATACCACGCATTCATGAAATATGCACGATATTGATATCAAAATTGTCGAAGCAACTGCAAATGAATTATAAATTTGGCATTGAAATCGAAGCACTGACAATGTTAGCGACAGGAAAGCAAACATCGATGCAAAGAGGAATTTTGTTTAAGAAATATTGGTGGAAAGCAAAATACAGAAACTTTTAGAATATACTATACATTTAAACGGGATGTTGATATATAGGATGAGTGCAGAATAAGAGAGATATGTTAAAAGATGAGAAAAATTTGATTTTTTTATAAAAATACCTGAGAAAGGATTCAAATATAAAATGCGTCAAGAGAGCCGGACTTACTTGGATTACATGATATTTTTGATGACATCCACCAGTTATTCCTTGAGATTTTGTCTGAGATGTAAGAGTCCGTTTAAAAGGTCTACGTATGAGTTACTCACCTGGACTTTAGGTGATAATAATTCTCGTACTCTCATAGTAGCTGATGTCCCCAGTTGGAGTCAAGTACATTCAAGCATCAGAATGGGTCAGATTTCGTTTACGTACTAAGATGCCGTTCGTAAACCTGCTATTCCGCATCCCTTAACCCAGGTTTAAGTTTAGTTCTCATTAATAACTTAGATATTACAATGTCAAAATCATAAACCTTCCCATATTAAACAAGCTAGTAGATCCAAGCTGCTTCAGCTTTTGGATTTGGAAGAAAAGCAGATTAGTTCAGGCACAGAAACTTTAACCTGTTGCAAGCAGAGAGAAAAGATAAAAAGAGACACCATAGAAAAAACCCAATTAAAAATTGCTTCGAAATTTGCTCGGCATTGAATCTAAGGAAAGTTGTTCGGCAACAATAACCAAGTTTGGTGTATAGACAGCATCAAGTTGATGGTTTTGGCAGAAAGCAAACTAATTTAATTGCAGTATCACCTGCTGACTGCAAATGCCAGCTAGTTGATTAGAGACAAAATGGAAACCATAATCTCTACCTCGCTCTCTCTCCCTCGTCCTTACTCTCTCTGGCCCAGTGAAAGCCATATTTATTTAGCAACAAAGTTGAAAATCGAAAATTTCGATGACAAGGCGGCACTACAAAGTCTTCTGGCCAGGCAGAAGGGGAAGGAAGCAATGCGTTGGCATGCTAAGCAAAACTTGCAATCTAAATGTGGACAATACAAAGCGCTGGGTGGCAACGCGCATTGGCAGGCGGCAGGAGGCAGGCGGCAGGAGGCATGCGGCATGAGGCAGGCCCCATAAAGCTGACTATGCCAACTGATGTGAAGTCTGTGGCGCCTGACACGTAAACCATTTGGCACGCAGTGCACTTGCTGACTTGCTGATGTTGACGCACATAAAATGCGAAATGTCTAAGGGAAGGCGGTGTGGCATGCAGCAGCGGCACGGTGGCACGCAGCGGACGAGCTGCAATTGCCGCCAAGCAATTTGCTAGCAGCTGAGCTGAAGCTGTCTTTGGCAGCATAATGCGATTTGGGAATTGATTGTGCACAGGCCACTAGACCGCTGTGCAATTGCCAAGCAGAGGCAAATAGATACGGACACCCTGTCGCACACCCTGTCGCACACACACACACACACAGAGAGAGACAGCCACAAAGCCAGCACTCATTTTACGCAAATTACATTTTATACTTCTGATCAACCCTCGGAGAACATTTTGTTACACTTTTTAATATGGCCATTCATCAAATGCTGCTGAGCTGATGCCACTTGTGAACTCCTGTTTGTAAGCCTGTCGTTCATTTTGACTTTATTGACATGATGCCAGCTACCCAGCAGAGCCAGCAGCAGCAGCAATCGACTTGGCTGCCCCCATTGCTCGCATGGTCACGTGTTTCGCACAATTCAATTTGAAACATGCCACGTTTAGGGGGCAGGCACGGGGGCACAAACACAAACACACGCACACGCACACACATATTTACATGCTCTGTGTTCTCAGAAAGCCCACTTCTGCTACCACTAACAACAACAACAACAACAGCCAGTCACAGTAAGAACTGTCGCTGATTGCGTTGACAACATTTTGCCATTGTGCGTCATCCGCGTGGCAGCAACCATCCCCCAGCCCCCGCCCCGCCCAATTTCCCTTTGCTCTGCGCCTGTTGTTGTGCCTATGTGTAAGAGACGACAGCTCGTAAATCTCGCAAATGTATGCACCCCATTGGACGTCTGCCACGCCTACGCCCCCGTTTACCTCGTGCTCAGTGACAGCGGGCACTTTTCAGCCGCTGCCTTTGACAGGCGCCATTGCCCAAATTTTAGTTGGCAACAACCCCTTCGTCTGCCCCCGCGCTGTCGGCCCGGCAGCCGCTTCTATGCCAATCCGAGGCATCATTTGGCATTGTGCTTATGGAATTTCCCGGATCCTGGCGCAATCATTGTCCTTTGCTTACTGCTGCGTAATTGCAACAATTTTGGGAACCCCCTGCCCCCGTTGCCCACTTCGCATCCTGTCGCGTCGCGTCGCTCGGTTACAGCTGATTTACTTGTTTGGGTTTTGATTTCCACGTTTGATATGCCACATTCGAGCTCTGGCATAGGCTGTTCAAACTGTCTAATGACTTCATGTCACCAGAGCCAGAGAACTCGAATGCAGTGCACAATTTAATATGCATATACTACATCTGAAAATATATTTAAATAATATTTTTTCTTCTATATACCTTCACAACAATAGACGAAACGTGAAGCACGCTTAATTATGTACAGACAGCAGCAGCAGCAGCCACGCCCACTTTACAGCACACTCTGGTAGATTTTTTGGCACAAAACGCAAATTACAAGTGTTGAACATTTGAGAATGAAAACTGAAATACTGAAGCCAAGCCAAAAGCTGTTGGAAACAATGGTAGTCATAATCAAGTGAATAGAGAATGAATTAAAATCGACTAAGAGATGCCCTTTGTTAAGCAAAGTATATGCTATTTTTATTTAATTGTTTGAAGATCTCCGTCTGGTTACAAATTAAGTCAAACTTTGAAAAATATATTCATAAATATTATTTTTTTATTTCCATATAAGTCAAGTCCAAAGTCGTCATTGAAAACTGGAACTATGCACAAATAATATTCAACATTTGCAATGCCCTTTTCCATTTCAATTTTTAAACATCTTTGAAAAAGAAATGAATCGTTTTAAAACCTTCATGAAATCGGATCTTAGGCATTATTCAATAAAATATATGGTTCCTTTTAAATAGGGCTTGTCTAGGGCTTTCAGTAGTAAGAATTTTGTGCAAATCTTATTCATCTCTGAAACCGAAGCGTTCTAATAAGTAACCCCTGCGTGAAAGATATCAAATTTCTTAAGTTTGAACCAGCATCTTCTATAATTACCCACTCGTTAAGACTTTTCTATGAATTATGACTTTCAATATGCAATCACATACCCCACAGTTATCCGAAAAGTTTTCATGATTATCAGGAAAAATATATATTAGATCTAAAGACTACAAGACTTCCTAGCTACAACAAGTCAGGCGTAATCGGGAACTTTTGGAGCCATTAAGTAGAGCACAAGTTCCAGCTAGCTTAATTGATGAGCATCGACTGCTTAATTAAAGGTCGCTTCGACCTTTTGGTTAGGCATCACAAGTACCCATGCGATTCGAACCAGGCACCTGCCTTTTCACCATAGTTACACGAAAATTCGTTTCTGAATCCATATACCCAAAGATTTCATTCGACGATTACAGTTTGGAGCAACAATTTTGAGGGGTTGTTAGCAACAAGCGACACGGTCTTTCATTCTATTCTAGTTGGCCCTCCACACCCCGAACCTGGACGATATCCTGCCAGTGAATGCAAAATGAAGTAGCAGTAGTTGTTGCCAGTGTTGTCCTGGCAGTCATGTAGTCGTAGATTTCTCACTTTCTCGCTTTCTCACATTTTCAACTGGCATCGCTGGCGTTTTCCATAAGGACTTTATTACTTTTTCATTTCGTTTCATTCCGTTTTAATTTTATTATGAGCCAAAAGTGGCATAGCGACTGCCACTGGACCAGGGCCAGAACAAGGACTTGAGGGCGGGTTATACACAAAGAGATACAACAGTGGGGCATCAACAACAACTACAACAAGAACAACAACAACAACAACTACAACAACAACAACAAGAATAGTCATGAAGGAGGAAATGCCAAGGGTTTCCCAGCTACTCGAGTTGAGTGTCTGCTTCTCTGTTCTGGTCTGAACTCTGCCGGGGCGAAACAATTTTTAATTAAATTCTGTGTGTATTTTATACAAATATGAATAATTATTTATGGCAGCAGGCACGGCTGCACGCGCAACAAACACAACACAACAAAAACAGCACAAAAAGCAAATATGCGTAGGCAGTTAATGCCAGCTCTGAAGTAATATGATATTATCTCCGACTTAAAATAGAAAATGAGCATAAGGCACACAGCATTTGGCATATTTTCAGTAAAACGCAAAACGCAAACCGTCGACCTCGACGTCGATTAATTGTCGAGGCTTTGGGCTCACAGCTCGAAAGTGTTGCTCTGCATTTAAATTGCAGATGATTATTTAAATTTCGCATACAATTTACATAATGAAGGTCGGCTCTGAACACTCCAGCCCCCAACTGCCGCCCAAACCAGCTCAAATTAATCAAACAAATTGCTCGGCAATGCGCCAATCCGGGGTCTGAGCATATGGGAGTCCAGTTGGAGCCCGTATCGCAGCTAGGCAAACTAAAAGGCAGTCGCGTCTTTGGATTTGGTCTTTCAAATGTAATTTGCAAAAATATTTGCCTTCAATAGAGCGGGTCGAAATTTTGTTTTTCTTTTTTATTATTATTATTTTCAATGCATAGTTTGTGCATAGCTCAGCGCCACCTAAGCACATCAACTGGAGTAGGGAATTTTAGCAGCATGTTCCATAAACTAAATTCGCTAAAATTTCAACAATCGATTAGCTAAACACTGCGCGTAGACTGTTAGCTATGCTCATTATAACTTTTAATGAGCATAAAGCTCAAAGGGAATCAAATTTCTGGAATGTCTCTCGAAATAGTTTGTTTTTTAGAGACATTTTAATTTCTGAAATTGGGGCATTCCGAAATGTGAAATGAATAGATTTCCATTTCTGGAATTGCGACATTTCTATTTCATAAACTTGAAATGTTACGAATATAAATACAAATAGATTTCTTCGATAATTGCCACTTTCAATAGCAGTTGGATTGTAGTTGAAATCATTTTCTGGAACATCAAAACGAAGTGCAGCACACACGCGTTATATGGATATTAGCATTTCAATTTCAATCAGCTTTCAATCAGTTTTGTATGAGTTTTCGCTTCGGCATGGGCTGCTTTTGGTATGATTTTGAGCTGCTTTTGGACTGCTTTTAGCCTCGCTGTTCATATGGCAATTAGCTTAATTCGATTAAAATGCGCTGCGGCTGCCCTCAGCAAAAGTGCAGAAAGCATCAATTTAAATTGCCAATGCAGACAGACGGCAGTTAAATGTTGTTGTAGATGTTGTTGGTTTAATGCATTTACCCTTGTTATTTGGTGCTTACAAACATATATGTATATGCATACCTATGTATATATGCATATGTATAGGTATGTATGTGTATATGTATTTTATTCATGTGCTTTGTGGCTGCGGCTATTGTATTACATTATTATGTAATATGGCGAATAATGTGAATTCAATGAATGCAAATATCAATTTACTTTTAGCATAATAATTAAATTTTGTTTTCGTCCTCTTGTCTATTTTCGGCGCAATTCCACTCTGCGTGTGTGTGCGCGTGTGTGTGCGCGTGTGTGTGTGCGTGTGTGTTTGCGCGGTAATTGAAATATTTATTTTTCATCTCAATTGCAATAATAAAACCGCACAGGACATTGCTGAACTCGCGATAACCGCCAGGCAAACGCCACAGCAACGCCCCATTTCCACTCCCCCCCCCCCCCCCCTTAATTATTCTATGTAAAATGCCAATGGCGACACTCACACACAGACATACACACACACACATACAGGTCACAGTACACAAAGGTAATTGTCAGCCGTTGTCTCTTGTACATTTTGTCATTTTATCATTGTGTCCCGCTGTATGTTTGTCAATTTGCCAAAACTTTTGCGTTAATTATGAGCCAAAATCAACGCGTTGCAAAACTCCTTTTGTTACCATAATGTTCCTGTGTGCGTCTGTGTGTGTGTGTGTTTGTTGTGTATTGTCTGCGTGTGTGTAAGTGCGTTTAGTGCTTTTTGTACATTTGTTTTCGATTAGCTGCGAGCGCTAAAGTCAACATATCAATGCAGCTCAAATAGTAGTTGTGTCGTTCTGTGGTTTCCAACACACTCCACAAAGAGAGAGAGAGAGAGAGAGAGAGAGAGAGAGCGAGAGAGAGCCAGAAAAAGAGGGTGAGTGAATGATATGATTCAAGTTTTGTGCCCAAAAGCGTTGCCAAATTGCAATTAGCGTTCGAATCGAAAATTTGCAATTAATTATACAACATTCAAGAAATGTTTATCCATGACAAATGCTAAATACGCAATACATATAAAGAGAGGGAGAGAGAGAGAGAGAGAAAATCGCAGACAAATTGAGATAAAGATAGAGAGAGTTAGGCAGACAGAGAGCTTATTAATGGCTGCACACGCACACACACACGGTGTGCCCTTAAGCAGCTACTTCTAATCAGAGACTATTTATTTATTTAAAATCTTAAAGGCCTTACAGAAATTAAAACATAATACACCCAAGTGCTGTAGGCACACATTTATATACCCAAAGATAAAACAGTCTAGACAGTTGACAACAAATTAAAATTAGATCTTAAAATAGTTTTCTTATTGTAGTTTTGAAAGTTCCTTTTAATGTTTCTTTTGTCTAATTGAGTATCTTTGCTTCTGCCTTCAATTTTCTCTGCTCGTTATCATATGCAGCATAATAATATCAGAAAAATGTGACGTTGCTTCAATAATTCAAGCGTTTAAAAAGCTTCATTGTGCATAAATAAACGTGAAACTAACTCAGTTATATGAGTACATTTACAAACATGTGGATACACTTTGTATGTGCTTCCACTTTCTCATCCGTCAACACTCTCTCGATCTCTCGGCAGCATTTCAATCTTCTTTTGCTTAACATCCGTAAATGTTTATCTTCTATGCACGCTCTCTCAAATGCACTTTGATTGTTTTCACAGAGCTGACGGCTGTTGGCTTCCTCGAGCGAGAGAGAGAGAGAGAGAATGGGGGAAAGCATTTGTTTCATATCAATTTGTAATCGTTTCACTGCCTGCACTGCTATTTGGAACTCTCCGTTTTCATCTATCTCCTCAACTTATTCGTTCTCTCCCTGTCTCCTTCGCTTCTCTATCTGTGTCTCTCTCTCTTTCTCGTAGATCGGCGGAGCTATGTCGTTTAAATACGTCATAGTTTCGCCAGAAAAAAGCGACATAACTCGGAGTTATGCCGCAGGCCATATTAATACTACTATTATTTATTAATTGCAAATAGACCCAAGCAACCGTAGTAGCCCGAACATTTCTTGCTGTTTTTAATTCGAAAATCCTTTACTAAGCCACTCGGCAGATTTCCCCAGTTGGTGCTTAAAGGCACATGAAACAAGGCAATACGAATCTGAAAGCGAGTACGCGCACAAAAATGTCATCAAAAGCGTTTAAAAATTGCAAACACGAGATGGTCGCATTATTCAGCTTAACTCAAGCCAACTCATAAGTAGGCTAAAAACCTGCTACCCTCTGGCAGCGAAACCCTAACCCACCAGCCAACAGACTCTAGAGAAATGCGGCTGGGAAACAGTATGACTGCGAGGGTATTCCAGGCGGAGATTTGCGTTTGAGAACGATTATGACGATTAGATTATTACGCATTCTTGACGATTTATGCGATTACGAAAAATAAAAATAAAAGCCGCAAATAGCGCAAGAGGGAAAATGCATCTTAGGGGTTGTCGTTGCGCTGCGGTGTAGTGGAAAAGGGGGGGAGCTCTATGGCATGCTGAAATTTGTTATTGTTGCTGTTGCTGCTGGTGGAAGCAGCAACAACAACAACAACATCAAAGCGACGGAGCTAAGCGATGAGCAATGAGCGATGAGCTCAGCTGCCACAGTTCCACATTTACGAGTTGTCTAACCCCAAAAAAAATAAGCAAAAAAACAACCGGAAGAAAATGCCAGTGCCATACGATATTAAAAAATGCCATCCGAAACGCTGAGGCAACCGGCAAATCATCTGCGGAATTGTCATCAAATTGAATGCTTCGTCTTTTTAGCTCTTTTCCTCTAAGCTGCAACGCGTGGCTGACTCTCATTTTCTTTTTTTATTATCCGCCTTTATGGCATCCAAAATGATTCGAAACTGTTAAGCTGGCCAGAGGTGGTTGGGAGAGGGGGTGCGTGGGAGGGGGGCGGGGGGGTTTTTGAGTTGACCATCAGCTTAAAACCCTTTAGAAAAATCAATCGCAGCTGGGTCAGCAGCAAACGGGGTCAACTTTCTGCTGAGCACAAATAATTAGCACAAGCATTCAGTTGAGCCACAAAAGCCATTCAAAGGGCATAACATTTTTCAAATCAAGTCGCTTTTATATCGGTTTGCATTTTTTTTTTTGAGTAGAGCATTGAATTTTCATGGTTTTTGAGAGACAATCGTTTTTTATATACATTTTTTTAATACTCTTGAGTAAAACGAAATAGTTGCATCATAAACTTTCTTTAAAGCTTCCTTAAAAACTTTTAGAAATGATTTTAAAAAATAATAATCTGAAACTTTTTTGGCTAAGACAGATCAGATATAGATAAATTTAATGAATAAACATTTTAAAAATTTTCAAATACTAAAAAATTTTTTTTGGTTAATTATAAATAAAACTTACAGTTTATAATTTTGTTGATTTATGCTTTGCATCGATCCTGAAATAGAAAAGAAAAATAGATTTTAACAGAAGAAGATTAAATTGAATGAAAGCCAGATTGTTTCCATTTTGAATTAAATAAATTAAACCGCGGAGCTCGAACCATATCGCCAAAAATGATATATTTTTTTTTTATTAAAAAATTAATGTAAGATAAAATATTATAATAATAGTAATAAACATCTGAAGACCTGTATTTTTAACTCTAACAGAAAGTATATACCTTAAACTAAAGCGCGCTGAAAAAATATAAAATTTATAATCTCACAAAATCGCAAATCCCCCGGCGCAGTTCAAGTTCAAGATACTTTTATATTTTGACCTTTGCAAGTTTCTAGACAAACTAAATATACTTTATAAGTATTCACTTTTCTGCAATTCTTTTATAATAGCACGCAAATGAGCTCGTTGGCCCCAAGTTAAGCGACTTATTAAAACAAGTTCTCAAATTACGGACAACAAAAGTTTTCAAGTTCGAAAACATTTTGGAAAACATTCAAGTAATTGATTTTGCTTGGCTTCTGTTTCAAATCGGTCAACGAGCAGTTGACTTTTATAAAGGCATTGACTTTTGGTATTTTTTCTAAGTCCTCGATACCCCACCCCAACCCGCTAGCCCACCCCAATTGTGGGCATTTCTTTGGCCGCTTTGTGCGGCGCTCGCCCTCTGCACTCTGCCGCGGCAACGCCCAACCACCGCCCCTCCAGCCAGGATATTTTGTTATTGCATTGCATTGCATTTAAATTACAGAAATTGTCGCTCACGTGAATCGCTGTGGGCGTGTTAATCAATCGAGTGACTCTCATATGGCGATAATTATGCCATTGATTGCTTAATTACAATACATATGGATGCTATCACGCCCCTCCGCAACGAAGCCCAGCTCGTTGGGGGCCTTAAAGCACTCAGGATGCAGGACTCGATGTGCTGTGTGGCACTTTGCATGCATTTCGTTTTAATTTAATTTCAGAAGCCTTTTTGCTTTCATGTCGGAGGCCTGCCGAGGACACTTAGCAGGCGCAGCCAGGACGAACAGCCTCTGCTTGCCGCTCGCTCGAGTGTCATTTGTGGCATGTGCAACAACTTGAATTATGCACATGAGCTCAACGGACATGTGTCGAGGGAAACTGAATGACTGCGTACTGAATAAATGAGAAGCTGCGAAACTGCGAAACTGAGCAACAGCGTGTGCCTCACATTCGGGGCGGGGTTCAAATGTGCCCCGAAGTATGCAATGCTTTTCGCGACCTTCAGCAATTTCATCAATTATGCGAGAAGAAAGAGTAGAAAAATAAGGGCGAAAAGAACTGACAGTGAAATGAAAAGCAGACATTTGATTTTTTTACAGTATAAGTAAAATAAATAAATAGATTAAATCGGCCTTGCACGGCCCCAATATTAATTGTATTTTACATTTATAATCGAGTAGTAAAAGTAGTAAAAGGATCAGAATAAAGAACAAGTTATACCGATTTGGGAAAATTCCATCGAAATCAAATTCTAAAACAGGCCCAAGCAATATTAACAAAAACAAAATAAAATGAAACAAATTTACGTAAGGCTTCAAAGATGAGAGTAAGGATTTTCTTATGCCAATACTCGGTAGATAGAAAATGGTTTTTTTTCCAAAAATATTTCAGGCATTTTAGAGCACTTTTAAAACGAGAATCTCTTTTGATGCAGCTGGCAACCGAAAAGCAATTAGTTCATTTGATATTTGCTCAGTGTCATAGATCAGCAAAATTTGCGCCTAGCCCAGACACATTCCAAGCCCTTAGATTTCAATTAAAGCAGAAATGCAAACACAAACTCATTGCTATAAATGAAAATGTATATTAGCAGTAATAACAGAGTATAGTATTACTACATAAATTCCGAAGCTCGCATAAGGGCTTGACACAAAACATACATTAATCACATTTGCCAGTATCGCAGCTCTGGCCTCGTCTTAATTTCAATTTCTGCTCATTTGTGCATTTGCCATTAAATATTGCATTTCCAATTCTATGCCAATGTTATCTATCATAGCCTAACAATACGGTATCAGAATTGCCATCATTCTCATGTTCATTAACACTATCAATGTCATTCACATCATTCGCCCAATCATTCGCATCTGCAGCTGTATATTTGACGCCATTTGGCTGGCAGCTAAACATTTACAGAATTTAATTGGGTAAACAAGAACGCGTTGCTCACTAACAAAGGCAGCTACACACACTTGCACAAAGACAGACACACACGCACACACATGCAGACACACCTACGCGATCTGGCAGCCATTTTGAGTTCAGCTCTCGGGCAGGTGCTTTGTCATTTAGTTTCATTCGATGGCTGTTCAATAATACCCACATGCTCATTGGCATCTCGTTCATTCACTCCGTTGACTTCTTGACACGGCGCACATACACTATACACACTACACACACTCGACACACACACACGCACGCACATATATATTCAGCATATTTGGTTTATTAAATAATTATGCTCTAATTGCAACAGTGTCTGCGGTTGCCAGTCAGCACAAGAAACAACAACAGCAACACACACACACACACACCCACACACTTCAAATTGATGTCAACTGTTGAGAAATGAGGTTTACTAGGTCCGCTGAGCGGTTACGCTAAGTGGCAGGGGTCGGCGGGGCTGCGCGGCGGTAGACGAAGGATTCGCGTGGACCTCGCCTGATTTGGCTGCAACCAATCAACTTGATTGAGTGTGCCGAAAAAAAAAACAACAACAACAACAACAGCAGCAACAAAAACAACAAACGCTGCTCTTATGGCAATGAAACAGTAAAAACGGGCTAAGAACAACAAGCAACAATAATTATAAATATAAAGACTCGAAAATGTGAGCTAGCAATAAAAGAAAACAAACGAAAAGTTAAATCTCTTAGAGAAAGTCTAGTCGAAAACTAAAACACAAACATGAATTCAGGAAATTTAACAAGAGATAAGAACAAAAATTAAAATGCAAGCAAACGAAGTTTTAAGCCTTGGGTCAACATGAAAAGCGCTAACATTTGTAGATTTAACAATGTGCATTGCTGTTTTAATAGCAAAATGAAAACATTTCCAGCCAGTCGAATGGAATCGAATATTTATTCACTGTATTCATTCGAATTGTTGTTTTTGCACGAAAAACCACAGAGAAGGAAACGCATTGAATTTTCTGTAAACAATTTGAGCACAGTTACAAAATTAACAAGAGCTGCAAGTGCAATGCGAACAATATGCTCAGCAAGCCCAAAATAGTTATCGGAAAATAAGAAACTGAGCAAAGAAAAATCATTTGAATTTATTAAATGTAAATGTGTAAAAATCATAAAAATAAATAAACAATATGGAAATGATTTACTTGAAGAGGACTCGACTTGAAGATACATAAAAGTTTCTAGGCCCATGCTTGAGCGTACATTTTGTAATAATTGCGAATATGTATATTATTTTGCCATATCAAAAGACCTGGTTCGTAGTATCCTTTATGTATGTTCGGTAAAGAGCTGTTCAAAAAGGTTTATCTACAATTTCAAAAATAGTTTGAAAGAGATTTCCTTGACAATAATTTAAGACATTCTTAACTGATTTGTATTAAATGTAATAAATATTATAACTAATATTAAAATACATATATTTTATTGATTTTTTAATATTTTGCTTGTATTTAGTATGCCACCAGTATTTTTTGGGTATTCAGACTCTGAAAACTGTCGCCGATGTGCAGCCGAACTATATCGTAGAATAAATATTAAAACAAAATAGTTTTTACTTTTTATGTTAATTAATTTAATACGGACCTCGAGCCAGCCAATAAAATAATTAAAAAAATGGAAATTAAATATTCAGAATCTATTTAGTACGGTATCAGTATATGCTAAGTATTTAAAATTAATGCAGTATTTAATCAGTAGTATTTAATCAGCATTCTTCGGTATTAGTATTTCTTTAGCTAATGTTGAGCAATATATAATTAAATAATGTGCTTAAATAATTCCAGACATTATTATTGGGCTGACGAACTCAGCTGATGTTTAGCCTAGGCTTTTTAATTGAAGTAGCATACTTAGTTAGACAAGCTTCTTAAGCTTAAGAGCTTTAAAGTCAGTGTGAATCATGAGAGAAATATAAATATACATTTTCTATTGCTAAAGTTCCCTTCCATATTTTAGAAATCATCGCTTTGTGTGAACTAACCCCCAGCCAGTGTAGCTTCTCGTCAGTATTCACTGTATATTGCATTGGCGTTGGCGATGCCCCTTAACAGCTAGCTTGCCACTGCCCCCTCCGTGGGGCACTTGGCGGACAGTTACGTGGCCATAATTAAATGTCGACATGCAACGGGCGCTGCAAGGACTGCCCCACAGTAGCAGCAGCAGCAGTGGCAGCAGCAGGCACAGCTGTGATTTTGTGAGGGGGTTAACTGGAGAACTGGCAACTGGACTGTTGAGGGTTTGTCGGTGTGTGTGCGAGTGTGCCTAGATTTGTGAGTGTGTGTGTGTGTGTGTTTTTTTTTTTTTGGCGCCTCTGCACGTAATGATGTAATAAAATCATTTCACACCTCATGAAATGTCGGCAATTTCCGTTGAAATTCGATTGAACTTCCGCTGGCGACGGCTTGCACGGCGGCGGCTCCTCGCTGGACTAGTCACGGCCCTGGGATGATGCATGTACGTGGCGTGTATATCATTATATATCGCTGCATGGCAACTCAACAGCACGCACACCAACACACACACCAACACACACACACACACATTAGCAAACTGGCACACATGCTGACGTTTTAATTTTATTCCAACGCCAACGCCGCTGCCGCTGCCGATGCCGATGCCAACGGCTGGTGGTCCTACCACCAAAAAAAAAAAAAGAAAAGTGTAGGTGGGGATTGTTGCGAAAAATCCTTGACTTGAAATTGATTGAAATGATATTGCAAAGGCGTGTTGGCAATGGGCAGCGCGTGCGTGGGCGATCCAAGCGCCAGCTCCAGAGTTTCAGCTCTGGCTCTGGCTGTGGCTGTGGCTCCGGCTTTGGCTTTTCCGTTGCCAGCGCCATGCCCATCGCATCTCGTAAAAACACAGGAAATCATTTCGTCATTCCATAAATTGTTATGTCGTAAATCTTTGCAATCAAATGGGCGCACACAGACACACGTACACGCTGCAAGACCAGGGCCGACAGGACATCACTCCTCTTCTTCTTCTGCTGCTGGAGCAGGCTTTGTGTCCTTGAGGCCGTTTCGCCTTTTGTGTAACAAATTGTTGCCATGACAGCGGCTCAAGTTCATTGTATCTCACTGTGCTGTGATTTGGCCAACTAGCCAGAAAGATGCTGACTGAAAACGTCTATTAACCCCATTGCCATCAACCGTGCTCACTTTCACCCAGCTGCAATCAATTGTTGAGACAAATACGTCTGAGAGAAATTACCCACGGCTGGGAAAAGCCAACATCTGATAGACATTCTTTATCATATTAAAGACTGTAGATGAAAGTATTCTGATATCGACTGCTGCTGATATTTACACAACACTTAAGACATAGTTTATAATTCCCAAAAGGTTCTAGCGTCGTTTACATCATATGTTAGATTTATTCATATACAATCTGTTGATGTCTGATTTGTGCCGAATTTATAAATTTTAATTGTTCTCTCCTTTTATGACATCTACTATGGGTTAAGGCGTCACATGGCAAACAATAAACTAAACGCTAGTGTAGTCAACCTTTACAGGGCAGGTGTCAACAGGCGTCGCCGCCGATGCCGATGCCGCCGCCGTCAGTTCGTTTCGCATTTGAAGCACGTGCAGCCTAACCTCAAAATGTGGCCATGACGATGTCGACTGCCAAGTCGGAGGCCGGAAGCTGCAGCCAAGTAAACAGAAAAGCGGCAAAACGGATGTGTAGTTCATAAATTTCGTCAACTGCCATAATAACAAACTTGAAGCAGACACATAACAACAACAACAACAACAACAAAAACACAACAGCAGCGGCAGCAGCAAAAAAATTGACTTGTCGCATGTCCATAGATTACACAACATATCATTTTGGATAAAGGCCAACTGTGAAGGAATCTCTCGCTTTGAGGTGTGAAGCCAGCGTAAAGAGCAGACGAGACAAGAGTGCACTGGAGGGGAGTGAACAACTGAGAGATACCCTAATAAAAACCAACTGTGAAAGAATCTCTCGCATTGAGGTGTGAAGCCAGCGTATAGAACAGACGGAACCAGCAGGTGTGCTCTGGTGAGGAGTGCATGACTAGGAGATACCCTTCAACCAGCAGCGATTTGTCGTATAAATTCTAAAGACTATGGCTTTAGTTTGCGGATTGTGGAATTGTGTATACTTAAAGTATATATACATCCATATATATCTCCTGATTAGACTGGTCAAAACATGCCGAAATATGGGTCCAGTTATAGCTGATTTGAAACAATTTTAAGCTGCGCGTATGATTGTAGAAATTACCTTTAAAACATCAGGTCTTAAGCACTTTTAGTCTCTGACGGACAGACGGGCATTGTAGATCCACTCAGCTCGTCCTCCTGATCAAGAATTTATATACTTTAGGCGAGGCTCAATCTTTGTCTGCTGCACAAGTTCTTTATATATTTATTTTATGTATGATATTCGATTCGGCTCTGTTGTTGTTCAACATTTAATCTAAAACTTTTCACATAATACTCCAGTTAGTTCAGCACTTTTTGTTAAAGCAAGCGGAACATGAATCGAATTGCATATAGTGCTAAAAAGGTTGGAGAAATGCATTCCTCAATACAGTAAGTGAACGATTTCTCTAAGATGCACATTCGGCGAGTTCTGGCACTCACGCATGTTCAGTTCTTTTTAATTGGCATAAATGCCGATTTCCGGAGTGACCCAATCTACGGAACCAGAGAGCCCATTTACAAAATGCGCTGGTCATATCCGGAGCCAGTGAAACCAGTGGACTATTGCAGAAAGGGACTCTGCCCGAGAGGTGTTCGTCACATTTCCTGTAAAAACACGTTTGTAAGATTTTGATTGGCTACAGTTGAAGCTGGCTGACAAATTTAAATTGCAATTGTTTAATTTAAGTGGGGCGAAGACTGTCCCAAATCACGCGTTGGTGTTAACTTGGAACCGCACATTAATGACATTTTGGATTATCATAATAGTCTACGGAATGAAATCCAAGTGAAAGTGGAAAATTTGCCAAAAGCCAAAAGATTGCCCCCTCTCCGATGGGACGAAGAACTCGCCGTGGTGGCAATGCGCGTCACAAATTTTTGTAACAATATTGAGGCCACTAATTGCGTCAATGTTCCACGTTACTTAAATGTCGCTCGCAACTCTGATTCCATGAGATTTCGATCATGGAGTATTGCATACTTAATTTACTTTATATTTAAACGTTGGAAAAGAGGCTATAAACATTTTAACGCTTCTTATGTACACGCATTTCCAGCGAATGCTACAAGAGAAGTTGAGTATTTAGCAAATCTTCTAAATCATAGGGTTGACAAAATAGGTTGCGGCATGTTGATAGATAAAACGGAATTGGGATACTTAGCTTATTACACCTGTTTGTATAATGAAAAAATCAGGCCCGGACAGCAATTGTATGAAACAGATCCATAAAAGCCGACTTTAAAACTAAGTCTATTATATATAATAAAAAATCATTTTTCGGATGAATGCACGATCGTCATTTGAGAACAGTTCGAGCGATTTGGCTAATTTCTAGGCTATATCCTATTTAATAAGAGTAGAATAAGAGTAAAAATGTGTTGTCCAAATGTATCTAACACGCAGAAAGAAGCATCTCGGACCCCTATAAAGTATATATTCTGGATCAGCATCCACAGCCGTGTCAATTTAGCCAATTTCAGAGACTATCAAAGCAATAGACATCATATATGGAAGGTTTCTTTATGGCTCGCGCAGAAATAGGTTTATTTTAAATTGTTGATAACTTGACCCGTTTCCATGGTCTAGTTCTGCCTTTCCCTCTTTGTATGTGCTGTCTAGAAGTCCCTGCCCCGATCCGATCAGTACCGACATATGTAATGTAACAGAAAGACAAACCTAGAAAATGTTTCGTTTTGACTGAGAGACTAGTTGGCATAGAATTAGATAGACAGACTATAGGGTATGCTCAAGAATATATATACCTTACTATCACACATTTGCCCCAAAGCATGCCGTATGCCCATTTACAATGGCTCCAGGGTATACAAAAATCAATGCCGAGAAAAGTTTCTGCTACTGCTGCTGGTTGCAGACCAAGTCAACGTCAAGCCAGCCCAACAGCTAGTGGTAAAATCATAAATATTGACGGTCAGGTAAACGAGATGCGAGTACGCTTGGCAGGTGAATTTGTCACGCCCTGTCCGAAGAGGCGAGCAGGCTCCAGCTCCAGTTACTGCTGGCCATTAGTCAAAACTGTGACGAACGAGGCGCCGCAGCTGAGCAAACAGAAGGCCAGACAGTGGAGCCTGGGTTAGATGGACCCTGCGTCTGCGTCCATTTAGTTGGTTGCACAATTTATTGACCTTTTTGTACAATTTTCAATCGAACGGAACTATTAAGCAGTTAAATGATAAATTATGCGCCACAATAAGCGGCAACCGTGAAAGCTTTTATGATGACGCACTTCCGCACTTTGGGCGCCCGCCAGCCCGCCAACCCGACAGTCCGCCAGCCCCAACTACCCCACCCACAGATAAGGATTTCACTCTGTGCTTGGGCTCCGATACGCCTGTGTCTCGTCTGGAGGCCTGCGTCTGGTCGTTGGATTGGACGCTGCGGGCGTGCGCTTCAATTGCGACTTTTATGGCACATCAATCGTGAACTGGCTGCCGAGTGCCCAGCACTGGCCGTTAACTTTTATTGATTTCAATGGCCGGGATTTGCACAGTGATTGCCCAGGCTGACCAACCGACCGACCAGCCAGACAGTCCCCCAGAAAGCCAGCCAGCTCATAAAGTGCCCTCAACGCCTTTGACTTAACAATTCGCTTTGTCTTTTTGCCCCACTATCCTAGCGGGCGGGTGAGTGGGCGGTTGGGCTGCTAACTGAAACTGAAACTGAAACTGGGCGTGTGGCACTGTAACTGAGCCGATTTTTTTTTGGGGGGCTAGGCGGGGATCATTAAGTCAAGCTCGGCCCATAAATAAAATTGAAAGTTTTTGTGGCTTTAAGAACTGTGTGAGTCAGGTGAAAACAGTTTGGAATATATTTTATGGATTCAAGCAAGTGCTTTTATAGCACATCTCTTAATAACTACCTCAAGATTGGGTAAGAGTGGATTATTAAGTGTTATTATTATAACAATGCCAATTTGCAGTTTGACAAGTTTTTAGGACCCCATGAAAACTTTCATCTAAATAACTTAACTCATATCCAGCCAATCCAATCAATATTCAATTCAATTCAATCAAATATATCCTTATAAGCATTTTGAGTACGAATCTGGTTTAGATTGACAGAAAATAATTTGTTTTGAGGCGAATTGGGTTAGATTTAAGTACTTTGCAGTTTTAAGTCGAGCCTCTTTTGAACTGGATGTAAGAAGTTTTTTAGTCCCAACATACTTAATTTAGTTCCATTTCCTACTTTAGATAAGTTTGACAAGGATCAAAAAAAGTACGAAAGGGCCTTAAAGTAAGATCAAAGCATACTCAAAGTAATTGCGAAAGTATTTAAAATATCCCAATACGGCCTTGAACTAAGAATCTTGGGATGAACAAAAGCGTATTTGTGTTTTTCATTGAATACCCAATATAAGTCACACACCATCTATATATAATTATTGACAATATATTGAACTCGTCTTTCGACCAATTTTTCCCTTAAAGCTTTATCGTATGTAGCAGAAAGAAAAGAAGTAAAAGTCAAGACATCTTGAAAAACTTTGATTAAAAGATCTTAGTTATCGACGAGTCATTGGAAAGAAAGCTATTTGAAATAGTGATAATATGCGGCTGATTCCCACATATGAACTGCTTGAAAAGTTTTATGAAAATACCTTTAAGACTGAGAGACTAGTTATGATAGAAACAGACTGGCATGGCTATAACGACTAGGCTGTAATTATAGGCTGGGCGAGGTCTCTTTCTGGGCGCTACATATTTTATGATAATAATATCATCACAGGGTTATAAAAAAAAGTTATCTTAAAGTTTTGTAATTAATAAAAATAAATATAAATAAGTAAAAAATAAAATATTTAATATGAAACTCCATGGTTGGCGTCCCAAGTCCTGGACTTAATACTTAATTTAAAAAATAATCTTATAATAAAACTGTTATACTTAGAGGCAAAGAATGGATTTGCAGACCTGATTTAAACAGACTTAAACTTTTATACCTGCGTATATTTATAGATCTGTTGTTGTAAGAAGCAAAGAAAACGAGATACTAATTGGCAAATAAAAATTGGCTTACATTTACGTCTTTTGCCTGTCTAAGCTGACTTTTTTCATTAAAATCAAAGCAAATATGAGATGGCAACAGATTTATTTATTAAGAAGTCCGGGATAAAGTTGGCAAATGCTGCTGAGTCAGCAATAAACATACGTAGATAAACATTTCATGGTTATGGGATTAAAACTAGGATTCCACCAACATCAACTAGCAATTGTCCTTAGAGTTAAGTACACACACATCGCACCCACTGAGGGACTGAGTTGCTGTCTTTTAATAACTGTTGATTTCTAGAGAAGCTCACTGGAGCATTTCCAAGAGGCATCCTTGCCATGGTTCTAAAACGCATAAACATTATTGCGAGTGGCTCAGAGCTCTGTGCTGCTGTTCACTGAATGGAAATGGCGAAATGTGGATGTGGGGTGTGGATGCCTTTTCGATTGGTGTGCGAAGTACCATTGGGCACTAAGTATGGCCCGCCTGCAGTCGCAGTCGTAGTCGCAGTCGCAGTCGCAGTCTCGGTTGCAGTCGCAGTCGCCGTCGTAGCCACCTAATCCCAGAGCTTATTGCAGCAGTTCCGACTGCTACCCCGGCCCTCAAGCCCCCGCTGTCCAACACTTGCAACGCATTCTAGCTGTGGAACTGCTCCACGTGCCTGTCTGTAATTAACATGGCATTCAAAGCCAAATCTCTGTTAGATTTGCCACATGTGGTTGCCGCATTGAGTGGCAAATGCCTCAACAGCCACGCACAAGTGTTGAGTGCTGATGAGTCGAACGATTTGTGAGCGTTGCAAGTGTCTGATATTGTACAAAAGACCAAAATATCAACAGCTCGGCAATTTTTTCTTTCTTTCAAATTTTGATTCAGCTCATTTATTGTTGGCCTCATGCCAATTAGCAGCCAAGTTTAATTTTCCCATACATGCCAAAAATCAAGACATGATAGTCGAGAAAATAGCATTAAAGTTTTAAATAAAGTAAAATAATGAACATAAAATATAACATCACAACACATAAATATCGATATTTATCGATATTTGCATTTTTCATATTTGATTCGGCTCTGTTACTGTTGCTCAACATTTAATTTAAAACTTCCCACACATGTTAATTTTTACATATCTTGTTCCCACACGAAGGTGTTAACATAAAACGTTTCCGACCTGACCTTGCAAACATGAAAAATCAGAGAGTTATGAACAGGTAGCCCCTTCGAGATCATAAGGTATATAATTCGATCAGGATCAACAGCCTGACTGCTTGAGTTAAAGACTTCATATAATGAGCGCAGTTCATCAGATAACTCACGCAGATCAAGGTTTAATTTAAAGTTATCGTATGATTTTCCTCTCTCTGTTTGTCTGGAATTCCATTTCTTTTATAACTCTCTAACTCGTTCACTTGATTGAGCTGATTTCTTTTTGCGCCTCGTGCAACACATGTCAATTAGTCAAGTTGTACAACAAAATGGCAGCCGGCTGCCAAATTTAATTTTCCCATGCATGCCGACAGTCAAGACACCACACACAACTCCCCGACGCCCCGCCACATTCCTCTTCTCGGCCAACCCTTCAGCTCGCAGGCGTCTGGAGCTGCTCGTCTCGTTGAATGGATTCAAAGCATTTTCATGTCACAAAAACGAAGCGAAAACTTTTCAACATGTGTTGGCAGCTTTCGGGCTGGTCGAAAGCAGCAGCAAAAAAAAAATGAAAGAAAAAAATTTGGAGGGGTTGAAAATCGTGAAAAACTCGTGCAAAGTTGTGGGAGCTTTTCTAAAAGAGAAAAAAAAAGCAGGTGCCAAGTGGCAAGTGGCAGGTAATAATCTATGCATGTGTGTCGCCGTGTGTCCGGGTGTGTCTGTGTGTGTCTATGTGTGTGTGTGTGTGTGTAGCTAACACTTGGCAGCACTTTACATTTATTGTGGCAGTCGCATGAGTGGGTGGCTGCGGGGGGAGGGCAGGTGCGCAGTTGAAAGTGCCTGTCATGGCTGGGAAAACCCAATGCTAACAGTTGGGCGACTTGGCCACAAGTTCTAAGCTGTCTTAGTTGCTTATTATGCAGCAACACCCTTTGCCACGCCCCTCCGCAATCCTCGACAGCTGCTGCTCCTGCTGCTCCGGCTGCTGCTCCTGCTCCGGCTGCTGCTGCTGCCCTTCCTTAGGGCCCACAAGCAGTTCCTGTCATGTCATTGCCAGCCAGGGGCCGTGCGGAAATGAGCAGCTGTCTTGAGCTGTGACTTCTCCATCTGCTGCCCCCCCCCCCCTCCCACACACTGAATGCCATCTCCAAAACACACACATACACACATGGCCAGCATTCAAGTTTCAGCCACGCCCCCCTAACACATACTCCTTACCGCCCGGCGCCCCTATGCACTGTGTGCCTTCATGCCTTTGGGGGCCACTTGTGCTAAGTAGTCGCTGCAGCTGAGTGCAATGAAATTTTAGCTCGCCTCTAGCGCCAGCTACTAAGTCAAACTCACACACACACACACACCCAAACACGCACACACACACAGACTGCTACACATGCCAATAGACATAACAGCTTGAGCAGCAGATGCAGCTATGGCAGCCATTTTTTATCATCATTTCCGTAACTCGTTGACAAACGGAAGCGTCGAGCCGTTCAGGCAATGGCAACTGCAAAGAAGCAGAACACAACACCAACACACACCCACACACACACTCCCTTAGTATCTTTCCAGAGATACATTTGTAGGCACCTCCGCCCACCCTTAACACAAGGAAATGACCGTAATGGCAGGCATTTCCATTGCTTATGATATTTTGTTCAAACTACACTTGATACCACCATTTCATACTTTTCCGTATTTTTCTCAGTTTTTTCAGTTTTTCGTGTAAGCAACATCTGAGGCATACTTCTTCCCCCTTTGCTGTTGAAATGATCGAAACGGGCCCACAGGTAAATTGCTGTTGTTGTTGTTGTTGTTGTCACAAAAAATATTTGTATATGAAAAGTATCTGACGATACAGAAAGTAGACATACTTATTTGTGGGAATATAAGTTACTTTGGCAATTTTGCGATTCAAGAAAAATGTCATTTAAGTTCAAAGTCAAGTAAAATAAAGAACATGAAATATTGCAGAAACATAATTTAAACTAGAAAGCTCTAGTCGGGATGGCCCGACAATTGTTCTAGCTTTCTTATAGATATACAAACACACGTACATATGTACATAGATACACACACACACGCATGCCGCTTGCTCCGCAGTTAATGTTACAGCTGTTGCCCTTCTTCCCCAAGCTCCACACTTTGATAAACGCGTTCTTAGATAACTTCGGAGTTAAGAGTGCGAAGCTTATACAATTTTCAGGACTTTAAAATGACATTCAAAAGTGTTCACATGCCAAATTGCACGGCTCTTCCTAAAAAGTGGATTATTTTCTTATTACGGGAGGGAAGCGAAATATTTCCTATCTGTATATCCAATACGAGAACCCACATACCAAGACTGGTGTATATAGCTCTTAAAATCTTCGAGTTAAAATCTTCGAGCCATGTTACAAAATCGATATTTATCGATATTATTAAAATGGGAGCAGATAACGTAAACAAACTTGTTCTGCGTTTGGTATACGAGACTATATATATACATATATATTTCTTATTTGAGTCTCTAGCTTTTGTAGTTTCCGAGATTAACGCACAGACGGATGATAATAATTTCATTTTTTTGTATAATCTTTGCTCACGAAGTTGGTTCCTTTGGCCTGTTAAATATATGTATTAAAATATTTATTCCCGTAATCCGTTTTCAGTGGGATCTGGGTGCGTCGTTAAACTCTATCGCTATGTTTCTCCCTCTCGCCCTCTCTCTCTCTCTCACTCTCCCTCCCTCTCTCTCTCTCTCTCTCTCTATCACTCTCTCTGCCGCTCTCTTATATTTTCCTCGTTTATTTGTATTATTACCATCAATTTCTCTATCTTTGTCTCAAGATCTATTATAGCCTTTATATTTCTCTCACAAGCTTTTCAACTTATTGGCAACTGCCATTGAAATCCATCAAATTTTCTCAGATTTCATTTCGATAATTTCTCATTCAAAACCCAAGTACATTTTTAAATTTCATTCAGATTTTCTTACTTTGCTTCCATTGACTCCCTCTTGGACATTCACTTTCCGTCCCGTCATTGGCATTCGCACAGTCCTTAGACTCATTTCACACATTTATACAGTCTACTTGCTGCCCATCCGTTTTTCCTATCAACAACTTAGTACCATCCCCCTCCCTACAAGCACCTCCTCATGTACTAGCGCTGGCTGGTTTGTTGGCATCGGCATTCCCGATTTTTTCGCATTGACAGCAAAATTCGAAATATATTTGTCCAGGCAATTGCCGCCTGCCACGCTTTACACCACAAGCTCTCTGGAGAGGAGAGAGAGCGAGGGAAGAGCGGAGGCTTTCAATGGGCACACTCTTACTCTTTCTCCCCCCCCCCCCTCCCTCTCCCTCTACCACTCTCTGGCTAAGTGTTGTCCTACTGGCTAACTTGTGGTGATGTTTGCTTTACAGCTTGGCACGTTGTGAGGCTCTTGGAATGTTTTTACTGCTGAATGGGTAATTTAGTATTTGGCAATTAGCTTTTGCTTTCGGCTCGTTCAGTAGCCCAGTTGGCCAGTGTTGGATAGTGAGTGTTTTTCTTATATCCGAAACCCATTGAAAAAGGCTAAAGCGGGTACAATGGTTCTGTGCAGATGAAGGTAACAGGCGAAAGGCTTCTCGATCAGCACCAAAGTTGATCCAGCTATAACGGACTGTCCGTCCGTCTGTCTGTCAAGTTTGTTTTAAATTGAATCGATAAATGGCCCCGTTTGCATAAAATCGATAAGAAACGTAATCGATAGCCGGTTTTTTTAGCATATCTCGGGATATTTAGTAGGACAGATCAAGAATAATTTAATTTTTAGAGATCCTCCCGTTCTTCATGAAGCTTACAACTATTTTTAAGGTATATCAATAGGCATTGATATTTGCACACATTTGTATAATTGTATATTTAAGCACTGTACATTTGTTAAGAATAGTAAAATAAACACCTAAGTTATTTAAGAGCTAATTTTTTATAGTAGGAATTGATTTTGTGAATAACTTCTGTGTTTTATGCTAATGGGGCTAAGGGAAAGAAGAAGCATAATCGCTTACGTATGTGTGTATTTATAAAAGTAAGCTAGACTCAAAATAATATGCCATAAACTTTAACGAACCGCTATTTAATGAACATTTTTCAGAAAATCAGCAACTGTTCTTTTTTTAAAAAATGTTCAAATCAACTTAAAGACATATTTCTTTTTATCTTTTTCTATCTTCTACATTTTACGAAACATAGCTCCTCATTGAGTTCAGGGTATCTGCTAGTCAGCCACTAGTCCGACTGGACTACTCCTTCTTGTTTTCCCCAGTTTAGTTTTCCTTTTCGACTCCACTCTACACACTCAGCATGGTTGCATGCAACGCGAACTCGTTTATTTGGTTATCTCTTAAATTATGCAGTCGCCTATTAAGTGGATGGGATTTATGTCGAACCACCACAAGGAGCTGAGAGCAGCTGTGGAAAACCCTATTCCATTTGCATTATATTCGATTTGGCTTGACAAGTTGTTCATGCTTATATGATAGGCCCAACAAATGTGATGGGTCATAGTAAAAATTTGCTTTTGCCACATTTTGTGCTCAATTTGTAATTATTTTTCATGTCCTTGTTGGCGCTGGCCCGCCCACTGTCCAGTTGGCCCGTTTCATTTTGTTTGCGCTTCATTAAATATTATTGAAATGCTGCAATTAATTGCGTAATTGTTATTTTATGTCACGACAACAGCAACAACAACAACAACAACTAGTGTAGAGGCAACACTTTAGGCACTTGACACAGCAACAACAACGACGGCAACTGAATATTGCTGCGGCCTGTGGCCCTTCTGGTCCTGCGGCCATTTGACATCCTGCAATTTGCAATTTGCACATTAAATTAAACACAAATAACTCGTAGATTTGTCCCATATAAAATGCAACCATGCAATTAGCTGCCAAATCAACAACCCGCGCAAATTACCAGCTGTGTGCACAAAAATGTGGACTCCAGAGAAGTGCGAAAATAAAATAAAAATCATTTTCAATTTTTGTGCGAATTTTCAGGATTTTAAATTGCAAACATTTTTAGCATATCATTATGTCCAGAATCATTTTAATTTAAGCATCAGGCATACAAAATCAATTAAATTATAAACAAGAAAACATTCCTGTCAGAAGTCGGTTTAGTATTGACAAATATCGAATAGTTCACAGTCTGACAAATATCGAATAGTTTACAGCCTGGACAGAGTATATAAATAGTTTAAAAATTGTACAACAAGGTATAGATGTAAAAGGTAGCAACAGGGCATGTCGATACGAGTTATTAAACGAAATTTCGAATTTATAAGAATTTCTAAATTTAAAATTACATAAATAATTTTACATTATTTTTTTGTAGATTATTAAAATCTCAGTGAAACTTCTTAAATAAATAATAAAAAGAAAAAAATAATAATTTAACAGAAAACTTTTTATTTCTATTCAATTTCCAATAATTTTTTTTTTTTTATAAGGATATGAATGTCCCCAAGATGGGAAGGTTAGCTTATACTCTTATTTCTAAAAAGGTTTATATTAAAGTAATCAATTGTATAAGAATGCAGAAGCTTAAAATGAACATACAAATAAAGAAGGAGATATTCTTCAAAGAATGTAATAAAAATATGTAAGTGCCAAATGAAAGTGGAGAACAGAACATTCATCGTTATGATTTGTTCTCAACTTTAATTTGAAATTTACATATTTCCTTTAATTTTTTCCAATATCTCCTACTTTAGTTTAAATCTTATCATACTACTGGAAAATAGGTTCAATTTTTAGTCAGGATTGTGGAGAGAGCGTTTCCTGCTAGATTATCGCAAGTTTTAAAACCAATTCAAAACATGTCAAACTGTTAAAACACGCATACGCCGCGTTAGCCGGCAGCACATATTTTTTTTAGAATATTTTTTATTTCTTATTGCCTGCCGTTTCACACACACAACATTCACACATTTAACATTTAAATCAAACCTAATCTTAGTTTTGCGTTAACGTTTTGTTATTGTGGTTCCGTTGCCCTTCTTCATTTAAGCAAACAATAAGCCGAGTAAAGTACTCGTAATGTACACACATAAAAACAAAAGCAAAATATGGCTCATTGCAATTGTCGGCGCAGTAAATCAAAGCCAAAAGCAGCTGAAGAAGGCGCCACTCGTGCCCCACTGGCCATTAGTCAAAAAGTCAACAGGCGCGTTGACAACTGAGCGGCCAAGGGCGGTGGTAGTAGTGGTGGTGGTGGTGGTTGCCACCACCGAGGTGCCAACGGTGGCACAAACGGGTTGCGCAACGGGCGATTTTATTTCATTATTAAACAATGGGCGACAAAGTGGCAGCAGATTTCATTTATGGCCCAAATGTCAGCCGAGCCACACGCGATGGCCAGCAACCAGATCCACAAGCCTCAACTGGTTACGACGACAGGCCAGGCCAGGACAGGAGAAGTCGGTCTGGGCCAGGTCAGGTCAGCTCGGACCAGGCGAGGCGAGGTACAAGTCGAAGTAACCAAGGCACATGTGAAGCGGCACGCAAATTTATAACGTTGATGCATTGCTCAGGAATCTGGTAATTAAACAAATATGACAGATATATTGCAGCACTTGCCTTGATTGATGGGCCTACAGTAGGTGGAAAGGGAGGGGGGGCAGGGTGTGCCCATCTAGCCAATTAACAAATTTTAGCGTAAATCTAATTGGGCACGCCTAATGCACTCGCATAATTCTAAAAATGAAGTCACGCCTCTGATTTATGCGGCAACATTTTAAAATGTCCGGCGGCTTAAGCCGTTTACATAATTTATTGGCATCGCTTTGGGCCAGGTAGCGCGACCGTGTCCGCGCCCATATCCGTTTACAATGGGCGTGTCCAGGCCTCGCACTGAGCCGTAAAATAAATAATAATCCAAATAAATGTGGCACGCATTGGCCGAGGGGGCGGAGGGGGGGCCCAATTGGGGGTTGCTTTGCCTTTTTAGCCGGGCGTTAATTGACAGTAATTTTATTAGAGGTAAATAAAGCCGTGAACGGCCGCTAGGTGGAGCCAGCACAGATTTAACAGCATCGTAAATATTTAACAAATTATTCGTTTTTAATGAGCTGGAAAAGTGCAAATCACTGGCGGCTTTCCGGATTTTTTTCCCCAACCAATCGACTGGTTACCCCCACCCCGCTGCTGCCCTTCAATTGCCTTATTTATCATTAATTTTGTTTTAAAGTGACAAATGCAAATAATTAAAAGGCGGTTTGTTGTACAACATGCAATTAACCCAGAAGGCCAGAAGAGGCTTTGCTTCATCCACACAAAAAGATCTGCGCATTTAATACATAAATTTCAAATTAAATATGTATGAATATATATGTGTAAATATTAAATAAATAGTATACACAATAATTGAACTGAATGATGGGGAATATAATAAAAGTATTCGATTCGAACCGTCAATACAAAATTATTATGTGTGTTTTGTATTTTCATTTAAACAAACAAATGAAATATGAAAATACCTTTTGCGCTTTGAAATAAAGAAATGTTTTTAAAAAATATATGAAAGCATGTTTATTATTATATTTATTTTACCATGCGCGACTCTTGGGTTTTTCCTCTCGCTTTCTGAGAAACCCTGGGACCTTTAACTAACATATTAACCGACTGTAGTAATTGCATTTATACACATGTATTCGTTTGTTTTAAACATGTGCTGCTCTGCATTAGTTGATTTCTCAACTGATTAAAAGCATCTTACTTTACCTTCCCTTTCTACCCTTTCACGTATCCAGTCTCATAACAAATTATAGCATAGCATAACAACATAACATAAGATAACATAGCATAACAGAATTTAATAAAAAACAACACATAACATGACATAACATAACATTAAGTAATATAACAATAAATAACATTACATAAAGAAGCCGTGGCATAGCTTAACATAAGCTAATACAGCCAAAACCTCAATACGATAACAAAATTTATCATATAATAATAT
Organism: Drosophila montana; assembly: GCF_035044405.1. Lineage (NCBI taxonomy): Eukaryota > Metazoa > Arthropoda > Insecta > Diptera > Drosophilidae > Drosophila > Drosophila montana. Next base: position 486,979 of record NW_026997875.1, read on the forward strand.
TTTAGTTATAATAAAGTCTCTTTTTCTTTCTCTCTCTTTCTCTATCTCTATCTGTCTCTCTTAATCCATCTATGTCTCACTATCTCACCATCTCCCTCTCCCTCTCTCTACCCAAAAACATCAGCTGCTGTTAACTTTTAGCTTGCACTGTTATTGCCAGCACTGTAAACAATTGTAAAGTGCTTTACTGTTTACTGTTAATGCTTAACTGCCACTGTTATTGTTCATATTTGCTTTACTGTTTACTGTTCATGCTTACTTGACTTTACTGCTGCTTTTACTGCTAACTGCCGTCTACTGACTGCAGCAGTAACTGCCCTCCGCAGTCTCAACTGTTCTATTATGTGTGCTTTTCTTTTAACTGCAACTGCAGCTGCAATTGGAACTCCTACTGCGCAGCATGCGTTCAGCTGTTGAAAGACATTTTTTTTTTCTGCTTTAAAATCAAACGCATTTTTAGATTACTCGAAACTCTAGACTCCGGCCTGTCTACGCTATTCAATGACCCAAAAAAGACCCCGCTACCCCGCACTGCTGCCGGGTATATACAAAATGGCTGGCCAAATGCTTGGCAACAACTTGGGCTGCCATTTACAATTGTTGTCAGACATTTTCATGCGAGCTCATAACATTTTATGCACCAAATAAATTTGCATGTTGCACTTTTGAATAATCGTCGCCGTTGACAAACAACTGGCAGCCAAGTCGCTCGCCTGGAAATGTAAACCGATCCCTTATCCTTTTGCATCCAGTCAGCCGCGCGGCCAGAAGTAAAAACCAAAGCTTACGCGACAAGCTCAAATCGCTGGAGCTGCTTCTGCTGCTGCCACTGCTACTGCTACTGCTACTGCTACTGATACTGCTGCTGCTGCTGGTGGAGTGTCATGGCGCGGCGCCAGCTGGCAAGCAGCGTAGAGGCGTGGCAGTGAACGCCCACAGCAGCCGCCTCAGTTGCATGCAAATTGCTCGCCCACCCCAAGCGGCCACCAGACACGTAAATTTTTGGCGGGCGCACGCAGACATCCCGACGCTGAGCTCAACTCAGCTCAACTCGAGTCGACTCGACTCGACTCGAGGACTACACGATGACGACATCCTTGCATGAATGAAGCGCCCAAATGAAATGCCATTAATTTGGCAAATGAATGCGGTTGCGTCTCCAGTGTAGCCTCGCCTCGGTCTCGACCGCAGCCAGGCGGATTGCCACAGCTGCCTGCTTGCCTGCCTGCCTGAAAGACAGACAGCCATTTACCAGTTACCCAGCTATCCAGCTACCCAGATACCCAGCTACAGTCAACCACTTGGCAGCAATTACCCGACAAGTGTAAGCAAATTTCACTCTCGTTTTACAACACCTACGTACCGAATGCCCCTGCTATACTTTTTCTGATCTTTTAAAACAAAATGCCTGAGATAACGCTGCTCACAAAACCTCAGACTAGGATCCTTTAAAATACAGCAGTGCATCGGTTATGTGGTTGGGGTTAGCAGAAGAGGAAAGCGAAACATTTGATTGGTACGCTTACCTTTCTTATTTCAAAGGCTTCAATCAAGATAATTTGAAAAAATTAAAGGTCTCATTCAACTTATAAGATTCTTGGCATTAAGAAGCAAGCATAACATTATAAACCAAAACAAAACATAATTAAATATAACATAAGATCATACAATGTAAAATAAAATAGAAATATACTACATAGCATAGCATTAAGTAAAATAACATAACATAACGTAGCATAACATAAAAGAACAAAGATATCATAACATAAGATAACATAATATAACATAACATCGCTCTCATAAGATTAGATAACTTAACATAAAATTAAATAAAAAAATTACAAAAGATAACAGAAAGTGATACAAATAACACCACATACCCTGGAAGAACGTAGCATGACATAAAAAACTTACATTACATAAAGTTAAAAAACAGCTAAACATACCATAGCTCACATATTATAGGATAATATAGCAAAACAAGGGATAATATAACATAACATATACCATAACATACCATAACATAGGAACGCATAACATAAAAGAAACAAACTTAACATAATGTTCAAGCTCATAGCTTAAATAACATGGTATTACTAAGCTAAGATAGAGTAAAATAAGATAACATATCATAAAATAACCAACACTTACATAAATAGCATTGGTGTGAGTACTAGGAAGGATCAAACCTTGTCCTATATCTGTTCTTACAACCCAGCCCAATCTTAGCTATACGATATTAAAAAACACTTTATGCCCACACAATGCTCTTAAATATATACTTTGTTTCGAGTTCATTCCTGTCCAGACCTAATCGAATTTTAATAAAGTAACCCTGCTTGGAATCAGCTTCAATGAACGCTTTTCATTAAACACGACAGCGAAAACATCAAATTAATTTTTTTGCTGAGACGGCAGCTCCATCGAGACAGTTGATTTCCAGTTCCAAAAAACTGCAGCGTCGTCAGAGAAATTCACAACCGACACACACACACACACACACACACCCCATACCCCTTGCCATAAGCTCCCGAAAGGCGCGCCCATAAAATTTTAACAAAAAAACATAAAGCTGATGGATTTACGAACTGAGGACGAGCGGACCAAAACACTCACTTGAACGCCAAGTAGGCAGCTGAGTGGGTGAGTGGTTGAGCGGGTGAGCGGGAAGAGTGGTTGAGTGGGTGGGTGGGTGGTTGTGTGAGTGGTTTTGGGCGCTTGGGCGTTTGAGTGCTGAATTGGAGGGTGCCAAATAATAATAGTTTTTCACTTGTCCCGCTGACCGCCAGCAGCCGAGCGTTGAGTTTATGTGACAAACGTGACTCTGGCGACAATTGCTCGGCTTTTCGGTGCCACATCGCAGTCGCAGTCGCAGTCACATCACCATCCCCTCCGCTACTAATACGCACCCCAAGCCAAGCCAGACCAGCCAGCAGCCACCCGCCTCCCTCGCTGGCCGCTTTACACTGCCAGGCATTGCCTTCTTTATGGCCGCACAATAAAGCGAGCAATTGAGCGTCTTAAAGTGTCGCCCAAGTGCATTTAAATCACACACTTTGCGACCATTTGCCGTAATTTGACTTTAAATGTTATGACCCCCGGGCCCCGGGCCTCGGACGTCGCGACGTCAAGACGTCCGACTTCTAGCGAGTGTCGAGGCCCACTCACAGTTAGTTTCCTAGTTGGTAAGCCATTTTATGGTCATGTCTGCTGCTTACAACTGCTGCCACATAAATTTGATGGACATGTCGATTATGTGCTGTGAACGACCCAGTCAGCAGTTCCCCATTAAGCCCCCACGGTCGATCGCTTTCGCCGACCTTGGCGCACAAACAACAACAACAAAAAATGAGGCCATCAAAATATGCAAAATGATTGCCGCTTTCATTTAAAACATTTCACATTTTACATTTTATATTTTTTATATTTTACATTTTAAATTGCCGCGAAATAAAAAGCAGCGCAATTGATTTTCGCTTTCCAACCAAAATAAACGCAAGCCACAGCAACGGTCATAAAAAATAAAATATATATATATATATATAGTATATGGAACAAGTACGCTTGCATTACACTTCAACGATTTATATTTTAAATACCCCCTAGATAAGTGTCGCAAAAGGTATTTGCTGCGACACTCAGCTAGTTGGCAAAATATTAAATAAATGCTTGATAAGGATTGATAAATAAAATGAATTGAGCTCAGTATCACTTCAAAAGTATCGATTATTAGGGGCTGACGAAAAGTTCGATAGCCAATACAATCGATAACAACTTGTATACTGCTGCTGCAAAACGATAAACGTTGTTAAGTGAGCGAGCCGATAGTTTCCGATAGTCAATAATCGGCCTAATCAATCATTTCTATGTTTTCCATGTTTTTTTTATTTTTTTAGGGCATATTTTTATAGTTTATTATTTGTAAATGTTTTACTTTACAATTAGCTTCATTTTATTTTAATTTAGTAATTCGGTCTATAGATATTTCCAGCATATCGAAAAATGGATTAATATTTCTAAGAATCGATTATGACAATGCACTATCGATGTGACTGATAGTCCTATCGATAATTTTACACTCGAAATAATTAAAATGTTGCAACTATTCGATTTTAATACAGGCTTCTAAAGAGACACAGAATTGGAAGAGTCCGAGTGCGGAGGAAATAGCGGAGGTCTCATCTAAACTATTTTTGTTCATTTGTATTATGTTAGACTCAACTATAGAATAAGTTGTATTATTATTTATTCATATAAATGTTATTTAAATTAAATAAAGAATATATTAAAGAAAAAAATTAATTTAAAGAGCATCTGACAGTCGTTCAATGCCAAGTGGACTTGTTTCATTGCAGCATGCGCTGCAGCATATTCACCAGCATTACACATCGAAATCGCTGGCTTAATATGCTAGTTATAAAATAGCACACACACACACACACACACCAACCTCACTAGGGAAACGCCAGGGACAAACCCAAGCGAACAAAAAGCATTTGCAGATACGCAAGGCACATAAAATTGGAGGGGAAAGCAGCAAACGATGAACACAAGTGTGGCAAAAATAAATTAAAAATTGCCCACGAATATAATAAAGTACGACAAAAGAGCTAACTTTGCAGCGCCGCACTTAAAATGCCCTCACAGAGATGGAAAAAAAACAAATAGTTCATATAGTAGCTGCTAAAAACAAATTAAACTCAAAGTTATAAAGGTATCTTAAGCTTTGGATAGTTTTTTTCCTATCAACTTTCCCAACTATGAGAAGCAATTCTTCTGATTATATATAATATCTTAATTGCATTAAGCCAATTGCATATAGAAACAAGGCTGCAAATCCAGAATTGTATTGAAAAATTTGTGGTTAAGTTATGTCTTGGACTCTTCTAATCCAAGTTAAGTTTCGGTTAATGGTGAATAGAAAATTTGAACTCTACAGAATTTATACTCCATATAACCCATACAAAATATACACACATGTAATTTCATAAGCATCTATTACAAATATCAAATATCATCTCACAATCCTAAAGATTTACCTAAACGAATATATTATAGTATTTAAATTTATTTATAATAGTCAAAAGATTGCAACTGGCTGACACAACAAAAATAGCCAACTGAGAAGCGTATGAAAAAAGTGGTGAAAAAATAATTATGAAATTTAAAATAAATATATTTTATAGCTGGTGGACATGAAAACCATTGACCATGGGATACAAGAAATATGGCGGGCAGCGTACTAGCCTACAGCATTAATTACAACACATGTGTATAAAATATTGTTGGCATTGAGCAAAAGTGATTATGCCTACTTGGTAGATAATTATAGTCGAGAATGCTATTTTTCGATTTAAATATAAGCATTCTGTAGAAGAACAAGAGTTTCAGTAATTGCGCGACTTTAAAGTAAGTATATGCCAAATAGCTTAATGCGAACAATCAGCTGGCCACGTGGAAGGCACAATTTACATACCGTTCAAAGCCTGTGTATAAGTGGATATGTATAAATATATACTTTTGAACAGCTGTAGCTAATTTGGCAGCCTTTAAAATGAGGCTCACATTAAGCTGACCGTCAGAGCTACTCAAAGCGCAGAGCTGAAGCAAACCGAAACCAAAGCCGACGCGACGGCTGCTCTGTCGCAGCGGATGTGGATGCGGATGCGGCCGCTTAAGTGCCTGCCAGGGCTATAACAATATACAACAACAACAACAACAACAAAAACAACAACAATAACAACAGCAACAAGCTGAGGCAGTAACAAGCGCAGCAACAAAAGCCGCTGCTGATATGCCGCTTATTATTTATGTATTTTAATAACAAGCAGACGGACGCCATTGCCCATTGCCACAGACAATGGCGGACAGGCAGCAAAATGGCCGACGGTTAATGCGACAGCTGCTGTGGCCAGCCGAGAAAGAGAGGAGAGAGGAGGGTGAGAGAGAGCGCGCGCGACTGATAGCCACAGCCAGCATGTAAAAGAATCCAGCTGAAACAGACAGCCTTGCCTTTAAAATAATAAACAACTAGTAAGCAAGAGCTAAGAGTTAAATGCTAGACTAGAAGTTTCCCTGTAAATCTTTACATCTTTATAAATTAATGCAACAGCTGCTGTGGCCAGCCGATAGAGAGAGAGAGAGAGAGAGAGAGAGAGAGAGAGAGAGAGAGAGAGAGTGAGAGGAAGCGACTGATAGCCACAGTTAGCAAGTAAAGGAATCCAGCTAGTAAGCAAGATCTAAGTATAGAATGCTAGACTAGAAGATACCCCATACAGATGTATATTATTCAATGCTTATGATTGAATTACATTATTAAATCTGACATAAAAATATATCTCTGAATGAAACTTAATTTATATAAAATTTTGCTGACTGATTAACGCAAGTTTTTAACGAAACATTTCACTCACAAGCGTGGAAGCAAATATGCCCTTTATTCGATTAACTTCAAATTTATGTTAACTGATTGGGGTAAAAATATATTGAATTTTTAGAAGTCCAAGTCTCACAGAAGGAAAACAAGTTTCATAGAGTTAGATCTACAATACAGAGAATAATATTTGACCCTGACGAATTCGGGCAACTACAACTTATAAATTTGTATAAGGTAGAAGCTGAATATTTTTTTTTATCAAAAATAGTTAGTAAACTTTTCTTTTTTGATCTTTATAAGCCTGGTTAAGATTATCTACTTGCTAAATAATTTCGAATAGATGACTTTATAAGAGGAAAAGAAGAGTCCGAGCAGAATATTCTGAAATATTTGTTGCAAATATTTATACATTAGCTTATACTTTTTACAATTCAAAGAAATCAGAAAAATAAAATAAATTATTTTTGAAAAGTATTCACAAGTTTTTATACCTTAGAATTCATATGTCCTTATACCACATTTAATAATACTATCGTTCTCACAGAGGTCACATACCAAATTTGTACACAGAATTTCCTTCGGGATTAAAAATGAAACTATTTAAACTTAATTTATAACATTTAATATTTCGAGGGTATTTTGCTGTTCACATACTCGATTGAAACGTTAAGGAAAATCTTTTAAGCCATTTTACACAGGCTACAATAGACGGTAAAGTTAAATTGGCGGCAATGATTACTCCGACCGCCAGACGGACAACAAGTCGTATGCTTGATGCGCAACGTTTCGAAGCAAAGGCATTTAAAGTTCAAGTTGTGTTGTGGCCGCAACTTGAAAATCTCACAGCCGCTCTCGCTCCCTCACTCGCCCTCTCTCACTTATCCCCGCAGTTCAACTGCACTCTTATCCAGTTAAGACCCCACCATAATCATGGCCATGCAGAGGCATTTAAAAGTATTTAATATACATACATGTTGAGATACTTGTGCTTCATATATGAGTAGGGCTCAGGCACTCGTTGCATAATTAATGCGTTGAGTTTTACATTTACATTTACAATGCGAACATTGTACGCAGCCATCGAGGCTGATGATGCGCATTAAGTGGGCGTGGCCAAGAGACCAATGCGACGTCGACGTGCAGTCAAGTAAAGCAGGTAAAATTGATGCACCATATCGGTTGGCAACGAAATATATATGAGCAAATGTATATGTATGTATACATATATATATATCTGTGGGATATATAAGCGATAACTCAAATGGGACAAGTGTATGCAGCGTACGTGAGCCAATGATGCTGCTGCTGGCTTAATGAAATTATCATTTTCATTTCAGTTTCATTGTCTTGCGGCCAAATGAAATTTTCAACGAATATTAACAAGCTGCAGAAAATTGTTGAGCACAATAACATTCGGATAACGACATTGAAATACGCTGCATAATCAAAGATATCTGAATTAACAAATATATATATTTATTTTCATTGGAAGTTGAAGATAAGCTAAGATTCATTGCAACGCCTACTGAATAAGATTTTATTAAGCCTTTTGAAATGATTAAAGGATTCTATATAGGGTTTTTACTTTTGATTCCCAAGTTCTCTTATCAAGGCTAAAGAATTTAAAAGAATTATATGATAATTGTTAAATTTTTAATTTAATTTTTATTTTTTTAAAAATTTAAGATGGTGAATATCTGGCATATCTGCTGCACAATTAAACTATGTGATGGAATGTAATATAATGTTAAACTACATTACATTACTCAAGGGTATTAACTAAAAAATGCTCATGAAAAAAAAATATATAAAGAAAAGTATAAGATTATAATAATAGTAAAAGCTATGGTGCAATAATTTAAATCCATTTTTTGTTTAAATTCATAGTTAAATAATTTGAAACAAATTAATTTTTAATTCATGTTTAAATTATTTAAAACAATTTTACCAAGAATTAAAGTTTGTTTTTAAATACTTGACAATATATTTGACTGATTTTCTTCTTAAATTTAGCTAGCACTCTTTTTTACAAAAAAAATTAAGTTCAATAAAAAATAAATAAAATAAATGGCTCGATGTCCGGCTAAACTAAAATTTATAATATGGAAGTGTCGCCAAAACCAGCATTAAATGATTTATAACTATCTTTTTATAAGATATTTTAATCAGCTTACAATTGTAAAAAAACCTTTTCTTTTAATTATGTTTGCTTGAATAAAGTGGTTGATGTTATAAGAGCTAATTGTACATTATAAATAATTGATTAAAATCATCAAATGACAATATAAATCCCATTTCATTAGCTTTGTTACCAGTACCAACCCAAGCAATGCTCTCATTAAGCTGCCATTTACTTAAGTCAGTTCGTATAAGAAAGTTAATCCATCCCTTTTGTATTTATATATTGTTACTACAACCAGCTACTAGCACAGGCAATGCCAGCCACAAGGCGTAAGCAATTTGCAAGCCAAACATATAACCAAGCAGCTCACATGCAGCTCATTAAATTTGCGCACAAAAGTAGGCAACGCTTTTCGTATGCTCGATTTTGATTTCAGCTGAAAACGCGCAGCTCTTTAACCAAATAAATGAGCAACAGTCGACGGCGTTCACGTTCACGTTCACGTTCACGTTCACGTTGACGTTGACGATTCACGCACGTTGCTGGCAATGGTTTTATAAGTTACCAATCCCCGACACCCTACCCCGCAGCACTGCAACAGCATACAAACAGCTACAAAAAAAAAAAAAAATTGTATTAAAATTAAGCATACGCAGCGTGTTACGAAGTCGAGGGTGCCTGCGCTGCGGGAATACAGTTGCAGTTGCAGTTGCAATAGTTGTTGTTGTTGTTAAAGTTGTTGTTATTATTGTTGTTGCAGCTGCTATTTCAGTTGTTGCTGATGCTGGGGCGTTTTTAATGAGCGACAGCGGCATAGCATTGCAAAATACGTAAACACGTTGAAGTCAAATGCAACACACTGTGCAATACCCTGTACTTGAATACATTATATGACGTGCGGAAGTGCGAGCATATCAGATTATATGTCTGTTTATGTCTGTATATATACGTGCATAATGTAACAAAATGTTTCTAGCTTCAAAAACGTGACAGGAATGGTTATAGAAAAGGACAAAAGTCTGCGCTTAAAAGGAGTTAAGTTATGACGTTCATTCATTTAGAAATGCTTATCAACTCTTTTACATTCATGAGAACAGAGTATCAAATGCTCGCGCTAGGCAACGGCGATGCTCGGGCATAAACATCGACAACCGTGTGGGCGTGGCACATATTTTAGTTACCAACTGCAGCTGCCTGATTGCATATGCTATATATGTGCGTATGTGTGTGTGTGCAGCAACGTTGCCATAACATTAATTTTGTTAATTAAAACTTTCGCATGGCTTTAGAGTTTACAGCCAGCTAGCTGTGCGTATGTGTGTGCGTGAGTGTGTGTGTGTGCTTGCTTGTTGTTGTTGTTGTTGTTCTACTTGTCAGCTGGCGGCCTTGTAATACTCCCTGCCAGCGCATCTGCATATGTGTCAGGCAGTCAACCAGCCAGTCCGTCAGTTTGTCATTCGCTCGGTTTGTTTCTGCACCTGCAACTGCATCTGTATGCAACCACCAACATACCCCTCCTCAAACCAACCCCCTTGCCCCTCTGTGCCATTGCTGCCCCTATGACCCTGTTGCTTCTGGCGACTTTCGGAATTTTGTTTGTTCTACGTTAAGCAAGAACAACTTTTGCTGGCCGAAGGCGCCTACAGAACTTTTGCCAGCGGCACGCGTTGTTTTGATTGTTGCTATTGTTGTTGTTGTTGTTGTTGTTGCCATTGTTGTTGTTGTTGTTGTTGCTGTTATAGTTATATCTGCTGCTGTTGTTGCTATGCCCACAAATCTGTAAAATGTTTTGTGCACATTTCAAGTGTTTACATAGCCGCAAGTTTGTGGCTTTGGCAAAGGCAACTGTTGATCATGCGGTCGGAGCAAGGGCAAACGGAAGTGGGGGGCTGCCGTTTAGGCCAGGGGCAACAGCATCATGCACATACTCAAGTTAAAATTTTATGCATTCGTTAAACTGCATTAATAGTAAATTGTTTGTTGTTGTTTGGCTATGAGAATGCGTATGCATATCAAGTTGTTGTTTTCTAATCCACTTAAACTCGTTAGGCGCATAATTAATCCAAATGGGGCAAAACTTTTAAATGCATTTTATTTAGAAAATAACTTATAAACACGTATATGTAAATACATAAGCAATCAAACACTTTGCAGCAATCAGGTGTTATTGAAATACTTGAAATTATGCTGTGTCACACATTATCAGCAGTTGGGTATGTTTTGAAAAAGTTCTTGGAGTTCGCAAATGCAATTGCGATTCGCACAATTGTAAAAATATAATACAATTTTACAAAATATGTGTGCATACATATCCTGCGAATCAAGCCAATCCCAGCAGAGAGATCGTAGCTGATTTTAACTGAAATCCCAATAAAAACAAAAAACAAATACAAATTCGAACTGTGAGAAACTTACTAAAAGAGCCCAACTAAAGTACTGAGAAAACTTTACTGAGAAATAGATACTGATACTGAAGATAGATACTGAAGAAGCCTGTCAACGAATTCGAACTGAGAGAGAGAAAATCCCAACTAAGACTTTCACTGTCCAACAGCTCGCTTTTTACTGAGAAAAACATGCTGAAGAATCCGGCCCAGGCAAACTAACTAAAAAGCCGAGATATCCTAACTGATCCTAAAGGAAATAATAGCTCCGTAAAATCCAAGACTCACTGACAAGGTCAAACTTCTAACTCCTAACTGGAAAAACTTTACTGACAAAAAAATACTGAAGAATCCTGTTAAGGTTTTCTAACTGTAGAGCTGAGAGACCTTAACAGATTCTGAGTTGAATTACAACTTCTAAAAAGTCCAAACTAAAAGGAAATCCACAGAGCCTAACTGCCAACTCCAAAATGACAAAATATATTCCTTATCCTGCCTGGAAATTCTACCTGTGGAATCGTAAATGAACAACACCAATTAGAGTACACCAGCCAAGGTGTCTAAGCTATTGAAACTGATATATTCTAGCCGCCCCACCTAATTGAAGATTCCTACTTCAGAGTCCGATCAAATTAAGACACGACGCTTAAAGGAAGACAGAAACAGAAAAGGTCAATCATAAGATAATACCAAATCAACTACATAAAGTCAATATGCATAATCAATAAATAAGCCAAATGGGTGCAGACGGGGCCAACAGACACTCAACACGAAAACACATTAAAAGCGTACTGAGCAGCCATTTTAACAGGCAGATTATTGTTCCCATGCTAACAAGTTGGAACGGGAATCTCGAAAAGCCATTATCAAAGCACATTATGGATTATAAAAACTCTGAATTCAGCACGAATTCATTCACTTCCAGCAAGCTTTAGCTGCTAAATTGGTATAATAGATCAAAAAGTTGTTGTTTAAACAAGGCAGCTGGCCTTGCTCTAAGCAAAATAAAAATATGTTTATGCCATGAAATTAACAATACTTGCATTAGGTCAAAATTCATTTTGAGGGCTCAAAACTTAAGCGTCTGCTTTTAAGCGCATGAAGTTGGCTGCGCCTGTTCGATAAGCTAGAAGTTGGCTGCGCTTAGCTGTAACACATGAAGTTGGCTGCGCCGGAATATTGTAGTTAAATGAACTCAGGATGAAAGTTTGCTTATAATAGGCTCTTTATATACAATATCATGGCATGAGTTTGCATAAACGTTGAAATATTCTTTGCTGCTGCTGTTGTTGTTGTTCGCATTGTTGCTTCAGTTGTTATTGTGAGCGTTTATTGCCTTTGACATCGTTACAAAGCCATCGACAGCTTCCGTTCGGTTACCCTCTTTGCTGCTGCTTCGGCTGCTTTTGAGGCTTTCAATATTATTATTTTTTTTGGCAGGCTCACCAAAAACTTGCGACGCTTCGCTTTGTTGTCAGCAAAAAGCGTATATATAAGTTCTATATGCTACATATGCTCTCTCTCTCGCTTTTTCTCTCGGCTATATGAGCACACATTTAGGCAGCATGTTTTATGAGCTCCTTTGGCACTCTGATGGCCCAGTCATTTGCACAAGTCGTGACATACTGAAGCCAGAGCAGGCACAGACACAGGCACAGGGGTAGAGTGCAGCGGCAGGGGCGGGGGGCCAGCGGGGACCTAGCTACTCCATGTATATGTTGGGTATTGAATGGAGCTGTGGCTGATGTCGCGCTCCATTTTATACTCGAGCATGTTTATATGCAAAGCGGCTATAAAATTTGCAAAACTTTTAATGGTTCATAAAATATTTAACGTAATGGCGGCGGCGGCGTCGGCGGCGGCTACCAAAAACCGGTTAAAGACAGGCCAAAAAACAAGGCGACAAGGACACGAACGTGGCCGAGAACGTGGCAAGTGTCAGAGGAGGACCAGGACCAAGAGATTTGTTGGCTGCCAACAAGCCGCAAACGAGCGAACCAAACGATAAAGCCACACACACACAGAGAGAGAGAGAGAGAGAGAGAGAGAGAGGGAGGGAGAGAGAGAGAAAGACCGGAGTCCTGACTGGCAGCAATTGCAGTTCCGCTTCTCGGGCAGCCTTCTGCCCTGGCTTTCCTGGCAATCGGCTGCAATTTATATAGGGAAAGTTCCCGTTTTCGCTTGCTGCTACTTTGCCCACATAATTGCAAATTATCGCCTCAGCCATTTCAGTTAACTGACCTGTGACCGCAGCGGTACGCCTGGTCCGGCTCCTGGCCGCAAACTGCGATTTATGCAACCGGCCAAAAGGTGTCGCTAAATTATGCCGTGTGCATGTTTTAATTGCAACGCTCATATTCCATATTTAGAACGGAACGCAGGCAGGCAATAAATTTCATCAGCTGCTCACACGGCGCCTGGGGGCTCGCATAATTTGCCGCACAGCATTACAAAACTTCAATTCGATTATCGCATAATGCATTAGAGCGCTGAGAGTTGTTGGCATGGCAAGAGGAGAGCGGGACGCTTTGAAAGGGAGAGTGCTGCTGCTGCTGCTATTAATTTATGAGCTGCACTTGCTATTGAAAGCGATTCAATGAAAGCAATTGAAAGCGAGCGTTGTTTGCAAAGTTGAGAAAGTAAAAGCAGAGACAGCAAACAAAAAGGACAGCAAAATATGAGCTCGAAGAAATTACAAGAACCAAGCAACCTACAAATCAGGTCTATTTACATTCATTCCTATTTATTCCTTAGTCTTCATTGGAACTCAGCAGCAGCTGTTATCATTTCTTTCAATAGCTTAAACACTGCGTAATGCTATAGAGTCTATTTACCAACACTGGTGCTGTACTTTTGCCACTGCGTCAATAAGTAGGCCCGTGATTCCAGAAGTGAGTTGAAGTGAGTTCTAACTGCCCTCAATTGCAATATATTATTGTGTTTAAAATTGTTTACAAAACACTTTCAGAACACAATAATCATTTCTCAACACTATTCAAAAGGTTTGAAGGCCTATGTGGAATCGAATAAAATCGTATATAGTTTTCCATAAGCTTTAAATAAGCATTTCCAATTCTATAAAAAGGACCTGAAGACCTATTATAAACAGTGCGATTAGCACGCAATTTCAATTTCGCAACACTATTAAAATAACATTGCATAACACTATGTTATACTGATGCAAGCCTAAAGGCATACTGTTGGAATATTAATTGCATTTTTAATTTGAATGATGAACAAATTTTTGTTGTGACGTATTTTACATAAAGATATAAATATATTATGTATGTAACTTTAATGTGAAAACTCTTAAAATTTTGCAAAAAATAAATGGGCTCTAGTTCTATAAATGATTATATACATATATATATGACACTCATAAAAGAACATGTATGTATTCTCTTTAAGTAAACAGCTTTGTATATACACCTGCAGCCACATGCTATTTATGACACTAAAAATAGCTGAATGACTTTCGTATTTGGGTTTCTTTGCGCTTTCGCCAATATGGGCCAAACTATGGGGCAGCCCTCGAGCTCGCATAAAATAGTAATTACCGCCTCGACTCGTCGCTGTAATTTGCGCTCGGCAACAACAACAACAAATCATCGCCAGAGGAGGCAAAACAGAAGCAGTGGAGAAACCGAAGCTGAAGCGGTAGAGACAGCGGCAATGACAGCGAATTCACAGCGGAAGTCAGCGACGGGGAGAGCAGGCGAGCGGAAACGGAAATGCGCAAATGTTAGGGGCAGCAAATGAAAATGGCTCCCCGAGCGTCGTTTATCAGAAACGGGGCGGCGCGACTTTTGAGCGCGAATCGAAGTGACAGCTAAAAAGAATTTAAACCAACAAAAAAAAAACATGGCAAAAGGATTCGCTTTGCTTCATTTGTGCGTATTTTTTCCTAATGGAAAAGGGGCAGGTGCAAGAAGTGAGAGGCAGGCATAGAGGTTAGTGCAGACATAAGCGCACGTGCCGCAGACATATCGAAAACAATGGCAATGCCAGCGTCTACATAATTAGAAGCCACATGTGTGGCTATGATGGACGGAAGAACAGGTACGATTAAACTATAAATATCTCTTTGACTTTTTTTTATTCATCTCAATCGTAGCCTCAGGACTCGCATTAAAACTAGCATTCTCTTTCACTACATTTTGCCTGAAAAGTTCTTGCCTCTGAGGTATAGAAAACTAGATTACAGGGTATATACAAGGTCGAGCATGGTCGTTTGCATTCTTTTGTTGCGCAACAACAAAAGCTGTTATGAAAATGACATGCAAAACATTTTCATGCAAATGCAAAACATTGTTGAACATATACGCCCCCCAAAATGCCCCCGATAAAGCCCCCTTTATATATTCCCTTTCTCCACCCCCCCCCCCCCCCCCGTGCTGCTGCTCTTCACATTCTCTGCAGCACGTACGCTTCAATGTTACCAGCGACGGCATCGTCCTGCTGCTGCTGCTGCTGCTGCGGCTGGTTCGTCTTCGTCGTCGTTTGCCAGCTTTTAATTTTAATGCGTGTTGCACGCTCGCTTCCAAAAATTAAACGCCGGCTTATTTTCCGTTTCTCTGACTGCCAACCAACCTTCCCGCAGTCCCCCTGCCCAGCTGCCTTCGTTTTGATAATTTCACATCTAAACATGGCGCAAAAGTTTCGCTGGCGCTTTTTGGACCGTACAAATAGGCGTCGATTAGGCAAATCAACGCATTTGTATGCAGATTATGTGCCAGCGGGCAGCAGCACAGACAGAGGCACACTCACACACACACACACACAGAAACAGCGGGTGTAGCTGGTGTCGGGGACAGCCAGAGCAATTGTTGTTGCTGCTGTTGTTGCCTCTAATTGCGCATAGTCCGTCAGCTTCTCAACTAGGCGTATACATAATAAAAATAAAAACAACATGCAAACTTGAACAAACACTCCGGCTTAGCCCTTATGTGCTCCCAGAAATTCAGACATATATTTGATAAGGTTAACCATTAGCAGAAACTTAGGCAAAACAATTTGAGCAACTTACATGGGTATATAGTAAAGGAATAATTGGGATCATAAGGTTATGAGCGCAGAGTCTTGGAGTATTAACTAGAGGATTGGGCCTCAGGACTTTGCGAGAAAAACTCACACCAAGTCAGGGCATTTTTCATGTAATTTTCACTCCCAGATTTCAAGCTACATTTTATAATATATATTCCTTATTTTGTTATTCTTTATTATTATTATCCTTCTTATATAATATAGCTTATTTTAAATAATTATAAGAGATGTGCAAGATAATAAGAAAAAACTATCGATGACAGCAAAAGTAATCGATAATCACAATGGCAGAGCGTGTATACTATCGATAATTTTATCGAAATTATTACATCACTAATAGGTATTTTAAATGGCGACCTATATAATCGTGTTTACTCTCAATTGATTTAACACTGCACACATAAAGATACATCGTATTATTCTCTAGCTCTTATTTTATTTTTTTTTTTTTTGCCACCAATTATTTTCACATTTTGTTATTCATGACCTCGCTGATTCGCCAGGCGTGTATCGCTTTAAGCAGTCAAAGATCTTACGCTAATTTTAAGCGGCTCTTAACACACATGCTCACACTCAGTCACACACTCAGACACACACACACACACACAGATGTAAAGACAGACATCCGCGAGCTGAGAATCTCACACACTGGCAACATCTCCCACGGCGCGTGTTGAATTTCAATGCATACTTTTAGGCCGAACATCAGAGAAGAGATAAAAAAACATGTACAAATAAAAATAGACGAAAATACATTCGTTTGCTATTTCGCATATCACACGGTGTGTGTGTGTGTGTGTGTGTGTGTGGGAGGAGGGTGGGGCGGGTAAAGGGGCTGCTGATAACTAGGAATCTCTTGCGATTGGCATTTGACGCCAAAATGCTGACGATGAAGAGTTTTTCCTTAAAATTTTTTTTTTTTGAGTTTTTGGTTTTGATATTTTTTTGTTTTTGGGTTTTTTTTGCACCACTTGCAAGTGGATTTATTTTGCAATGGCCCCAACGGAATTTTAATGGATCGTTGACACAGCCACACCCCCCGCCCCTTTCCCAAAAATAGCGCCACGCACGTGTCCCTCGCTTTCAACAAAAATAACAAAAAAAATTGTCTAAAGACTTTTGGTGTCTGCTTAAAATTTTGCTCAGGCTGTCGCAGCGTTGCGTCGCGCTCGTTCCATTCCCCCCCCTCTCCTCGTCTCGCTGCGTACGAGCTCGCCACTTCGTTTCCCTCTCGCTTCGTTTCGTTTTGTCCGGTCGCAATTTTACAGCTGCTCGTGTTTGTTTTCGTTAATTCGTCGCTCGTTTCCTTTTTATTTACATTTCGCTCACCCAAACGTGCCCCTCCACCCCGTCACCCCTTCAACCGTCACTATTCGGCTGTGTCGCATGCTCATAAAATGCGAAAATTTAATTAGTCGTGTAGGTAAAAATGACATTTAACATTTTTGTTGCCCCCACCCACTTTGATGGCACTTTACGTCACATAACGTAACGTAACGTAACGCAACGTAACACAACGTAGCGTAAGCTCTTTGGGGACGGTTCTTTGATTTTAATGTTGCACAAATTAAGAACTTTTGCCACAAGCATGATAATTTTGTATTTTTATTGCCGGCATAAAAGTTTTTATATTATTTATTACTGACTCTTTGGGTCATTAAAATGCAAAAGATTAAATCTTTTATAGTTAGCAATTATATAGATAATTTTGGAGGCCAAAAGGCTGTTATAGCTGCTATTTAATTGAACGGGAGGATTTGAATTGAATTTCCGAAAGTTCTTGATTTAAAATGACGAATTACTGAAAAGCTTAAACTTAGACTAAACTATCTTTATTTATAAATTCGTGACTCTTACAAGCTAAAACTTTTGACGTGAGCTTTGACAAAAATATTTAACACTTCAATTCAAAATTGATGACAGCTATAAAATATTTCTCTTTTACAGGGTATTCGCAGTTCAGTAAGCTACAGTTTTTTGTGACAATTTAAATCAGTTTGTTTTATTAAACTTTTTACTTGCGTTAACATTTAATTATGGATAACTGTGCAAGTTTTGATGTGCGGGAAGCTGTGTGCCCCGTTGCCTGATTTTTTAAATGTTAAATTTAACTTTTTAGCCCAAAAAAATATGGGAAAAATTGAAGTGATATATTTGAACAGATTTCACACAGTGTATGCAAACATTAATCGAATGCTTTGAGTATTTATTCAATTGATTTGGGCATTCTATTTTACCGTTTAATGCTGTCGCACTAAGGGCAAGTGGTTAAGCTAACCCTAACCCGTTATACACTCACTCACGCACACACATACGCACACACACACGCACGCATACACATGTAGTTAAGCGCACCTAAATACATTTTTGCTAGAATAAACAAGCAACCTTGGCTTGTTTACCATAAAAAGTAGGTAAACTTGAGTGCAAAAATTGCGAATGGAGCGAGTAAGTGTGAGTGTGTGTGTGTGTGTAAGAGTTCAGCAGCCAAATATACACGCATATACACGCACACGCACGAACACATGAGCAGTAGCATACAAAATGGCAAAATAAATGCACATAAAAATATGTGAAGCAGTCCAAGAGGCGAGCGAGTGGCAGAGCGAGAACTGAATAAAACGAAATAAAAAAAGAAAAAGAAAAATAACAAGCAACAAGAAAAGAAAATGAACAGAAACAGAAACAGAAAACGAACAGTAAAGGGCTGCAGCAGCAAGTGGGCCAAGAGAAATGCTAGGGTCCAAGAGGAGCGGGGGAGGGGAGCAGCTGCTTTTGCGGTCCAATGTCGAACACATTACAAGCAAAAGCACTTTTGACAAAAGGAGGCGCCAGCGAAAATAAACAAACAAATGGCAAACGAAACAAAGGCAGACAAATGACAAAGACAGCGAAAGAGGGGCAGCAGCGAGAGCGAAAGAGAGAGCGCGCGCGAGGGAGCGAGAGAGGGAGAGCGGCAGGCAGCGGGTTGCGAGTGCCAGAGATTGTGCGGCTGATAGGCGCGCGCGCTGCCATGATGCGTGTGGGCTAAAGGATTTCAAGGACTACAACATTAAGCAAAAGAATTTGTGCATGAACAATGCCCCCAAAAAGCACAGCGCGAGGAGCCACAGTCAAGAGGAGCTCGGCTTACGAGAAGGCGAGCAACAACAACAACAACAACATAAAGAGCAAATATTACAAGTAAATGAGTTGCAGTCGGCGCTAACTGACTGCGCAATACGCTGTAATTGCAGTGTAATTTAAATTGTAAAAAACAGAAACTAATTGGACCATTTTTGAACTACAGTGACTCGCAAACTGAGACTCTGACCCAAAAAAGAAAATGAATTTCTAAATTTTAAATGAGTTTTCTTAGAAGTGAACTAAATATTCGATTTGATTCCTATTTCATTTTTGATGATTTTTCTTAAAAATGTACTAATTTAATGATAATTAAAGATATTTAACTCTATTTATATTTTTTTCTGAAAAATTAACTATAGATTAGCTAGAGTCTAATATAATTAAATCAATAAAAACTTAATTTAATGTTTACGAAAAATCTTCTATAGATACAGATTGTATTATCAAATCAAGTAAATCTTATGTTAGTTTTTAAGAGAACTCTTAAAGTGTGGGCAATATTTATATTCTCTTCACTGATTGGTGATCGACTCACAGACCAAACCTTTAGAGCTACAAAGCTGAAATGCAAGGAAGGTGCACGCTAAGACTGGGGCTTGGGAAATTCCACCCGCAAGTGTGGAAAAATCGTGAAAAAACGTTTGTATTAAATTATTTTGTTGACCATCCAACAAGCTTCAAACGCATTTTTAGAAATCGTAATTCAAGTTCATTTGAGGGGTGCCTCACACTTTTATATCCGACATTAATATACAAAGTGACTTTGCACAGCACCAATATGCTCCCCTTTTACTTTAAGAACAGGGTATAACAAGTGCAACACACGGATATGAAGAGGGACAAGCAAGCGCCGGTTTCAAACGGATGTCATTAAAGTCTGCGTATGTTTGTGTGTGTCTGTCTGTGTCTGTGTCTGTTTGGGAGTGCGTTTGTTTGTACGCGTGCGTGTGTTTGTGTGTGTGTGAGTGCGTGAGTGCATGAAAATGAACTGCAGCAGGCGGAAGATAAAGAAGAAGCAGCAGCAGGAGCAGCAGCAGTTGCTTATGCAGCTCAAAAGTATGCAGCACAAGTGCACAGTTCGATGCATACAAAAGAGGGGGGAATGGGAATGGGAATGGGTAGGAAGAGGGAAAGGGGCTCGGTGATGCGGTGCGTGGCAACGTGTCAGGCAGCATGTTGATGATGTGTTCCCGGTAAAAGAAACCAATTTGCCAGAGCTGTTAAGCAGAGAGCCAACATCAACAACAACAACAACAACAATAGGAAGGTCAATGGAAAGCAGCGCGATAATAAACAAAAGAAAAGGAAGAGCAGAGAAAAGCAGAGCACAAGAGACATCAGCAGAAAAGATTTTGCATGTGCAATTAAGGAAATGTCAGAAATGAACAAAATGAAACTGATATTGGCAAAGGCGAAAATATTAAATTAATAGAGAGAGAAAAATCGAGAGATAGAACAAAGAAGAGAGAGAAAAAAACATTCAAATTAAGTACATTAAAACTTAAAGGAAGAAGACAAAGATATCGATAACATGCAACAATATCGAGATTCCGTCATAAAATCGATTTTCCTTTGATAAAAAATGACAAACAAAATATTACAATTAAGTAGATCGAAGTTAAACTTTTATAGAAACAGATGCCTTTAGCTTTTTCCATTTATTTATGCTTAGAAGTCATTAAGATCGGAGTCTAAATAACCGACTTGGCCAGCGCAATAAGCGAGCCCGTAAAACGCAGAATCTGTCATATAGGAAAATATGCTTATAAGAAAACATAGCACGATTTATAGAGTAGGTCTCCAACGCTAGCCTACCGAAGTGAGCGTCTCCAGAGATGGCGAAAAGAAGGGTATCTTAATAATGAGAACACGCTGAGCTCTGGTGATCAGAAGCAGGGTCATCTTCTGTACACGAACGCTATGGCCATACCAATGGCTGGAAAAGGCGCTCCTCGCCAGATCGGAGCACTAGAGAAATAGGCCGAATAAGACAGATATATCGAATAGGGCGTAAATACGCACCGCCTCCATAACATAGGTGCCACCCAGGCAGTACAACAGGATTTCCGTGAATACAGCACAGGTGTAGACCACATAGACAATAATGCCAACGCCAGAGAACTGATCAAGCGAGAGGAGAGCGAGAAAGAGAGAAAGCGAATTAAGTTTGAGGGAGCAAGAGCAGTTGCCAAGCGCTCACCAGCAGCATATCGACCACACTGCTGCCTATAATCAGGCTGGAGGTGACAAAGTGTCCCAGGGTAATCTCCACCATGACGCCCGACAGACGCTCCGTCAAGTCGGCGACCTCGTTGTGACGATCGACAAGCCGCTCCATCTTGCGCACAATGCGCGTCTCCTCCAGCGGTGTGGGCACCAGCTGGATGCTGTCTACAGCCAGCAATTCGCAGACATCATCGCGCAGAGCATGAAGAAGCACCGTCAGATACAAGCAGAAACCCAGAAAGAAGCCATCGGCGCCCACAAAACATACGACGGTGATGTAGCCATGCCAATGCACCAGCGCGTAGATCAGCGGGTAGAGCGGCAGACGCAACAGCGGATCAGGAAAACTACAAAAGGATCACAAGAGTGCTTCACTAGAAGATACCCACCTAGACCTATACCTAGACCTAGACCTAGACCTAGACCTAGACCTAGACCTAGACCTAGACCTAGACCTAGACCTAGACCTAGACCTAGACCTAGACCTAGACCTAGACCTAGACCTAGACCTAGACCTAGACCTAGACCTAGACCTAGACCTAGACCTAGACCTAGACCTAGACCTAGACCTAGACCTAGACCTAGACCTAGACCTAGACCTAGACCTAGACCTAGACCTAGACCTAGACCTAGACCTAGACCTAGACCTAGACCTAGACCTAGACCTAGACCTAGACCTAGACCTAGACCTAGACCTAGACCTAGACCTAGACCTAGACCTAGACCTAGACCTAGACCTAGACCTAGACCTAGACCTAGACCTAGACCTAGACCTAGACCTAGACCTAGACCTAGACCTGGACCTGGACCTAGACCTTCTACCCACACTCACATCATTTTAAATGGCGTCTCATAGACCCAATCCTTGCCATGCGAGTGCCTTAGTATATTATCCAGTAGATGCCGCACTGAGTAGGAGGTGCTGGTGCAGAAACCGCAGAAAAGGAGCAACGTCGTCAACCGGGTGGCCAGTGTATAGCAATGTCGCTTAGAACCCAGTTTGCGCTCCGATTGCTGCTGTTCCGTCAGCTTTCTAATCCTTTGAATGAGCCACTTGAACTCCTCTCGATACCACCAAATGGCCAACATCTTGAGCAGCGACAATATACTCGAGGCCACCGGACACAGTGCATCCAAGGCGAGGGCTATGTTGTTGGGTATCTGTTGTATGCCATACGCTGCCTCCGCATAGCAGCCATAGGTGAGAATAAAGAAGTTAAAGAAGCTCCAGGCACGCAGCGCCCAGGTGAGCTTCTGCTCCGGATAGAAACCAATCAGACTCAGCGCAAACTTGGGCACCAGAAAATAATGCCGCTCCATGGGATACGAGCTGCTCAGGAAACGCGGCCACATCTGAAAGGCAGCTATTGATTATGTTGCTCCAAGAGGTTCAATCCTTTGCTTTTATACGCCCGCCAGCCGTGGTGCTCATAATTGATGAGCTGGGCGTAATCCGTGCTCGAAGCTCACTAAGTTTTTTCCCAAACCCAAAAACTTGTAACCCGCAATTAGGCAACGTTTAACAATGGGCGTGTCAGAGCTTGCGAGTGTAATTAATATTCAGTTACTAAACGCCCTTTTAAGGAACTTTATGAGACTAGAATAGTTTCGAAGGGTATGCCGAGTAAGTCACATGATTTGTCACTTAAGACTATTATACACAGGTCTAATATTCGATTATAAATTCCGTATATACATATAGTATATAAACTATAGCCCAACTAAAATACATATGAACGTAAAATAAATTAATGCACTCACCAAGCTTCCACGTTTTGCAACACCTGCTCATTTAAGTCTTCTGCTTTTCACTGCAGATCTGCCATTTATCGTTTTACACCTGCTCACACATATGGTATACCGCTTGAATCAAAGCTCAACATCGTTTGGCAGCGACATTTATACTAAAAGCTTTTTTTCGAAAGCTTTCACAGCTTAACTGTGGTCACTCACTCACAAAAAAAAATTAACAAAAAAAACTGACACTTATCACATAAACCATACCGCGCCCCATTACAGGTTCAACTGAAGCCCAACTTCAATGCGCTGTTCTATTTATAGCGCAGGCTCTTCTTCTTTCAATCGTGAAGACTCACTGCACTGCGCTGCCGTCAGAAGCTGCTGATCTGCCCTTATTACTGAGTTTAGGCATAACACACACACATACACACATACGTCACGAGCTCAGGCATTTGATTGACTTTTGTTTAAGCTCTCCCACACACGTTGCCTGGCACACTCGATCATGCTGACTCGCTTGCTCATACGTGCATAATGCACTGGCTTGCTTGAGAGATTCTTTGACTGTAAGTGCAAGCCCATGCATGCTTTGTATATACATATACGCATATATGAATGTATGTATGTATGTATGTTCTTATTTACGCATAAGCAGCATAAGTTTATGAGTTATGTCTATGGAAATTTATTGATAATAAATTTACTCTGTTCTGTCATGGCACATATTTCTGTTAATATTATTGGAAATAATATTTTGTACAAATGTGCAGTGCATAGAGCTGACCAATATTAATATTAATTTGTCTGGCTTACTCCGTCACGTAACGCACTAATAATGACTACTTTTCGCTCTTCCTCTCTCTCACTCTCTACCTCTCTTTGCCATTGCTTATTATGAACCATTTGCCAGGGCAGGCAAACTAATTGACCGCCCCGCACGCCCCACACCCACAAATATTCTGACAGTTGGAGCCTTAGCCAGGGCTGCGACTGCATCTCAGTTGCGAGTGTTGCCAACCAACTTGCATTTTGAATAAATATTTTATAGGCTGTGCCTGTGCCTGTGTATGTGTATGTGTGTGTGCGCTTGTGTGTGTGTGCTGTCATGATTATGCAAACTGCAGTTATTTGGTGTAGTATGTGAGGAGGCCAATAAATTAATTTAGCCAGCTCCCTGGCTAACTGAATGGCTCGCATAGCCGAGAGGCATTAGAGGCGGAAAAAGCGGGCGTGGCCGGCAATGACGATGGCGTTGACGGCGCCTGCTGTTTTGCCTTTGCCAGGACTAGCCCACTGCCAGACGACACGAGTCCAGTCCCAGTCCCAGTCTCAGTCCCAGTCTGGCGGGGGACGTAGCTGCTCTTTGCATAATTGATGGCTGCAGGTGTATTTGCGCTCAAATGAGGCATGCTAAACACATGCCTTTGACACTTATAAACACACTCGCACACACACACACACTCGCACACACACACACTCGCAGACACACACACGTGGGCACTGGTCAAACCCACTCATATAGCAATAAAACCGAAGCGTAGCTATGGCACATTGTTAACCAAATAAAAAAAACTGCAAATATGTGTGTGAGTGTGTCTGTGTGTATGTTTTGGTGTGTGTGTGTATGGCAGTTGATGTTTCGAGCCAGCCCAAGCGCAAAATATAAATAAAAACGAATAGACGTTACAAGCAGAGTCTATAGAGGCACCGAATACTCTATAAATGAGAGGATGCTTGACTTTTTTTGACTGGGCTGCTACAAACCTATTTTATAAGATTATGCACATTATTCAGCTTCTATATTTTATATTTATTTATGGTGTATTATTAACATTTGTTGCTGTTGTTTTAATTTCAAATCAAATTAATTTAATTAAATATTTTGACAGACTTTTGCAAAAAACAATAAATAAATAAAATATATATAAAATATAAATTGACAATTTTAGCTAGTCCATTAAACAATAAGTTTTAATTGAAAAGGCAATATGATGCAAACAATAAAAAATATGTTTTGCAAAGCACGAATCTGCACAAGAGCCGTACTACGTGTGTAACTGTGCTCCCTGCAGAGACCTGAAGATCCACTGATTCGAAGATCACATTCTAACCAACTACACCCTATAGAACAATTGCTAGCCACACACGCCAACAGGATCACCAGCAGGTGCGCCTTGCAACAGGAGAACAGGGAGGAGATCCTTTGCCCAATGGCAAGACATAGGTTCGAATCTTGAGCCAAGCCATCAAAATTAAATTCATTATAAACCACATACATATCCTACATACCTATTCACAATATTTCTCTTTACTCTCCACAAACTTAAACTGATGTCATTAATACTCCAACCCAAAATACATGGAGCAGGGCAAGGACCTTGAAAAAGACCATTCTTCCTGCCAGGCGTAGACCACGTTTTTGACGTGTATTCGACGAGTGCGCGCGTTCGTCTATTCAAATTGAAAAATTTACGTGGAAAACATGCAAATTTATGCCATAAACACAATGAGTTTAATGTGCCTGGGGCCAGGACAGGGCCAACAAAAAATATAAAAAACGAACTGAAAAGAAAAAAGGCCAAACTTGGCCGGAACAAAACTTATGCCCTGGCAGCGACAACCACATTGATTACTCGATTTGTGGGAACAAAAGCAAATATCGAGAGCGAGAGAGTGAGAATAAAAACGTGGGCGTCAATTTTTTTGTGTATTTTGTGGCATGCAACACGGGGCGTGTTTGGGGCGCAAGCGTGACAAAAATTATTGACAAAATTATTGAACACGTTTCGAGCGGGCAACAAATCTGCCACAGCTAACAAAATGTCCATCAAAGCGAGCCCCAGAGCCCCACCCCCTCTTCACCCTCACCTGACGAAAAGTTAACTCCTTTGTGCGGCACAAAGTAATCGTATAATAAAGTGGGCGTGGCCGGGCACAAATGCTGGGGCATGCAGCACATAGACGAGAGTTTATGAATTTATAATTGAATATTAAACAAGTTGTTTGTCCAATGAATGAGCTGTAATGCCCCATGCAAAGCACATAAAGCCGCGGATTATAATATTATATAACAATTTATTCGGTATTTAAACAAAAAAATAAAATTATATAATATCCATTGAATCATATTTGTATACGCATTACCTGCAGGTATTATGAATAATGCCATTCAATTTGAAATCGGTGCATGAAATCTGAATGTGCTTAAAGCGAACATTTTTAACATTTCACATTTTTTTCCAAAAACAATTTACAAATTCTTGTTCATTTCGGAATTAAAAATTTGATTGAAAGTGACTTTAAAGAGAGTTTTACAAATTCAACCCGGAATTAGGCGCCTTTACCCATTTGTAATAATAAATTAAATTAATAAATATTCTAGCAATGGGATATTACGGCTTAGTTTTTATTCTTTAGTAAAATAAAAACTCGAAAACTGTATGCCGAAATCAATTACTTTAAAACTGTAGAAGATATCAAGTTAATTCAACTTGCGCAAAAGTAGGCGCGCCTTCATTAAACAGTTTTCAAGAGTGTGTTTTGAGTGGTTCTCAAACTGTAGTTCCAAATCAATTCCCCTAAAACTGTAGAAGATATAAATTTAATTGGATTTGCGAAGGAAACTTTAATATATATTGAACTGTTTAAGAAGTACATTTCTCTATTATTTGGGGAGTAACTCTTAAATTGTAAGCCAAAAGCAATGCCAAAAGTAGGCATGCCTTAAATATTCATTAAACAGTCTTAAGACTTTATTTCTTGATTATTTGGTGAGTAATTCTCAAACTATTATTCAAAATCAATACATCTAAAACTGTAGAAGATATCAATATTAATCGAATTGCCAAGGAAAAAGTGCCTTTGTTATTTGGCTTCAAAACTTCAGCAGATATACAATTTTTTTCCATCTGTGAAAACTAAAAAAATAAATGTTTATTAAACTGTTCAAAAGAGACTTTCTTGTTTATATGATAGGTGACTCTAAGACTGTAAGCACATGACAGTGGCTTTCAAACTGTAGGAGATATTTCCCACTCCCATAACTTGGTCAAATCTCATCCGATTTTGACAAGGTTTGGCTCTTTGTTCATTAATTGGCCTCTAGATAAATCTGGCATCTAAATCTGACAACATTATTCTTGGTCAAAATTCATGTGAAAATTGTACCATCAAATATCCTATATTGACATAGGTCAAAATTTCCCACTTCCATAACTCGTTCAAATCTCATCTGATATTCAAGAGGTTTGGGTATTTGTTCATGGCTTGGTCTCTAGATCAAATTGGCATCTAAAGCTGGCAACATCGTTTTGGGTCAAAATTTATGTAAAAATGGTACCCGCAAATATTCTATATTCTCATAGATCGAAACTATGTAACTTGGTAGATTTACTTCTACTTCTTCTGATCGAACCTCTGCATATTGAAAATTGCATGGTAATAAATGCAGCTTAATATTAGTGCTGAATAACTTTACAATGCAAACATTTCTTTTTAATTTTTTAATTTACTTTTTTTAATTTTTTAAAATTTTTAAATTAACATGAAGCACATAGATTTTATATTTCAGCCATAGACAATAATTTAGAGATAAATTAAGCGCCAAGTAAAACATTTCTAAATATTTCAAATGCCAACAAAGATATTTTGAGAGTTCTGTTTTGTGCCAAACAGGTTGCATATCTAATTGCAAATGTATTTTTGATGACACGCAATGCAAGGACTGTGCGTGTGTGTGTGTGTGCGTGTGTGTGTTGGGCTAATTTGCTTATGCTTTAGTGTTAGTGATATGTGACGCTCACACACACACACACACAAGTACAGACACACACAAGTACAGACACACTTATATGGGCTATCAAATTTATTGTATTGACCGCCCCTCGCTTTGAGCCCGCCACGCCCATCAATAAAACGAACAGGGGAAATTGAAGCGAAGCGCTGAATGCATTTGCGCGCCTTTGTTCGACGATAAACTTAATTTGAATAATAAATTACGTTGATATTTAATCAGCGCTGGGCGCAGCGATAAAATGCAATGGCCTCTCGAGAGGCCAGCCAACATGTCTATAGATACACACACACACACACACACACATGCACATATAAATATGGCAAATATATATTTACATGTATTGTTGCATTTATAATGTGACGTGCAGCTGATAATGGATAAGCTGCCAGTTGGGCTGGCTGCCACGCCCAATACGCCACTCGCCCCTGGTTTGTCGCATGTCCAGCTTGGTCCTCGGCACGCGCTATCCATAAACTGCATAAAGTCATTATCGTTAAGCGGAATTTGTGTTAATCAGATAACAAAATTATGAACAATTAAGTCATTGCATGTGAATTGAAAATTTAAACGGGCCAAGCACCCGGCACCCGAGCGACATTAATGACCGCCATATATAGAGAGTCGAGAGACAAAAATCTATATATGTATGTATATATGTCTGTATGTGCATATGACAGGGTCAAAGGAGCACGCGGACAGACCACGAGACAAATGCAAATGAAGCCCATAAACAATAGCACTTATTCCAATAAATCGGACTAAAATATGGCAAAAGGGAATCGAATTAAAATTAAAAAGAATCAAATCAATTAAATAAAAATGTAGGTCTACCAGAAAAAGTCTATCAAATAGCCAATTCGCAGTGTTATATAAGCAAGGAAAAAGCATTTAAAATAGTGATTATGTGTCTAGTGACTCTCAAACGGTAACCAGTAAGCAGTGGCTTTTAAACTGTTTTATTAATTTATCTCCAAAACCAAAAGTAGGCGTTAGCACATATATTAGTTTATTTAAAATTAGCCATATTCCATTTTATGGTTAGTGACTGTCAAACTGCAACATTAGGCAGTGGCATTAAAACTGTATGCGATATACATGTTTATTCACAAATACCATATCTAGCCGATTCTTTTCTTTCGCAAACAATGCAATTACATTTTTTACTTTCAGTATTTTTTATTTAATTTAATAAAAAAATCTTCTATTCAACTATTTTTTTTTGTTCATTTTTTTTTCGCATCATTTACATTGGCCTAATAAATTGTGAACAAGAATCACAGTTGACAGCCAACAACGACAGAAAGCAAGAACAAAAGCCAACGCACATAAAGCAGCTATTTGAAATGCTGTAGATGGTAGTAAACTAACAGATACCCTGTAATCAGAAACGAAGCTATTAACATAAGTCAGCATATATATTCTAAATTTGAAAAAAATAAATATTTGCAGGTAAATATTCGTATTCATTTATAAATATTCGTTTATAAATATTCGTTTTAATGTATAATTGCAAACTCGTTATATCCCGATATTGAATTGGATCTATGTACATAACGAGGTGCTTTAGATATTATCTTAATTTCTGACCGCGTGTTTCTCTAAGGACTTTATGATATAGGATACCGATATTATAAAAAGTTTACTGATATGTATAGTTCTTAGCGAATCACAAAAATCGAGCAAAAACTCAATTGCTGACAAATTGTTTCCAATTGTTTCTATGAGTGATGTGTGATAGACTATTGTAATGATAGAGTATTCAAATGTTACGACAATTTTGTTCCAATCGTTAAAGCTTAATAAAGCTCGAAGTTGATAGGTTAAATCCAGATATATTTTAAATGAAAAACTTGAATACCGAGCAAGGCAACTTAATGATATACTTTCATAGATATACTTTGCTCCGGCAGTTCTATCATACCCTCACATGCACATTTAAAATGCGTACAGGGTATGCGAACAACAACAATTTTGGCAAAACAAGTGCACATCGGTGTCATTAGAAGTCAAGTGCAAACAGCAGCACGGCAACAAAAACACAAACAACAGCTACAACAGCTGCAGCCCGAATAAGTATGCAACACAATTTTTGTTGGAACATATGTTTAATATGCATTTCATTAAATAAACACAACAAAGCGGCAAATGGCAAGTGGTAAGTGGCAAACGAAAACATGGCACCCAGCTTGTGTTGGCAGGAGGAGCTAAAGAGGCAGGCGGGGAGAGGGGGGCGTGACACATTTAAAACGCGTTTTGCGGTGGCCAAATAGTGCGTGTATGTGTGTGTGTGTGTGTGTGTACATCAGCAGCCGCACTGTTTCCGCCGGAAATCGCGCAAAGTTGTCACTTGCCACGCGGCCAAAAACACAAAACCAACAAAATTAAATAAATTGAAAAAAAGAAAAGAGAGAAGCAAAAATTTAAAATAGGTTACAAAAAAATATCAGAAAGGAGTGAACAAAATTGTAACCAAAAACCATTAAAAACTAATGAGATTTAAATGCAAATGCAAGTTGAAGTGGCAGCCAGCAGGCGGCAGGCGTGGCTGCCACACCCGACTGTGCGCGTGTGTGTAAATTTTGTGGCAAATGACTATATTTGCATGAAAGTTGAACGGCAAGCGCAGTCGCAGCTCATCCAAACCAGCTTTATGTCCATCTGTATATACTACAGCAGCGTTACAACTACATCACTCAATCAATCAGTCGTTAAAAATGCATCAATCATTTAGACTTAAGTCCCTCAACACTATTCACCTGTACAAAATTGGCAATCAATCAAAAATCTATTATTTTTCAATAAATATTTTAGATAACAATTACCCATCAATCATTGTTCACAAAGCTTAACAATAAATCACAAATCCCTTAAATCTATTCCCCTTAAAAATGATTAATCAATAATTATAATTTATAATTCTATCAATATTTAATCAACAATTATCCAACAACCATTTTAAACAAAGCTTAACTATCAATCATCAATCAATCATCAATATTAACATTCAAAAAACTATCAATCTAGTATCTATAGGTCATGAAAATGTTATTTAAACTCTAGCAGCATGTCACATTACAGCTATGTCAACTTTATCAATCAATCAATCAATGTGGATCCTCAAGAAAGTAATAATCAGCTATTAAAAAAACAATAATCCCTCAAATCTTCTGACCTTTTAAATGTTATCAATCAATTATCATTCAATCAATATTTCAATCAAAGTAAACACATCTCAACAGTCAATAAATAATTCAATCATCATTGAATACGAAATGAAGAATCAATCAACTGTCAATTATTTAGCAATTCCTCATCATTTCTCACAAAAGTCCTTATTTTTATCAGTGTGTACCTAATCAATTATCAATCAGTCACTATTTAACTTTAAAATATTAGTGATGTATTCAATGAATCAATCAATTCAATCTGTCAATCATTAATCAAAGCTCAATTGCTCAGCAAAAAACTTTCATTTAGTCTTGAATAAATCTGTTATCAAGCAGATAATTTTGAACTGATTCGATCAATATTTGGTGTGTTAGAAAAGAGAGAGTATTTTCAATTCGTTGTCCCCTATGCTGTAAATTCTCTTCCACTTTCGTTCGTTCTTTTTTGCTTTTATATGCTTTATGTTAACGTCAGACTGTTGGCCATTCGGCAAATGTTTGCCAGCGACAAGTGCTCATTGTTTGCCATTTGGCCAATGTTGTTCTTGTTGTTGTTGTTGTTGTTGTTGCTGCTGCTTTGGTTGTTGTTTAAACATTTTTAATTTAAGGGCAATCAAATTTGCATTGCTGTAAATAAGTAATTTAAGCGAATAGCCGCAAGTAAGCAGCCATTTTAGCCAGTTACCCAGATACGGCTACTAATTGCGTCTAATGACACACAACAGGGGGGGCAGAGGGAATGGAGGGGAGGCTGGAGTCCTGAAACAGTTTTCAACATTTTTCGCGTGAGTTTGTCATGATGTGTTGTGCAAAATGTTGACAATGAAAATGATTATGACCGACTCGACACGGCGGCTGCCACGGGTGCATGCCACCCGCGGGGGCAGAGAGCGGTTGGTATCAAGGTAAACGATGTCGTCTGCTGTTTGAAATTGCTGCGACGTGTAAATGTCGCTAATGTGCCGGGCGAGGGGATTGGTGGGGGGCATAGTGGGAGTATAGTGGGGGTTAGTGGGCCCTGCCATCATGATGCTGACAACGTATGTGGCCAAGCTGGGCAGGTGTTTGTAGTAGCTGTTGCCCTTGCCAAAGCCAATGCCAGAGGCGCACTGGCAACACATTATGGCACACATCGTTGGCCATAAGGTTAAGCTGTTTTCATAACACTCAGGCACACACACACACACACACCCATTCGCATACACACACAGCCAACGGCGACACAGTTAAAAGTGCTGCAAATTAGATTTTTATGTTAATTAAAAAGGCACGCAACGTGTTGCAAATGCGAAGCTTGGCCTGCAGCCGACTTAACTTTGCCTTTCTGTGGCACAAAATGCGACGCTTGGCCCAGTTGGCGTGTTCTCTCTCTTGGTTTGGAATCAATTCTTGCATTGGCATCGCAAGTGCGAGTAGATCAATTGGCAGAGAACTGATTAAGAAACTTGGAACTTACCCAACAGACAGCTGGACTTTTTTATTATTTAAAGTGCTCTCGAGGTTCGGTTTGGGAAATGTCACAGTTGAAAATATTTAAAGCTGATTCTGAAATAAAATAAACATTTTAAGCCGAGCTGCAAACAGGATTAAAGACGAAACGGTTCGGTTCTTATTTGTTTTTAACTATTAGCAAACTAATAACACAAGAAATGCCGCACAGAAACCAAATCGAACCATCTATTTTTAACTGAAATGAATAAAATTATAGTTCCAGAAAAAGGATAATTACAATAATTAAATATATATACAAAAATTTAATTGTTTCATTAGAATTCAAAACAATTAAAAGAAAATCCGGTAAGAACTAAGAACAGAAAAGGAATCGCTGGTTAAACCATGATTTAAGTAATTTCTTGTTGTTTTACAACACTAAAAAACGAATGCAACGCCTTTTAAAATTAGTTCTCGTCAACTCCAAAAAAAGAAATCTCAATTCATAAGCAAACAGAACAAAGCACAAAGAAAACAATCTGAAACATTTGCTCTGCATTAAATTGAAATCTCTTGATCTTTGTTTGCCGCAACTTAAAGTGTGGCTTACTTCAAGTACTTAACACAACAACACGCAAACAGCAAATGGAACAGCCACAACAAGATGAAAAAAAAAAAAAAAACAATTCTCCACGCATATCACGAATAGTGTAAAAATGCAGACAATTGCGATAAATGCGACTGAAAATCATTGAAAACTTTCAATGTGCGCTGTCTGCATACATATTTTGCGACCAGAGCTAGAAAAAAGCACGCGAGTATGTCAAGGAAGAGACTGAACGAATAGCAGATACCCTACACTAAGCATGACTACATGACCTCAAAAATTGAGATTATAAATCATTTTTCTTCTTCAAACTCGGAGGAGCAATGGGAATACTTAAAAATTTTAAACATAGATGTTGCGTAAGATATTCACGAGCTTATATACCAATTTTGGTTAAGGTAGATCTTAGAGCTCCTGAGATAAAGTGGCTTACAGGGTTTAAGATGGTAGGTAATGCTATATTACGGATTATCCTCTACTACACTATACTAAACCATACTATAACATACTTCTTTATATATAATCTGATCTAATATACCTTACATATAATAGTCAAGTTATACGACACACTTTCCCTACAACTTACAGGGTATTAAAAACACGATAGCATGCTTTTTGGCTGTTCACACACACACACACACACACACTCTCACACACACATTTGTGTGTGGATAAGATAGATGGTAAGCATAGCGAGCATTTTGCGTGATAAATAAAATGTTTAAGCACACATTTCAACCCATTTCCACCCATTTTCCACCCATTGTATAGATTTGACTTTGAACGGCACTTACGTTTT
The DNA here is from genome assembly GCF_035044405.1 of Drosophila montana. Taxonomy (NCBI): domain Eukaryota; kingdom Metazoa; phylum Arthropoda; class Insecta; order Diptera; family Drosophilidae; genus Drosophila; species Drosophila montana. The sequence goes on from NW_026997875.1 coordinate 520,795, forward strand.
TTTTTTCTTCTATATTCTTCTTCTTTCTTGTTGTGGCTGTTGTTGCCCCCTGCTACGTGACGACATCGCAGATGAAGTTGAAGTTGATGTTGCACTTGCCACACTTGCCCCAGTTGCATTTCCCTGTTTTAGCTTATAGATACTTATGGCTAGAGATGTTTATGTCTATCCTTTTGTCAGCGCAATCTTTCAGCAAGTTTTGCCGCATTTGCTGCTTTTGACACGCGCGGCTTCAGCTGTGCATTTAAATTGTTTTAATAGCTCTTTATGCCATATATAAATGTTTTGCGTAGGGTATATTAGGTGGATGCACAGCAGAAAGTATTAGGGGAGGCAGAAAATATAGAGAACCCATAAGATTTTCATATATTTATACTGTTAACATATACACGCATAAAAGCATACAAAAATGCATGCATACCTACTCGCACACATACACATTTATACACAATACAAAGCACACAAGGAACTTGCACTTTGACTCAAAGAATGTCTCAAGCAAGTGAGCGCTTTATGCATGTGCGAGCAAGCAAGCCAGCAAGATCAAGTGTGCCAGGCAATGTGTATGTGTGTGAGTGCGTGTGTGTGTAAACGAAAATGCCAGAGTAAATCAAATGCTTAAAGTCGTATGTGTATTTGTTATGCCTAAACGAAATAATAAGAGCAGATCGGCAGCTCCTGACGGAAGCGCTCACGATTGAAAGAAGAAGAACCAGCGCTATAAACAGAGCAGCCCATTCAAGTCGGGCTTCAGTTGAAGCTGCGAGGTGGCCCAGTGAGAACTCTACAATATTGTGTGTAAGTGTGCGTGTGTTTGCATACAAATTTGAGAAGCAGCTCTGGAGAGAAGGCTGTGGCGAGAAAAGCAAAAAAGGTGCTGTAAACTCATGTTGGCTCTCAGTTGGCGCTGCAAGGCGGTTCATTAAGGATTTACTCACTTAAATTAAGAGACTTTAATATACATGTATGTGTAAATGTCACTCCGATATAACTCATTGTACAAACTAAAAGGGTACGCCCACTAGGGGTAAATCGTATAGATTTATAAGCTTCTCTTAAATATTTTGACAAATCGAAAACATCTATATGAATGTTATATAATAATCAGTTTAAGGTTCCGGTATTTAATAGTCAGTCACATAAGCTTGATTTATTCGATGCCATATTTGAAGCGTTTTGGAAGCCAGCTGTTTTTGCCTGTGGCATAGCCTTTGTCTCACACACACACACAAACGTACACGTACACGCACACACACTCAGTCGCATATCGCAACGCTAATGAGGAAAATAATTAATGATGCCGGTTCTCATATCTCTCGAAACATTTTCCATGCCATTTGGCAAAACTTTCACTTGACGACTTGAAGTAGTCGCCTCGCGACTCGCAGCTGTGCCCGCCCTAACCGCCCCTCCCCACCCACCGCTGACTGCCTTAATAAGCAGTTAATTTCATAGTTCTGTGCAAACAGTTGCCGGCCGCGTCCCTCCGTCCCTGCGTCCCTGTGTCCTTGCAGCTCCTTGAGCTGCTTTCTGCATAAAAGTTGCAAAACAACGTTGCGTACAATATGTGAAGGAGCTGCTCCTGGTTTGAGGATATGTTTGCCGGTGCTGCCGGTCGCACCACCCCCCCCCCCCCCCCCTCGATAGTTAGTTTGGATGGATTGTATTTACTGCACGCTGCCTGGCCTGGCGCGCTGCTCGGTAACTCTTCATTCGTTCAACTTAATTTACGTTTTATAACTTTTGCAATCATTACATGTTACATTTATTTCTCCACAACGCCCGCACCTCGTTCATTTTTCTCCTTCGCTCCCTCATAAACAGATTTTCTTTTTTTTTTTTTTAATTTTTCATGTGTGCATAAACCATTTAGCAACAGTTTTGCTTTGGCAAAGTTTTGCGCACAGTGTACGGAGCACAGGAGCTGCGCCTGGGCAGCGGCAGCAGCTGACGGACTGTGGCATACTCTAACGGGAAATCGAAAATCTGTCTCGCATTTAATATTAATTACAAGTTTTTAAACATATTTTCTAGAGTTTTCTAAAGTTTTCAAATTGTTTTGAAAATATCGATATTATTTTTGCGTAGTAAGCTAAGCGCCTGCACATTGGACACGAAGCTTAGGGTTCGATCTCCTATAAAGAAAAGTTCCACAGCTGCTTCTTCATATGAAATCATATGAACTCATATGCCTCAAAAAAAACGCGTGAAAATTTGTTCAGGTATTTAAATTCAAAAAAAAAAAACTTACTTGTTCTTAACTTCAAATTGAAACTACTGAAAGATTTAAGCTGAGCTCAAAAAATAAATTCGTGCATTTGCTTAAGTGAACCCAAGTCGATCAGTCACTAATTGAAAAAATATTTCTAAACTCAATTATCTAAACTAGCTGATGTCTGAAATATTCTACTAATGCTGAATAAGTGCAATAATGTTAAATATAAAGCCAATTCGCATTCGCTATTTTCCACTCAGACATTTCTAGGGCAACGTTTTATGCAAAAATGTTTTAATTAGGCAACAATTGTTAAGCTAACTCATTGAAAAACTCTAGCTGACTGCCTGCGCATAACGTATTACATAACAGAAATTAAATTAAAATGTCTCGTTGAGAGAGTGCTCGACTTGGCAGTTACCCTGTAACCAGCTGGAGCTAATAAGCAAATGATCCGAAGAGTCGAATCTAAACCTAAAGTGTATTTAATCATGCTTCAAAAACTTTATTCTTTTGTGTTTTGGCTTATGTAATAGGATAAGAGCATCATTAGTAACCCTAGCCAGGGTATTATAGTGTCACTATCTATGTTTATTATAACAGTATGATAAGTATATACATATATATAACTAAAAGAGGCTGCTGAGATGAAGTGTAAGGCAGTCTCTCTACAGGTCTATCAGTAAGAAGACGTGTTGATAAAAAAAAAGACAACCCAACAATTAGCTAAATCAATAAATAGCTCATACTAAGTACTACACTTGTATGTTCCATTTTTTTCCTTTTTTATTTCGGAATTATATAGTATATGGTCGTCAAACCTCAAGAATGTCAAAAAAAACTATTTAAAATTTAAAATGTACAAATTATTTTTTGACAATCCATTTCGATTTAAGAGACCACAAACTTAAAAAAAAAAAAAGCAGGAATCGACCAAAACATTAATCAAAACTCAAAGAATATCAGAAAAAAAAGAACAAAAAAGTTTTTTTACTTTAAAAATTAATAAAAATGTATAAAAAAAACTTGCAATTAAATTCTTTTTGTATATTTATTGGCTTTCCATTGGTGTGAAAACCTATTGGTTGCATCAAATACGAGGACATGCTGTTGCATAGTGTAAGCGCCCATCTGTTGACGGAAATGATGACACCCCATCTAAGCATTGATACCTGCAAGGGTATCCAAATGTAGAGCTACACATGTGCACATTAGCACAACTTGTAGCGACTATGCTGGCATCAGCATAGCGAGACGAGCAGCAAGAGGAGAAGCAGTAGGAGAAGCAGTGGGAGGAGTGGGAGCAGGACGAACAACAGGAAGTGGAGGACGATGGCAGTGAAGGACCTTCGAGTTTTCATATGGCAAGTGTAAGTAAGTCAGTTGGTAAATGCGTTGCTTGTTAGCAGAGCTTATCGCACACACGTAAAAATGACAGTCATACATCAGACACACACACACAAACAGACACACACACACGCACACCACATCCTTGAGGCGTAGTAGAGAGCTTTGCTTAAAGACAGCCAATCTGCAGACTAGACGCGACACTTGATAATGAGACGGCAGCCCACATCCAGATACGCTTACGTTTCGCCTAACGTAACGTAAGGCTCAACGTAATCGCAACATGACAACAAGTAATGAGCTCCGCCCCCTCCCAACAACCACGCCCACCGCGCAGCGTGTAAATGCGTTCGCATTTGTCATTTTTTGACACCTGCTTGGGCGGCAGCAGGTATCGCTTCAATCAGTGTACATCAAGTTATTCCAATCCGACACCCTCCCCCCCCCTGCTTCGCTCCGCTCCCCCTTCCCTCGGCCCTTGGAATAGTTGCTGTTAAGCATCTGCACTTCATTTTTGCACTTTTCTCAAGACCATGTCCTGCTTTTGGTCCTGAAGCTGCAATTTTATTACAAGAAACTTAAAACTCATCCGTTGCCCAATCCCTGTGCGAGTTTTCCTCCCACCCCCTCCCTCCTCTCACCGACCACTCCAGGCAACTTTGTGCTCGTTCTGCTGCGAGTTGTCCTTGTCAGCAGCATCATCTTTGCAGCGCTTTCTTATTCTTATTTATTTGCAATTGGAATGACGACGCCGGCAACGACAACGACGACGACGACGCCGTCTTCATCATCCGGCTCTGCTGCAGCTGCTCCGCTTCATCCTGCTGGTATTTATTCAAGTGTAAGCATCTGGGCTGTGTCCCGGCATAGTCCTGGCGAATGCGATTTAAACTACTTACACACACATTTTCAATGGCTAAGTTGCAAAGTGCCAAGTCCATTACGAGTCCTGGCCAGGATAAGGCTGACACTCGCACCATCGCCACCATCTCCTTGGGCATTATGCAGCCTGTCTGCCAATCGGCATTAAAATCACAAAACACATCCCAATGCAGGTGTGCGAGGTGCGAGAATCGAGAAACCAGAAACGAGGAACGAACACCTCCAAATGCCCAACAGCCATCATCTGCGCAATCCTTTTCCTAAGTAAACACATTGCGAGGGCTGCTCGATAAGTTGGATGGATTAGTCAACTACCTGGCGAGGGCATTTGATGCTGATATATAAATCGAAGTGAAATCTATTTTAAGACCACAAATGAACATACATTTGGGAGTTGGAATATTCCGTGGAATTCTTACATACAACTTTTTAAAGGATCAACAATTGTTTTGATATACTTCATAATTGTTTCTCGGAATATCCCCAACCAAGTTTGGAAAAAAAATATTGAAATCTATAGTACACGATTGGAGAAAAAATCTAACTAAAGTGAGAAAAACAGATTTGAAAATAAAGGCAACCCTTTTTAAATACACTCGATAATTATCGATTAACAATGGTAATTGAAAAAATCGATGGTACTTAGAGTTTTCTAACTTATATTCTAATTTCATGATTAATTTTGTGTGTTAATGATTGCACTTCGTTCAATAACTATCCAATACTGAAGATAAGAAAAAGGACTATTTATAAAAAAAAAATCCTTTATAGTGTATATTATATGTATTATATTCTAAAGAGAAAATTAAATGCAAATAAACACACTTTCATTTAAAATTATGTAAGATTTGATATAGAAAAATAAATAAAAACTTAATCGGCCAATTGAACTCTTATTGTGAAAATATTTAAAATTGAAATGGAGGACAGCAGAGAGAAGATAGAGAGAGAGACAGATAGAGAGACAGATAGAGAGACAGATAGAGAGAGAGAGAGAGATAGAGAGAGAAAGTGATTTAGATAGAGATGGAGAGAATGAGGGAAAGTGAGAGAGGGAGTTGGTTAGAAAGCGACAAAGACAAAAAGAAAGAAAAAAAAGTATCGAGAAAAACTGTTCCACTTTCTTTAAAATATTTAACTTTCAGTCAACAGTTTTACGAACAACCCTCGGCAAAAATAAAAAGAATTGTTGAAGTGCCCGACGGCGCTCAAAGCAAAATTGTAGCAAAATTGCAATAGCTGAACTGACTGAATCATTGACTCGGCGACTAACTGACTAACTGTCCAACTGACTGACTAACTGTCCGACTGACTGACTGATTGACTGACTGGCTGGCTGTTTGACGAGCTGCCTGTGCGGGCCTCAAATGATAAATAGCAGCCCAGAACAGGTCGGCAGCCACTCACATACTTGAAGATTTATGTGGCGCATCAATTGATGCGAGAGCCCCCCGTCTAGGCAGGGGCCAGGACTCTACGGGGGCCGCACACTGAATGGATATATCTGCGCATTTAATGCCTGCGTAATTTATAAATGAAGTATGCCCCATTGCGGCAACATTTGAGGCGAACTCCACTCAAGTGCTGGGGCCACAGCATATTGCAATCCGACTCATCTCAAAAAAGGAAAACAACAAAAAAAGTTTTCCAACTTCCATTTAGACCAAGTCAAAAACGAGTCTACAAATGCTTTGGCAGTATGGGTAGCTGTCTGCTTGACTGCCGCATTGACTGCCAGTTACAAAAGAACAAGTTACACTTGACATTTGACAGTGCGCGGAATACGGCTTAGACGGTCTATGAACTGTAAAGTCTGCGTACTTAGCCGCCCTTTTAATTGCTGGGCCGGGGCCAGGGGGAAATTTGAATTGAAGTTAAGCCAATTCGCTTTAAATACGTATTTATTTGCCAGGTGTGCACTTCGAGCATTTTTAAGACCAATTTGATTCCATAATTTAGAAAAACTAATTTGATTTGGCTGATTAAATTTCAGGATTCCACAAATTCCTTTTCGAACAATGGCTAGAAATATTTACTTATTCTTTCTCGAGAAATGTTCAAAAAAGGTTAATTTAAAATGTTTACTTTTATTAAAATATGAACAAAATGTCAGGCATCATTGAAATTGGTTCAGTTTGAACAAAGTTATGATAGTTGGACGTTTACAAAAGACATTTTCTGGGAAATTGGCAACTAGCAAAATTTGTTGAAATGTTTGACATGATTTTTGAAAATATTTACCAGCTGAAAATATTTATCGAACAGTGTTTTATACTTATTTTGACATACATAAGAATTTTAAAAATAAATGTTTCAAGATTCTAAATTTTGATGAAAAAATTTCGTAGTTAAATAAAAAGGTCAAAAGTAAGAACTTTGCAAAAAATTTCAATTTTAAAAGATCAATTATTTAGAGCTCAAACCATGACCAAAATTTCATAGCCAATTTATTTAGTTCGGACAAAGTTTTGAGCGATTAAAGTCTTGGGATTGTCAGAAATAATCATTTTTAAAAGAAGACATCTTCAATACTTTTTTATATGCCGTTTAATAGGGATAAAAACACACACACATTGGATAAATAACTTAGTTTTAAGACTCAACATTCAAAAAATAATTTAAATAAGTAAAGAGAGTACATGATATTTTCGCCAAAAAGAATATTAAAAATTAATATTTATAAATATTTATAATCATTATTATTACCGCAGAATTATTTAAGGGCAAAAATGCCATCAATCATCAAAATAAGTTCGTGTTTGTCAAATTTCAAGAACTTTGAAGACTTGGAGAGCTTGTAAACTTTAACAATATATTCTTGGATCGATCTTTAGAGGGACTCAGCGTTAGTCTCCATTAAAAATAAAGTGCGCCTAGTTCTTAGGCTGTAAAACCTATCCACCTTGCCCAACTAGACACAACTATCAGAAGAAAACTCTCTAATTAATTGTCCAATCAATGCTAACCTTGCACGCCTTTCACCCATTTTCCGCACACTTTTCGAAATCGAATTAAAGCAAAAGTTCAGCTTAAAGAGAACTTTGTGTTATTACGAGCTGCCAAATCGCCAAATCGCAGACTGTAACTCAAAATTAAATTAAATGCAATGAACCATTAAAAGGCGTATAATCATTGATCTTTTAATCAATTTGCGGGGGCCAATAAAAAATGAAGGAAAAAAAAGAAGAAGAGCAAAGCAAAGCAAAGCCAGGCCAACGGTTAGGGCCATAAAACATTAAGCCAACTTTTGCCGTTGGCCCGCTGCAGATTAGCCAACTTTTTAAATGCTTTTAATGTGGTTTTTATGGGTTCTACCTGAACGGTGCAGCGTGAAGGTGCAAGGGAGGGGGGGGGGGGGGGCGGTGCAGGTCGGTGCAGGACCCTGCAGAAGGACACGGGACACGGTTTCGTAGCGTTCCATATGAGTAATGAGAGTTTAGTGTGCCGCATTGATTTTTAAATTTCTCTGTTCTTCTCTCCCCTTCTCTCTCTCTCTCTCTCTCTCTCGCTCTGCCTGCCCAAGGACCTTAATTACAGCGGCAGGCTACTTAGGTGCCTGTCAAGATTAGAGCGCAAACTTTCGTAACTTCTTCCGATATCATTTCATTTCTTTTTTTTTTTGCCATTCTGTTTTTGAACTGGGCTCTGTTATGACATGTCCGCGCGATAAGCAAAATGTCAGGGCAAGGGTCAAAGCTGCAGGACGAGCGCCGAGCGCCGAGCGTCGAGCGCCTCATTGCAACTGCCTCCATTTGTCATTTAAATTTGAAAGGGCAAACGAACAAGAAGAAGAAGCCGCAAAAAAAACCAAGAAAGAAAACCTATGTTAGGCACGCAGCAGATGAAATACCCTTTCTATTGCCCAATTAGATTCTCTTTAGATATTTTGGGTGCAGAAACTAGTAAATGGACACAATATCCTGGGGAACCAATCATTTTGCCATACAAAAATATAATTTTCAGACGATTCATCCTACAAAACTATATAATATAATTAACCGATGTTGAATACAATTTGCACATATGTAGGAAGAATAGTTAAGCTCGCAAATACAAAGATTTGTCAATTTTTAAAGTACTTTGAACGTCCTTTGAGCGTCTACAAGGGTAGAGGGTATTGTTATGTTGTCATGAAATGTGTCACCCAGTGAAGGAGACGTATCCGACTCTATAAAGTATATACATATATTCTAGGTTAGCATCAACAGCCGAATTGTCCCTATGTCCATGTGTCTATCTGTCCGTCCGTCTGCCCGTCCGACCGTCCGGTCTGTTCATCCGTCTGTCCGTCTGTCTCTTTCTATACAAGCTAGTCTCTCAGTCTTAAAGCTTACAACTTTGCTTAGCTCTGCTTTTCTTTTGCAGGCAGTACATATGTTGGAACCGGCCGGATCGGAGCACTATATCATTAAGGAACAATCGGCCAAAAAAGAAGGTTCTTGTATGAAAAACTTCCTTGTCAAGCTCGGCATTTAGTTTCATTTCAAAATGCTGCCTATATGCAAAATCTTATCAACATCGGAGCACTATATTATATAGCTGCCATAGGAACGATCGGTCGAAAAGTAGATTCTTGTATTGTAAGATATTATATTTTCCAAAATATTCTCAACAAACTCATCATTTACGAGCTTTACTATTCTCTTAAAGGGTATTAAATCTTCGACGTGCCGAAGCTGTCCTTACTTCCCCATTTCTATTGCAGTTTTAAAAAATAATAGTTCGATTTGCCCAACTACAACATAAATCAAACCTATGCAAAGTTTCGAAAAGGCTTTCAAATAGACAAACTGACTTCGTCGTCTTTTGACTCTGATCAAGAATATATATAACACAGATATAACGTGGCACAATCTATGACAGAATTGTTATACCCTCTCGCAGCGCATAAGCAAAATAAAACTGCAAACACTTTATGTGCGTTCCATTGGCCTCGGTCTCTGACATTGGGCCTCGGCCGTAGTCCTGGCATATTTGCATGGTTTCTCTTTTAACGTTTTTATATTTCTTTTTCTTTGCATTTCTCCATTTTTTTTTTTGGGTTTTATCTTTTACTCGTTTCCCGACGTCTTCTCATGGACAACGATTTCTGTTTCTTGTCCCAAAAAAAAAAAATAAAACAACAGCAAAAAATAAAGTTGAAGTGAAAAAGTTAAGCAATTAACAGGCTGATAACTTTCGGGCCGGTTCGCAGTACTTGCTCTGTGCGCTCTTCGGCTTGCCCCTACCTTTAAACGCACCCCACCACCCAACCCACCCAGGACCAACACCCCCTCCCCCCCCCACCCCCCCTGCAGCATGTTGAAGCTGCCTTAAATCCCGGACTAAGAGTTTTATGGCCAAAGGGTCATTGTGCTGCACATAAAAGGCAGTCTCTATGCTCCATCCCATTTCCCTATCATCCCCCTCCCAACCCCTCCCCTCTTTACCCTATACGCTTTTATGTGCTCATATGACTTAATTGCGGCACGTAATTGGCCTGACAATTGCTGCAAGTGCTTCAAAAATGCCTCGCTGCCCGCTAAAGTATGCTATGAAAATGGTCGCCACATTTGCAACGCATTGTTGGACTTCAGCCAGGACCTCAGCCCAACCCCATGCCCAATCCCAACTCCACCTGACGCCCAACACAACAGGCTCTCGATTTGTTTTAGGTTTGGGCTGCCTTTGTTCAAAGTATCTTTAAAGCTAATTTATCTGCATTTTTTTTTGGGCTTTGCAGAGGATTTTAGCTGAAATTGCGATTTATTTTTTTTTCTAGGTGATTTTCGGATACCATATTATGATATATAGTTATCCAAAATATTTGTATAATTATTGCATATTTCAAAACTAATATTTTAACGTTTCTACATTTTGACAAAACTGATTTTATTGCATTTACTTTACTTTTATTTCACATCCTTTTTATATCCTTTTAGAGGGTATTCAAATTTTGTCACGAAATGTGCATTCAAAAGTGGAGTTTTCCAATGATCTTTTTGTTATCTAAATTTGAATTATATTATATTAATTTTCGAATTTATTATTAAAAAACCTGCTATTCTTATTATTTTTGATCGCCTTCCAAACAAAACTTTTCAGAACACTTTTTCATCAACGATATTTATTACTCTTTTGTATATTTGCTGGGTCGAGTCAGCACACAAACTCATGAAAAAAATCTCTTTAATTTTCAATAACTTTTTTAGGGTATGCATATATGTACATACATATATGAATATGAATGTATCTTCACAATTTGCTTCAATTAATTTCGCAGCTGCTGTAATCCATGGAGAGATTATTTTACACTTTTTTATACAGATAACGGTATATCTATAAACATGTACAACTACAAATAAATATTTACTGACCCATACTTGTCCAAAGAGATTATGTACAGCTTATCTGGGTTTTTGCGCATTTTTTTCCGAATTTTTTTTATTTTTTTTTTGCATTTTTCTGGTAACAAGAGAAAATTGTCGCTGCATATCTTCGAGTTGGCCAAAAAGCGACAGGAATAAAGTGAAGTTGGTCATAAATTTGGCGCGTTACGCCAAGATGACTTCATAAAGCGACAATACGCAAAGCATAATGCCAAATGCACTTGGTGGGCACGTGAGGGGCGGGGCGGGCATGCGGGGGCGGCCGAATGGGCGCCGCAATGCAGAGAGCAGAGGCAAAAATTGTTGTGTTTTGTGTCGTTTGCTTGGCATTGTCCTTCCAGACGACGCTGATTTATGCATGGCAGAGCAGCAAGAGACTGGAGCGAGAGAGAGAGAGAGAGGGAGAGAGAGAGAGAGTAAGAATATGGCGGGGCTTGTTCTGTGTCTGTCGTATTTTCGATTTTGCATTGCAATATTTTTGGCTGAACGCTTTTTGGGCGCTGCTGCCTTTGAGCACAAATATTGAACGTTAACATCGCGCTCTCCCACTCTCCCAACTGACAACTCTCCCGCTCTACCGCTCTACCCACCCGCCCGCAGCACAGCTGCTCTCCTGTCCAAACGCCATTGCACGCATGAAAAGCATTGCAAGTCAGCAGCGCGAACGAAAGCAACGAAGAAAAATTGCCAAAAAAGAAAGAAATAACACACACACACGCACACACACAAGCAAAGCAAAGGCAAGCGAATGGCAGCGGTAACAACAACAAAGCGTTCATGCAAAAAGATAGCAGCGGAAGTGCAAAAAAAAAGCAAGCCAAAGAAACGAACGAAAAGAAAAAAAACGAAAAGAAAACAAGCGAATGAGAGCGCCAAGCGGAGCGCATAGCTTACAAGCGCATTTCGATTATTGTTGATGTAATCATAATTTTTCATTTCCAAAGTAAACGATACGCCGCCGTCGCCCAACTCCGCACAGCGTCCGCAGCATAAAGAATCGCCGAGAATTAAACGAACTTTTCATTTATTTACGCGAAACGCACGAGCCGCGGTGTAACGGTTTTTCGCTTTTGCTTTTTAAACGCGCGACGCGTCGATGATTAAAGCAAACAAACAGAGCCAACGGAAGAAGCAGAGGAACAACAGCACTGACCCCAACCACCGCGCCGCACCGCACCGCATCGCACCGCATCGCATCGCGCCTCACTCCCGCGCTGTGCATGCTCTGGCACAGCAAAGCTCCGAAGCTCAGCACTGAGATTTCAATGACGGCTGGGCGGATCCGACTGCGGTTGAAAGCCCGGCTCCGACGTCTGTCTTGCATCATTAATTACAATTTGAGCAGCAAACACACACACACACACCGCGGCTGCCCCCGCTGGCCTCTTTCCAACAACAACAAGAACAACAACAATTTGAGGCAACAATATCGGGCAGCAGCAAAAGGCGTTATATGTCCAAAAAAATTCATGGAGCGGCCATCGCCAATTGGGCGACAGCGCTGACATTTTAATTGCACTGCATGATTGTGTAATTCGCGTAATTAATCAACACTTGCTCTTCTTGTTATTGCCGTTGTTTATTTTCTTATCAATATGTCGAAAAGTTTTTCAGCAATCAATATAATCAGACAACAAATAATTGTAATGAATATATTGTAACAGTTGCATCTGTAACATATAGAAAGCTTACAAAATTAATCAGTGAGCTTAAAAAAATTTTGTATTTAATAAATATGTAACATTTTCAGGCTTGCCTAAAAATAATCATATGCTAGTAGCAAATATTGAAGAAACGAATGCTAACTGAAAATTTGAAAAACTTTATTATAAAGCTTTAAACTAACAACAAATTTAAAACTAAAGCTCAGAGCGAAGTTTTTCCTTTAAGTCTTTTTCGCTCAATGCACAATTAGCAAACTACACACACACACACACATGCATATACATATACATGTACACATTCGTAAATATATGTGTGTTCTCTGTCATTGCGCCGAGCCATAAAATCTGAACACAAGCGACATTTGACGAGCGAGGGGCAGAGGGCGGCTGGACAATTTTGTGGGACAGTAATTGAAACCGTTAAAGCTTAGCTCAATGTAATTTGTGCATGTGTGTGTGGGAGAGTGACTGTGAGAGTGTGTAGGCGGTAAGATGAATGGCAATTGCCATTGCGGGTTCACACACACACACACAAACACACATAGACATGCTGGTCAGCAGTCGCTGCTTATCTCAAATGTTGCGAATATTATCTGCGATAATGAGAAACCTAATTGTGAGCTATGCAAATGTGTGGACATAACAGGTAAGCACATGTGTGTGTACGTGTATGTGTGTGTGACATTACGAACGCCGGCTAAGTGTTAAAGCAATTAAATTTGATAGTTTATCGAGGCTAATTTAAATAAACGGAAATTAGACACCTGTACATAAATTGGCAACGCTCTGTCCATGCTCCACTTAAATTTTTTTCACACATTTCCACAGCACAGTTGGCAACGCGATACAGCTAAAACACACCATAATTAACGGCATACACATACACACACACACACACACACACACAAAGGCAGACGCTGCACGGACATTTAATGAAAACGCGAATGCTAATGGAAATACGAATGGAGAATGGAAATTCTGTGTGTGTTCTTGGCGCGACTGGTCCATTGACATTGGCTGGACTCTATGGTGCAGCGAGTAAAGCACTAAAATTGGCCGCTATGCTGGCAACTTAATTGGTCTGTCAGCGCTGGAGACGTCTGATCTGTGCAAGGCAACCGCAAATTGCACAAACGCGTTGCCAACTACATACACAAGCTACATAGAGAGCTGTGTGCGACAGTGTGTGATAGCTGATTATGCCCGAAATCTAAGGCCTGCCTGCGCACACAATGCCAATACGCCCTGTTGCTGACACCACATACATGGCTGCTGTATGTTAATTAATTTTGTTTAATTCTAGATTAAACAATGCCGGTCTAAAGTTTGTTTTATAATTTGAAAAACTTTGAATGTAGCTTGCGGTTAGAACGAACAGTTTGGCAGTCACGGCTGTTAATAGCAGGCCAGCGGGCTTGCCAGCTTAACAGTTCTGCAGCGCTGTTAGCTGGCATAACAGTTTTGCTTAAAAGTACGCACACGCTGAAGCTAATTATACATGACTGAAATATAATGTTAAAGAAATACCGTTTATATTGAATACTTGCTGTTAACAACAGCTCAGAAATTCTTATTGGAAAAGGTTGTGCCTGCTGTTAAGGACTTTAATCAACCTAAAACTGTTATTTTAATGTGTTTTTATGTAATTCTTCCATATTTATTTAATATATATTCACACAAAGCAGTGGAAACACGAAGAAATATTTATTTGCTGGAAAATTTCTCAGCGC